>NW_008349975.1:11146389-11170707 GCF_000622305.1 Nannospalax galili
TTTTTTTTTTTTGGGGGGGGGGGTCTGCTTTGTTTAGCTTGTGTCTGATGCCCTTGCCTCTTTTCTAGTTCAATATCTGAAGCATTGTGAGCCTCAGATATTCAGTTCTTAGGACAGTTCTCAAAATGCTGCTCCCTGTTCATTTTACATCTGCCCCTCCCCTTTCCAAATGACTGAAAGCCTTTCCACGTGACCAGCTGAAGTCCCTTCTTAGAGCATCCTGATTCAGCATAGCTGTAGTATTCTCAGCGGGCACATACTCCATTTCAAAGCCCATTATCTTGGCAGTACTTTTCAGTCCTTAAACTCGCATTTTCATGTAAGCACACATTGTTCAATAGAAGAGAAACCTTGCTTTCAACACATCAACATTTAGAAAGACAGAATTTCCCCCAAACATAAGGCCCCCTGTAATCTCACATACACTCTTACCAAAAAAGTAGCGCTCTCCATCCTCTCTGAATCATGTGGAGATTTATTTTTTCCCACCACCACGGTCACCCCATTTAAAAGAGAGAATACCACCAATTTTGTGGACGTGTGATAGCTGGACAAAGGACCTGCCAGCCTAGCAGTGAGGTGAGTGTTTGTGCCCCAGAGAAGGAAACAGGAAGCAAGCAGCTCTCCATCATTCTGACAAGTAGTTAGTTTACCACTGGTTATCTGAGAGGTGTTGACAGAGGCTCACTGAAAGGCTGGAAAGCCCACAGCTCCTGAATTCACCCTCTCCTAGCAACGTGGACCGCAGGGAATGCCGTTACAGCACTTTCTGAAAACCATCAAAAGAGGGATGGAACAGCATAAAATATATTAGGTGAAATGCAATTTCAAATTTCCCAGCAATATGCTTAATGTATAAAATAATCTACACCCAACTGCACTCCTAAAACTGCAGGCCCGCTGAGTGGCTCTGTACATCACGACCTCCAGAAGAAAATAAAAGCCTTATTCTGCACATAATGGCTTTTGGAGTCACATGGCAAAATTTGAAAATATCATTTTAAAGGTTTCCAGGTTCTTTCCCCAAAAAGTTTGTCTCCACCTGTGCACAGCGAACCTTTGAAGTCGTAACTGATGGTAATCAGAACATCGGTGCCCTTGGCCAGGGTTGCCAGCGTTTGGTATTCATTTTGATTAAGAATCAACTGTTCGTTTTAGTACTCTCAATCTAGGGGTTTTTATTAATAGAAAATAAGTTGTGGAAGTCCAAATATCCTTGGGCAATTACTTCTGAAGCCTAATCACACAACTTCTATTTAAGACCAGCCTTTACTAACTACAAAACAAATTTCATCTGTTTTCTGCATCTGTGCCTTGAATTCTCGTGCTGCTGTGCATTGTGACTGCCATTTTCCTCACTATCACTGGCACAGGGTGCAATTTTGCACTTCTGACAGTTTATCTAGTCTAAGTGAGTATCTATTGCTCTCCATTATCTGCAGCATTTGCCTTACCTCTGCGATTGCGATTACTGTCTGCATGTCTGAAACTGGAGAATGTGTTTAAAATGGTAGGAAGAAGGCAAACACATGCTCCTTTTCAGATGACTCTTTGTGAAACTAGGATGTTTTTAAAGGGAAAGATGTAAACTTATGAAAGCACCCAATAAACTCTAACACCTTTGATTCTGAACAATGTCCTAGATGTTAACAGCTGGCTGGTGACATTTGGATTCCATCTGCACAATGCTATTCCTGGATTCCCTGTTCCCAAATTTGATTTAACAGAACCTTCTTATGAACTTGTGAAGAGTCAGCAGTGGGATGACGTGCCGGTAAGAAACAGAAAGCAAAACCATGGAAAGGCGATGAATGGTGGGGTTTGTCCTGTTTACCCACAGTTAATCAAGCTTCCCTTGTAAAAACTGTACCAAAGAGTTTTTCTTTATTTTTTTTACACTTTTGGGTAAGGAAAACTGACACTTCCACTACACTTCTGTTCAGCATGCTGGGGGCCTGTTAAACAGGCTTAAATCTGTTTCTAGTGATGCTAATAAAAACACTGAAATACATTCTCAAGAGGTAATAAAATGCAGAAGCTTGCATTTTAGTGTAGGGCTTCTACAGAGAACCCCATGAAAGCACATTTATGGCACCAGGGTGCTGAAGGCAGAGATTCAATAAACAGAAGAACCGGGATTCAGATTTCAAATTAGCAACCCACAAACAGTGTTTTCAGAAAAATAGAAAAATAAAAGATCCTCCAGTAAGGCTCCATCTACAACCAGGTGTTCATAGAATTTTCCTGAAAAAATAGCAGATCAGAAGGCCTGACCCTGTTGTGCGAAACAAACTAATAGAATGGAAAATTGCAAAGTCAAAACTGCTGTGTCAGAAAGTGGCTCTTTAAATTCCCATCACTCAGAGATCAGAAAAGAATGCACAACAGAACACCAGGATTTCTTGCTTAAAGCAAGAATAATTAGAGATCAAGAAATTGGGTTACTTCTTAATGATAAGGAAAGTGCACAGTTCCTTAGAAAAGTAAATCCCCCCCTTGAGCAATTTCCTACCATTTTAATGAATACAAGAAAGCAATCACGATTAAGACACACAAATACACTCATGTCATGTACAGTACTGGGAGATATGTTTTTCTGTTAACATGTTTCATTCTTAACATAGAAAGTTTGCTCCAGGTGGCACTTTAAGAAGCAAAAAAATATGTTTAAGAAGCAAAAATTCTATCTCCGGGGTCTGGGAGACATTTTAACATTTTTCTTTTTAAAAGATTTTTTTTTTAATTATGTGTATATGCGGGAAGTTATGTGCTTTTGTGAGTGTAGATGCCCTCAGAGTCCAGAAGAGGGTGTCAGATCCCCTAGAACTAGACTTACAGGCAGTTGTGAGCTGCCCCTCCCAACCAAGTGGGTGCTGGGAGCCAAACTTAGGATCGCTTCAAAAGCAGTACAAGTTCTTGACTGCTGAGCCACCTATCCAGACCCTATTTTAACATCTGTGTCTGCACTGATAATGCCATATGAAGACTTACTGGTCTCCTAATGCATTTGAACACACGTGTCCTAACTGAGCATGACTTTCCAGCATGTCTGAAAACACTCTGGTCTGACCATACAAACAAACTTGCCAACTTTTGTATTAGGCAGTCTTTCAATCTGGTTCAGGAAAAGTGGGAAGTAAAGACAGCTTAGGGAATCACAGCAAAGACATTGGGCAGCCCCACCCCCAGTGGGCGTGGGGAATGTTTCTTTCAGTGCTGCAAATGAAACAGATGTTTCCATTTGGCTAGACACACATCTGCTGGTATAAGAAATGGCAGGCGTAAGATGCCCAGATTAAAGCATTTGCCAGTGGAAACGGTTCACAGTCCCTAAACCTGCATAAAATGTTTTCCAAAAGTTAAGTACTCATGTCCTCAGCCCCACAGTCCACTCATCCCCTCTACATTGAAGCCCTCCAATTACGTTGCTGACGTTTGGCTGAATGCTGTGTTTAGAAGGAAAGGAGGCAGACTTTCATTAAAGCACAAGCACTTCAAAGAGTCTGAAGTGGAGCCTGGTGACCCACAGCCCACGGAGCATCCCCAGACGGTCCCATCCTTCCCTGTCTGCTCTTTGTCCTCAGCATCACTAGAGAGAGCTGCTGTTGTGGGCTTCATAGGTTTCCCACATGGAGTAGTTTGAGAAAAAGCATCTAGAAACTGTAAGAGGAAAGCTAAAGTCATGAATAATTTGCCCACCTTGGAAACCGAACAAGCTGTCCGACTTGGCAACAGCCACCTTTACCACTGAGCCTTCTCACCAGCCCATAAGCTCCCTGTTTGAACATTTCAAAGCTACTTGGATCACCTCTAGGGGAGGGAAAGTCATTCTTCCCAGGCCTGGATAGGCCTTCTTCAAGAGCAGATTGTGTAGACCTTCTGATCGAGAACCAAGGAGGCTTCAGTAGCCTTCTGCACTCCACTCAGATCCATCTTTTGTTAGCTCGTTGGTTGCATTTTGGTTGGGGGGGGTTGTGTGTGTGTGTGTTTTGTTTGCTTATTTGGGTTTGGGTTTTCTGAGATAGGGTCTCTCACAGCCGAAGCCAGCCTTGAACTGTGTAGCCAAGGATGGCCCTAAGCTCCCGATCCTCCCTCTCCTTCCCAAATGCAGGAATTACAGTGCAGGGGGCCCTCTTTTGTTGGTCAGGAGTGGGAACGCCACCAGCCAGATGCCCCCCAGCAACCGGAATCTGCACACAGAGGTTATTTCAACACACACCCCCCCCTTGTGTTTCGTTTTTCAGCCCATTTTTGGAGTTCAGCAGCAAGTGGCAAGGCAGGCCAAGGCCTTCCTGTCCCTGGGGAAGATGGCCGAGGTGCAGGTGAGCCGACGCAAGGCAGGCGGCGAGCAGTCGTGGCTGTGGTTTGCCACGGTCAAGTCTCTGATCGGCAAGGGCGTCATGCTGGCGGTGAGCCAGGGCCGCGTGCAGACCAACGTGCTCAACATCGCCAACGAAGACTGCATCAAGGTGGCGGCGGTGCTCAACAACGCCTTCTACCTGGAGAACCTGCACTTCACCATCGAGGGCAAGGACACGCATTATTTCATCAAGACCACCACGCCTGAGAGCGACCTGGGCACGCTGCGGCTGACGAGCGGCCGCAAGGCGCTGGAGAACGGCATCAACGTCACCGTGTCGCAGTCCACCACCGTGGTGAACGGCAGGACTCGCAGGTTCGCCGACGTGGAGATGCAGTTCGGGGCGCTGGCGCTGCACGTGCGCTACGGCATGACCCTGGACGAGGAGAAGGCGCGCATCCTGGAACAGGCGCGGCAGCGCGCGCTCGCCAGGGCCTGGGCGCGGGAACAGCAGCGCGTGCGCGACGGCGAGGAGGGCGCGCGCCTCTGGACTGAGGGAGAGAAGCGGCAGCTGCTGAGCGCCGGCAAGGTGCAGGGCTACGACGGGTACTACGTACTTTCGGTGGAGCAGTACCCCGAGCTGGCCGACAGCGCCAACAACATCCAGTTCCTGCGACAAAGCGAGATCGGCAAGAGGTAACCCCCGGGCCGCCCCGCAGCCGCCATCGGGTCCCCAGACTGCGAGCTGCCTCGCCAGCCTCCCGCCCCCTGCGCAGAGCCCTCTGCAGCACAATCCTCTGACTCTCTGAAGAGCCTTCCTTCCGGGAGAAAGACGCTGCTCTTCACACGGCCCCCACACACGCAAAACAGAAACAAAGACAATGTTTTCTGAATGACCTTAAAGGTGATCGGCTTTAAAGAATATGTTTACATACGCATATCGCTGCACTTGTTGGATTGCAAGTATGTAAGGAAAAAAATCATTCAGAAGGCCCAAAGAGTTCGCTGTGGGCCCTCTGTACCTTTGAGGCGCTGTGTCTATCAAAGGTTTTCAAAGGAAAGATGCGTACAGTGTTTCCAGTTATTCATGAATTGTCGACCTTTGCTTACTTTACAGGAAGTACTTTCTGCTTAGGATGTGATATATCTCTGTTCCTTTTAAAATGTGGGGCAAAGTTACTGTTTATAGTCAACCCAGCCGCTTCCCTGTGCTACTTTCTTAAAGGACATTGGCACAAGTCACTTCTGCCTCCGCGGGGATCTAATCATGGATTTTACGATACTAACGTGGTTTGCCCTGGGGGGGGAAAAACTGGCAAATAGAATCCTTGTCACTGATAAGCAAAGGGAAACCCTGATTTTTTTGTAAATTATGTGAGACAAGTTGTTTATGGATTTTTATATGAATTACAATTTACTGTACATCAAATATTAGTCTCAGAGGAGTTAATTTATGTAAAGTGTTTAAAAAGTTTATACTTAAAAATAAAATGATAAAAACGTGAACTGTGTGATTTTTTTAAACAGGATTGCACCTTTTGTTATCTGTTATAACTGTACAGTATAACATATTATATTGTAGAGATATAACAACTTACGCCTATAATGTCCAGAAGTGTTCATATTTTTGTATTAGGTTGAAAATGTGCACCTTTCTATCACTTAGATGGATAGGACAGTGCAATCCTAAATGGTGGCCCATCAGAGAACAGCTCCTTTCTCTTCCTCCTCTTTTTGTCAAGCCAGTGTCCTCAACCATTATCAACCAAGAGGCACAGTAGATATCCAAGGCTGTTGGGATGTGATGGAAGAAATGGGGGAAAAGCAAACAAAATACACCTCGTGGGGAGAAAGGGTTCTCTGACCCTCTCAACACCCTAAGAGTCAATGGCAAGTCGATTTACTTGACCACAGAGATCTTACTGTTGTTTTACTGTCCCTCCATGCTCCACTTCCTGAAGGAAAGCGACCACATCTCATGCTCGGGTAACATTTGTGGAGAGAACAGGATTCGATGTCAAGGTAACTATGAACATGTAGCATGATATCTAGGCAAGAGAGCAGAAACCGAGCAGTGGTAAGCCAGAGGGAACCAACCAAGGTCCCTTCGCTGGTCTTGAACTTGGGCCCTCAGGTGAGCAAGTGGGATCAAAAAAAGGAAGACCAGCTCCTGTAAGCCCACATGACCCAACCATCTTTGGGGCTAGTTTGAGTGGCAGCCTGTGCTAGCCAGGGGGAGTCAGGGGTGATAGATGGCCTCCTGCCCCCTGCTGGCAAGCTTGGGGGACCACCACAGCCACCATCTACACTTCTGTGCCAGCCCAACCGCTCTGACAGATCTGTCGTGAGCACTCAATTCAGCCACAAAAATATTTTTAGAAAATATTTCTCAGTTCATTGAGCTATAGTACACACTGTTTTCCTCTATGTATAATGGTGATAAAATATAGCAAGTGAACATGTCGTAAATATAAAGGTTCAAGTGATGTATTGAAAATAATTTTCTAACTGCTTTGTATGTACCACATACTCTAAATTGCACAGTAGGTGTGTTTATTAAACAGATTGGCTGGGAAAGTTTCGAAATAGCTACTGAATTTACAGTATCAGTGCTATTCCTGTCTTTGTGTATTTGGTAGAGCATACCGAAGTAATTTATCTTCTAATGAATGCTGATATTTTATTAGAATGAAAGCACAGATTAGCATTAATATTTTTTATCCTGGAAAACCTTTGGCAAGTACTATGAAGCCCAAATTTAGAAAACTATGAGATTTCAAACCACATAAACATGGCTCTGTTTGACATTTTATTTTTTAACTGTTAACTTAGGTGTTCACAGTTCTGTTCGATGGAACTTCCGCAGGACTGTATTTAGCATGCTGTAAGTACTTTTGGGTGAAATAGGCTCCGAGTCTAAATTCTCAGAAACGTCTCTGATGTATTGAGCATGAAAAGCTTGTACCACATGACGGAAGTAAAATTACTGTCTTAACCTCTTCTCGACATGGGCTGGTCTTTACACGGGCACCGAGAAATGACAGATTTGAAGAGTCTCCTGGTGCTTATTTTAGATGAAGTCAAATCAACCCAATTAGTGTCTTGTTAGTAGATATAATGAGCCTATTTCTTTCTAAAAAGGCTTGTAATCTGGACATGCTTTTACAAGAAATAGTGACCTTGGGGAATATGTAAACAAAAGATCTTTTCTAAGAGTTGGGGGGCTGGGGGACTGTATGATGACAAGAATTAGCTTACAAAAATGAGAAATTGATACTCAAAGTATTTTAGGCAATGCCAGCCAGTCAAAATGCTTTCATGATATTTTGAGATGTAAATTTTGTCTGATTTGTATTGTTCTTTTCATTTGCCTTCTTAACTTTATATGTGACCTGAATTTTCCATAACTTGATGACTATAGATTGCATCTAGGCATTCCAATAAAAGCCAACCCAATGTGTGTGCGTTTATATATTTTCTTTCAATCTTGGGCTACCCAGTATTGCCTTTGTGTTTGACATGGATCCAAAAAGAGGCCATACTTGGGGTACTGGTTCCTCTGCAACCTCTGATGTTAGATAGCTTTTATTACTGGTTTTGGTTTTCTGTTTTGTTTCCGTTGTTTATGTCCACTGACCAAATGTCCACTCAGGAGAATGCACTGCACAGAGGACTCTCCCCTGGCCTATTTCAGATAAATGTTAACTATGCCCCCACAAAGGCAAACACTCACTGTAAAGAAGATTAAAAAAAAAAAAAATCACCCATTACTACTGGAAAGCAGGTCTCATTCCTGTGATCCTGGCATTGCATGTGCTTAATTAAAACACTTGATTAGAATAATCAGTTTGGGCCTGATAGGTTCTCAGCCTCCTGGAGATGTCTAAATCTGCATATAGACCGACTGATTAGGGCTTGCTTCGTTCAGCAGTTCTGGGCTGCCAGGCCAGGGCTTTGATTTTACTATGAAAAGGCAGACTTCCCCCCACCTGCTCTACAGTGACAGCCTCCACTTGATAACATGTGCATCCTCCAGGAACCAGGTCACTCCACTTGGCAAACTGGGCTATTTTCTTCTCAAATTAGAGTTTGATATGCTGGGAGGGGGAAATCCAGAAAGCACAGGTGCATTACAACTCTTTCTCTCTACAGTGCTTTCCGTAACAGCGATGTTGGCCTAAGCGCAAAGAACAGCAGTGGAGACGTGTACAAAACATGCCACTCCCAGGGCCTGTGAAATTGCTTTTGTCTTATTTACATTCATGACATGTTACCTAGTAGTCCGTAAACCACCTGACCTGAACATAACCACACCTCAAATCAAGGCCAGCCCTCAAGCATTGAAAGAAAATGATGGATGTGGACAGAATCACACCTCTGATGAACTTAACATGCCCACAAATCTCCCTGTCCACACCTTTTCTTTCTCCTTTTGCCTGGCTGATCCCAATGTGGCTATTTCTCTTAACCTGCCAAACAGCAAATCAGCTGAGGTGCTTTGGAACAAAGGAGTCCAGAAGAGGGAGCCTGAAGGCACTGATCCATGTCATGATATGTCTGTAACAAAAACACCTGGGCAGTGTTCAGAGCTTGCTGGGGCTCACAGGACGACAAGGCTTATCCACAAACTGCCACCACCCAACTCGGGGTATGGAATGGTATTTAAGCCCCTGCAGAGTAGAGTGAGCCCACCCCTGGGATATTTTGAAGGGCTGCACAAGATCTTACCCTTTCCACAGACACCCAACACAGTTTCCCACAGAGAAGTGAACTGAGCCTAGAACTCCAGTCTACAACATACAGCAAGTTCTAGAAGGAGCTTAGAGAAAGTAGCATGGAAAGGGCTCAAGTCAAGGCAAGCTCGATTCTCTGTCGGTAGCCTTTCCTACCTTGCACAGTCTTCTGATAACACTCACCAGGAAGGTTCTGGATATATGACCACCCCTATTTGCACAGGCCACGAGGCATGTGCTTTAAGCTACCCTCTACCTGCTCATCCCTCATGGCGAGAAGCAAGTCTACCATGTGATGTCAATGAACATACATCATTTCTAAAGTAAAGACCAATAGGTTGTTTATGCAGAGATTTTCCATAAGTTGTTCATTTGACTTTGTCATCTTACAGGGCCATGATAAAGTCATTCTGTCATTCTTACTAGTTTTAACCACAGCATTAAGGCAGAGTACCAAAGAGGTGCTGATAAGCTATTAGAACTTTCTACCTTCTAATTTAAGCCCCTTAATGAATGCCCTCTTTTGCCAATATTCTCATTTGCTGTTCACCACCTCTGCAAGCAATGGTCTCTTGATGTCAGTTAATTACTAATAACTTTTAGATAGATTGAGTAAACCTTTTCATTTATGAACTGACTTAAAATTCTGTCATGGAAGAATATAGGATTCCTAGAGCCTTGTGTATAGAGAATTTACTACAAACTGATTCTAAGCTTAAAGTAACATCATTATTCAGTTTAGAGTTAATGGGTTCCACAAAGCAAATTTAATAAATCCTTCTGGGATCTAGGTGGAGGAAAATTAAAATTAGAAGCATAAATTGTGACTTCTAGGGCCAGAGAGAGGTTTCGTTGCACAGTCTTCCTGCTTATAAGGTGAATTGTGAGCTGACGTCCAGCAGGCCCCAGCCACAGGCATTTGAGTCTGCATTAAGAAGGGAAATCACATTCCTTTACACGAAATGCAGAGATTTCCTAAATTCCACCCACACTGACTATTTCTATAACAATGTAGTTCACTGCATCAAACTGACAGGATTTGCAAGTGGTCCACTGGGTCAAAAGGAATTCTTTAAATTTTTCACAAGTTAACTTAAGGTAAGGAGAACATAAATGCCCAAGGAGTTAAAATGATAAATACTTTGACATGAGTGAAAGGCTAGAGAGGGAATAGCTCAGAGGAAGTCTGTGAGGATGCACACCAACTGGTCTCTTCCACCTTGGATTCTTACCACACGGTGATTAGTGTAAATGAGGGTAATAACTTATGCCACATTGTCTTCCAAGATTAATACGAGGGAAAATCTAGTCTATCTATTCCAGAAAACACTCCTCAAAAAATCATTCCCAACACTCCTGTCTGTACATCGTCGCCTTTCTCTTTCCCTTGCTCCTCTTTCTCTGGATTCACCCCGGCTGCAGCTGGTTGAGTTATGCCCAGTAAGACTGTGTCTGATCTTCTACGCCTCCAGAGGGAACCCATGCAGCTTCCTTGGTAAACCAGATGGATTGTAACTGCTCCGGATACCATGGGGAGCTAGGGCCTTCCATCCCCAAGTTATTGACAAAAGGTTATAAGCAAGCAGATTGTAAAGTCTCGCTTCAACTATGACATTATTTCCAAGGCCAGTCCTTGGATTTATGCCTCAGTCTCGAGCATTGACAAGTGACCCTACAGAATACAGAGTGGCAGGTGTGCCAAAAAAATGACAGCAATGGTCAGGGTAGCCCGGCCCACTGGGCATAGGAGGAGACACCATCTTTCCTTAAGTCAGTCCTCCACTCCCTCTTGACTTCCCCCTCCGTTCCCAGGACTCTGGCTTCTCTGGGAGTGACAGCCTGTCCCAACATCTGATGGCACCCTGGCGGGCAAGCCTCATCTGAGATGCCAGGCCCTAGGACCTGCCTCCAGGATTTGAAGTCTGTCTGGTACTTTCAGGAAGGGCTCTCGCGCCCCCTAGCGATGTGTGCTTTCGGTACCAACACAGGACCAGAAACCAAAACCCCAAACCACGGCCTCAAGCCTCCCTCTACCCCTCTCCATGGATGGGTCTCGTCAAATGACCCTCCACGGCTCCTCCTCTGCCCTAGCCACAGAGTTCCACATATAAGGCAATTTCCTCCTCACCACCCCATTGAGGCCTGGGCCTTGCAAAACTTGCTGCATAAGATTTCCCCTCAATCCAACCATGTTCCCCTCACCTGCAAATCAAAATAAGGCCCTTCCTCCCAGGATTTGACGCAACTATCTGAGCTCCGCAGCCCCCTCAAAACAGAGATTTCTGAACTACATTGCTTGCAGTCTACTTTTCATGTTAACAGTCCTGTCGCTGGGAAGACTTTCCCAGAAGGACAGATCATTTAAATTCAGAGTGGCATTTTTATTTCTGCCCGAACTGGACTCTCACGGAAAGTGCTAGAATGACAGCCTGGAAAAACAAACGCCTTCCTGACTTCTCTGCCACCCGGAGCTGCGCCCCCTCAGCTTGGCCTCAGTGCTCCAGGGTGACATCCAGCTACTTCCTCTACCACTGGGAGGAAAAATTGGGTTTTCAACCTTCGCTCCTGGGTTGTCACCCACAGAAACCAGTGGATGCTAATTTTAAGTGACAACCTGCACCTATCTTCACAAACTATCCCTGTCTGGGGCCTGTTGACATTTCTAGAGTCTTTGTAAGGACCAAAATATGTAGGCCCATTTTCTACTTTCTCTCTGGGATAAGAAAGGAAACCAAAGATGGCACCTGGAGTCAAAATATCATGGGAGAGGAGGACAGGTTGGAACATTTGAGGCTGACAGGGCCACCAGGACAGACAGGTTGCCCTAGGGTTGGTGGAGTGGTAACAGTTCTCCCCATGAGTTAAGAATGCCCAAATCATTTCTTCAAAGTTCACCAGTAAGGACCCCTCAGATTCCCTGAGATCTGGAATGATGGAGAGACTGGAGCCCAGTGTAAGATGGCACACAGAGACACACATATACTCACACACACACCAAGAGCACCAGGGAAGCAGTGGCACCTGGAACAGAAGGAATTGAGGGTCAGGACTCAGGCCCCTGATTTACCTAATGCTGTGGCAATAGCTTTCAGCCTTCGACCAGGTAGCTTCCCTCCTCTGGCCTCTGTCAAGGATCAAGGTAGTCCTCAACATGCAACAGCAAGCAACTCCTTCCTACTCTGACATCTGTGGTTATCTTTAGTGGCTGCTTGAGAAACCAGTCCTAAAACCCATGTTCCTGTCTTGTAAGTGTAAACTGGCAGACTTCCAGATTCTGAGGCCCTGTATCATAAATCTGATCTCTGTTGGAGTCCTCCACTCCTGCCCCCACACTCCCTCGCCCACCACCATATCATAAAGTCTATGCCAGTAGGGAAGGGCTAGGGAGGCAAGCTCAGGCTTGGAACTCTTTGAAGGCAAGGACTCCCCAATTACTTCCTGCTCATTAAACTGTGGCTGTAGCCTTGCCTGGCTCTTGTAAATCAAAGAAAACAGGACTAGCCTTGCCACACTTGGGTTCTGTCTGCAGCCTGCACCTCAATTAGCGCTCTAGTTAAGCACACTTTAGCAGGTCCCTGGAGAGGTAGCAGAACTGGGAGCAGTCCCAAGCAGAGGAGACCTGTTTAGTCTCAGCTCTGCCTGACCAAAAGCAACCATTGGCTATCTCAGCCTCTCAGTCTTCTCTGTCTTTAGAATGGGCCCCTCTGTGCCACCCCTAAGTTGTGCATGTGTGTGCATGTGCACATGTATATACAAAAGGGCAGAGAGTGTGGGCAGAAAAGGCTAGAATGAAGTGCTCGGAGTGGTTCTATCCTGATACCTTTTGACAACTCTGAGAGAGCTCCTGAATGCTGAGAGCCACAGCCTTGCTAGCCCTGCCCCCCCAACTCCCATAAGGTCACTGAGCTGTTAGAATTACCACCTAGCAAAGGGCCCTCTCCCCAGACTCAGCACAGCTTGCAGAGGCCCCCACCTTGCCTGCAGGAAAATCCTTAGGCTGATGTATCCCATCACATTACTGAATCACATAACAATCATGAAATAACGTTCCACTTCAAAGTACTGCCCATGCCAGCTCCCAAGCTTTGTTTGCTTCAAGAAAAGGACCTGAGTGGTGGGGGGGGGGGGGGGGGGGGGCAGTGGATGATAGCCCAGAGTCCTTGGGTCTGCACCCTATGGTGACAATTTTATCCCCTCCTTCTGGCAGCCTTGAAAGTCAGGAGAGTACTGCACCAGGTCTCATGGGCCTAGGATGTATCCCTACTATACTGGGCCTGCTTAGTGTTCTGGAACATCAGGTCTCATCCCAGTACTCTGGGTTCTGCTAGCGAGCATCCCAGATGACAGCCCAGCACCAAGGCCACCCAAAACAGAGTCAGGGCAGCAAAAGGACTGTGACATTCTTATCTGAAGAAGCACTCTGGGTTTCATCCGATCTTCTCAGAATGCCAAGATAAATAAATCAACACAAAGCTCACGCTGTGGCTGCCCAGGAATAGTGACCTCACAGTCCTCTTATGCCTCCCCAGGGGCTACCTGGGGGACAGATTGGACACAGGAGAATCCCCAGGGGTGCCTTTCCAAACACACCAACAGAGAAAGAGAGAGAGAGAGAGAGAGAGAGAGAGAGAGAGAGAGAGAGAGAGAGAGAGAGAGATACACAGAGACACACACAGAGATACACACAGATACAAACACACACACACACACACACACACACAACTTCTGCCTAGCAGAAGCGGATAGACACCCAACCCACACTGTCTGTGCACCTCTGTTCTCTGCATGCTTAAGGTAAGTCAGAACCTCTGCTCAGTAAAGAGCTTGAGAGAGACACACAGAGACAGAGGTGACACCCCCTTCAGGCCCAGTCAGGAAAGCGGGTCTATTGGAGCATCTGTCCCTAGAAAGTACCCTGTCCTCAGGTTATCTATCACAGAGGGCTTTACTGTCTGGAGAAAGATAGGAAGGGACCACACTCCATGCAGTTCTCTTCCCTGGGGGCTTCAGGGACAAAGGCCAGAAAGCTAGAGGGGACTCTGCAGAGGACCAGAGTCCTTTGAGACTTGTCATCCAGACTTCAACTGTGGGTCTTTTCTCCCACTTACAGCTTGCATGAAACCCAAACCCAAGGCCTAGCTGCAAGGCCCCGGGTGTGCGCCCCTACGAGTAAGAAGCACTGTGGAAGATTCTGGGGTTGGGGGGAGGCCTGTATTCCCCAGAACTTCAAATCTATCAGAAAGTCAGACACAGGACACAGGACCCAGTTTTCCTGGAGGAGTCAGACAGGCTTCCTGGATGGAGTGAGGCTCACCTGGGCTGGAAAGGAGCAGCAGTGATCAGAGGCAGGGGAGAAGGGCAAAGAATAAGCATAGGCAAAATTGTCCCAGAGCCAGACACCACCTGGGTCTGCCCAGTCCTGCCACTTGTTACATGCGTGAGCTGGTTAAGCACTCTGTGCCTCTGTCTCCTCTTTCTCAGAGTAAGGATTTCAGCTCCATGGGGTTGCAATAAAGTTGCATCAATTACTCTGTCAAGTCTTGGAATGGCACCCTGGAAAGTTTGTGATTGCCATATGACTCTTGGACATAGTCAGGGCCTCAGTTTGATCCATGTTGCGTGGGGTCAAGCTTCTGCACAACAAGGCTAAGTCCTCTTCCTCCTGCCCTTGGCCCAGGGTCAGGACCCAAGGTGTGTATTTGGTAGGTGCACCTGCATTGAACTCCAGCCCAAATGGGGCCGAGGATGGGGCTGAAGGCAGATCCTGGGGCCATTCCCAGTAGTGCTGGTCCAAGATGGTTCCTCATGGGCATCAGCCAGAACACATGCCTCAGGGCTTCCAGTGAGGCTTTGCCTGCCTCCAAATAGCTCAGTAGCTCAGTCAGAGTCCACGGCTAGTACAGAGGGAGCTAGAGCTGAAACTAGGCCACATGCTTGCTTTGTTGTACCCAAAGTCCCAGCTTGACACTCGGTGTCCTAGATGTCCTCTCTGGCTTCCTCAGACCTAGATGTGCCAGACACATCCTAAAATCCAGCTATGTGGAATTTCTCCCACTTCCCAAGAAATTTTCTCCCTCCTCACATCCCTGTGGGTTTTCACATGCTGTCCCCCACGCTGGGTGGCCACACCTCTGGCTCCCCTTGCCCCTGCTACTCTCTATGACACCATGGCCAGTCCGGATTCACATGTGACCAAACCACAAGCAAGTCCTGCTTCTTGTCCCACTGGGCCCCAGAGCATGTGGTCCAGGAGTGTGCTCCACAGTAAGAAAGTGCCACCAAGACCACGTGGAAAGGCGATTTTGCTTCTTCCTTCTGCAAAATACCTAGAGTGCCCCAGGAAAACTGGCCCTTGTTTCAAAAATAAACTTAAAAGTTAACGCTGCAGCCATTTGTGATGCAGAAATGATCTAAATTATTGAAGAGCTAATTAGCAGCTCAAAGCAGAGACTCAGCAGGTGATCCATTCCCAGGATGTCCATGGCCTGGGGCTCACTCTCAGTGTTCAGGTTCCCTCCCACCCCACCTCAGCAGCCACTGTCCCCTTCCCTCATTGCATCACTCTCCTTTGCTTAGCCCCACTACAGAGCAAAAGTATACTATGTTGTGTTCACAGAAATGGAATAACTGGAAGTTCCCACTTTATTTTTAAAACTGAGTAGATTAAATAAAATGCCATAGTTCTCTAAAACTGGAAGCAGGATACAGAGTGACAACAGCTGGAAGCTTCTCAAGTCACGACTGACTTCACTCCCAGGCCCAATAGACTCCTTCATGGCCCCAGGAACTCAGAATTCCTGTATCAATCTGTTTCTGTTGCTATATCAAAATGCCAGAGGCTAGTACCTTATAAAGAAAATAAATTTATTATGCTTACAATTTTGGAGATAGAAATCCCAAGATCCAACAGCCCCATTAGCATGACCTCAAATGAGGACCTTCTGGCTACATTACTACAGGTTGTGTGGAGTCATATGATGGGACAGGAAATAACAGGCCCTCTGGAACTAGGCCTTTTCTTCTTATAACAACTCACTTTCGTGAGAACTAACAGGTCCCATAAGAACTACGTTAATTACATGTGAGGGCAGCACCCTAATGCCTTGAACACCTTCCACAGACACAAACTCTTAGAGGAGTCACCTCTTCAACACTACCACACTGGGAACCAAGCTTCTTACCCAAGAACCCTTTGGGGACATAGTTAAACAGTACTCAAACTAACGCAATACTCAACTTCCTTTCTCTTCATCCATTCCTGTGAGGAAGGAGTTTGGGGGAAGGAGCTACCTCTCTTTAGCTGAAGTGCTGAGGGTCCTTGAAGTCCTCAGGGTACCTCCACCACAGGGTACCTCCTTTGAGACTCTGGTCTATGCTTGGCACCTGCACAGGGTCAGAGCATCCTTTGAGATTGTGTGATCTGTGCTTTTCAGGGTTTTTCATTGTTGAACTTTTTGCCAATTAAGTTCATTAATTCCCTTGGACCAGCACTAAGGAGATTGGGATACCCAGATCCAGGTAGACACTCCCACCCAAGCTGGTGCTGAGGATACTGAGACACTGTCATCAGACCTGCAAGACAAATCAAATGTCCTATGTGCTTGATATCCTTGAAAGAAAAAACAGCAGGGCTCTCCTAGTGGTGTTAGCTTGTAATTCGGCTGCCTGGGAGGCTGAGGCAGGAGGATCACAAATTCAAGGCTTTTCTGGACAACTTGGTGAGATCCAGTCTCCAAATGAAAAGTAAAACATGGATTGGGGGTATAGCTCAGTAGTAAAGAGTCTGCTTGCCTTGTGCAGGTTCTGAGTTCAATCCCCATTACTGCAGAAAAATGAAAATAAAAAAATCACCACTTTGCTTTTCCAAAAATAAAGACATCAACAACATCAGCCACCAAATCTTCCCAAGCCTGCCCAACTAGACCTCCCCTCAGAGACCCCAGGCCCTCTGGGCTTGCTGCTCCCTCTACTTGCTGTAGAGTGGCCTTCACCAAGGGGTTTGCTCCTGTTAATACATGGTGGCTCACACCCATTCTGCACAGTGGCTCACAACCTGTTCTGCATGGTGGTTCACACCTGCCCTCCACAATCAAATTCTTCCTTCTTCTGCTGCCCAGTTGTTGATGTCCCGGTCAGTGAACCCAGCCCTCCCTGGCACCGCTCCCTCTTCCTCTCTCAGAAGGGCAGGCTCCCTCCATCAATGCCTCCTGCTTGAGACTTTCCTTGTCTATGGCATCCAGAGCCTCAGCTCCCTTGGCTGTGGGCTTCCTCCAGGCCTGGCCTCGGCCTCACTTCCTGCATGCCTCTGCTCTTGGGAAAGTACTGCATGGTGAAGACCTGGGTCTTTCCCACCTGCTTCCACACAGTTCATCCTGCCGACCAGGATGGGGTCAACAGCCTCTTGCAGGACAAGGAAGAGCTTCTGAACTGTCCTGTGGGAAGTTCCAGCTCACCTGCTATGGGTGGTGGCCATGGGACCAGCTGTACTGTACCTGATTCTTCACTGAGCAACATGGATGGTAACTGTCCTGGAACATGTAGCTTATTGCATGCTGGCCAGCACTCCAGATCCACTGCATCAATGGCTTCCCTCATCGTCACAGAATCCCTAACCCATTGTATAAGTTATTCTCCCCACCTAGCACTGCAGAATCTGAGTCACAGAGAACAGAGAACAGGAAGGTGACTTGTCCCCGACCACACAGCTCACAGATCTCAAAGCTAGAATTTGAACTCATGCAGCTTGACTCCATAATCTAAACTGCCTGCCACATCTGACCTGAAGATGAAGATGGGCAATGGGCAAACCACACCTCCAACACCCTCTCCCCTTGCTTGTAACGAAGAAGCCTTCAGGAAACCCAACCAGTTCCCAAGATTCAGCTCGAGTGGCTTTTTCAGCCCTACTCTGCTCTTCTATGATTCACTCAGAGCATACTGCATGCTGTGAACCACACAGGTAAGTACAGACATGCATCTCTAGCTGACAGTGTCCACCCTGAAAGGTAGATTGGAGACTGGACTCCTTCCCTGCTCTACAGATAATGCAACTGAAGCCAAGAGCGCTTGTGAGAAGCTGGGCCAAAATTCAAATCTCAGCCTTCACAGCCTGAGGCTCTTCCTTTGTGATCTACTGCCCACACAGGGCAGGAGAGCAGGGCTGCTTTCCCTATCTTGTCTGAGACTCATCCTTTGCTACCACTTGCTTTAGTATCTCTAGGCTCCACAGGACTGGGCAGGTGACCAATGGGTATGAGCTAGGGTAGTAGATGAACAATGAATGAACTAATCAATGAGCACCACAAAGGCCTCCTGCCCAGAGACTGCCCAGAAACTCTGTCCCCACTGACCCAGAATCCAGAACACGAATTACTACAAAAGGGCTGCAGAACCCCTCAGCATTCAGATCT
This sequence comes from Nannospalax galili, assembly GCF_000622305.1. Taxonomy (NCBI): domain Eukaryota; kingdom Metazoa; phylum Chordata; class Mammalia; order Rodentia; family Spalacidae; genus Nannospalax; species Nannospalax galili. The sequence continues at coordinate 11,164,833 of NW_008349975.1, forward strand.
CAGTACCACTCCCCAAGTCTCTTTCTCAGATGCCCTAGATCCCTGGTGGCCTATCAGTCCACACTCACCCATCATGGAAGGATCTTTCTCGGGACCTTTCTTGTCAGTGCCTGCTTTGATCATGGCAGAAGCAATGCTGAGTCACAGCCCTAACGACCAGACCTGTCCACAACCGTTCAATAAGGCCACCAATGACTCCAGAGGCAGGCAGCCCCAGGCCACTGAGGAGTGGATCTCCTGCCCCAGGCCTGTGGGCTTTCTGGAAGGAGCCCTACACTGGGAACACAGTCCTCTCCATGGGCATCCCTACAAGCATTCTCACAATGGTGCCAGGCTGCAGCCTCTAGTCTTCTCTTCACACTGCTCTCTATCTTTCTGGGCTCTGCTTTGCGGAGATGGGACCGTCATCCTTCCAATCACCAGCTCCAAGCTCTTCTCATAGCTTGTCCTCACATCTACACAGACACCAGGGCCCACAGAGTCCTTCCAGACGACTTGGTCTCACATTCAAGCCCTACATTCCCTGCACTTTTCCTTAGGAGAAGGCTCAACTTCCTGGCTCTCTAACCCTCTCAGTACCCTACCTCTGGCCACATTGACCACAGACTATTCTTCCTTTCCAGCCCTAAAGTTCCTTGCTTTTCAACAAGAATTCCCTATATCTTAGAATTCAGAACAACTCTGCCAACTGGCTTCTGGTTTTCCAACTGCTCCTCAGTCCCCTGGTTCACTGCACCCCCACCACCCTAGCCTCCCTCTTCCCTTTCCCCAGGAGGGAAATTGAAGACAATTTAAAATAGAATGAATCAAAGTGCAGAGGCTGATGCCAAGCGCTGCTCAGCAGGATCACAGGAGGCTCCGATCCCTCCTGCTGGAAGGCCTCCCCCCAGCAGGCGCCGCCTGCCCCCCTTGCCTCTTCCCGTATGTTCAAATCCTGCCAGACTTGCATCCAGCTGGTGGAGAGGATGTTCAGACTGCAGGCTGCTGGCAGTATGCAGGGAACCAGCAGGGAGGAGAGAGAGTGATCCAGAGCTACCCTGCCCAGGAGGCAGCAGGCTACCACCTCCACCTGCCACAGGGGACAGTCAGGACTTGCCCTGAGGGCCCTTCTATGAAGCCTGGGCCTGATGAAAATGACCAAGAGAGAGGCCATAGAAAGGGACTGGGATTACCAGATAACAGGTGGGACACCCAGGCCCAGGGGAATTTCAGACCAACAATAAATAAGCTATCAGCATCCGTAATGTCCCAAGGAATATTTGGAACATATTTATGCTCAAATTTTTTATTGATTTTATATATATACATATATATGTATATATATGCATATATATATGTATATATATATATATATTTCAAATTCACCTGAGTACCCTGTGCCTTGTAGTTTTATTGATGTGTATGCAAAATCTGGCAACTCTGGGTGCAGCTTTGGAATCCAGCTTTAAGTATTCTCCATCACACTTGACCCTCCAGTGAGGTGGAGGCAAAGAGAAAAACTTGGAAGGGCATGTTTGTATCCTCCAGCTATGATAAAGCAGTACCATAAGACGGGGGATGGGGACTTAATAATGGAAATTCACTGTCTTCCAGCTCTAGAAGCTAGAAGTCTGCATCCAAGGTCCCTCAGAAGATGCTGGCTGCTGAGTCAGGCAGGTACCTTTCTGGGTAAACTCCTATATTAATGTGCATTCAAGCCACATCCTCTTTAAGTAAGCTGAGCCTCTTCCACTTTTAAACATGTGGCTCCATGACCTTGATCTAAGCATACCTCAAAATGTGTCTATCTTTTTCTTTTAAAATTATGACCTTAAGCTGAGTATGTTCAGGAACGAACCACTTAATGAGCATGCTCAGAACTAGGCCAGCCCACCAGAAGACTATGCAGAGGCTCTCTGAGTTAAAGTCCTATGCTTCCCTCATTTGGAAAGAGCATTGCTTTAGAAATAATTCCCATGTTCTCCTTGCCTGCTGCGAGTAATAAATCTTTTCCCCTCTTTGGTTTGTTGGCTGTGCTTGTTCTCTTTGCATCCCCCAAGATGCCAACTCCACAGCTTCAGTTGCAAAGCCTTTGGGGAGGATCCGCCCTTGCCTGGTTTAGCGGCTTCCTTGTGGAAGCTGGCCATCCTTGGCTTGTAGAACAGCTTGAGTCCACCACAGTCACCATATAGTCTTCTCCCCAGGCATGTCTGAGTCTCATCAGCCATTGTATGTTTATATGGACCCACCCCAATACATGACAACTTCAAATTACCTCAGGTGTGATGGCAAAAGTACCTCAGGCCACAGCCTCAGGTTTCTGGTAAACATGAATTTGGGGGAGACATTCTTCAGCCCAGTAGAGACGACTAAGTATGACTTCACTCTGCATTCACTCACACCAACCTCACTAGAAACTTCCAGATTCCAGGTGACCATGAAAGTGATCCAAAAAATAGTAGTCACTAAAGTACTTGCACTGCAATCATGGGCATCTAAGTTCAATCCGCAGAAGCCACATAACAAAGCTGGGGCTCCCAACTCTGGGGATTTCTGGAGCTCTCTGGCCATCCAATCTGTCCTACTTGGTGGGCTCAGGCCAGTGAGAGAACTTGTCTTTTAAAAAAAAAAGTCTTAACTCCCAGTGCCAACAGACCTAGGCTGACCTCAACCTTGGTCAAAGAAGCTTTTTTTAATAGCAGTCCGTGGAGAAATACATAACTGGTCAAAGAGCTGAGGATAAGAGACTAAGTGCTCAACCCTAAATGACATCTCTATTAAACCCCCCTCCTGCCATCAGGGTTCAAGGAACATCATGAAAGATAAGGTGGAAAGAGTATACGAGCCAGGGAGTAGGGAAGAGAGCTGTGACACGGCTGTCCCACTCATGAACTCACAGCAGCTGTGGCTACCTGCACAAGATCAAGCCAGCCCAAATCCCAGCATAGATGAGGTAGATGACTTCCAGCTCCACCTTACTGAGGAGCTATTGGCAGTGGATAGTTACTGGGAGAAGAACTCTTCTTTTTTGAGGCTGTGGCCATTGGCAGGTTTCCCACCTGGCTCTACCATGTACTTATAGGCAGCACTAACTGGACTTAGTGGGCTATCAACAGAAAAAGGACATGAAGCCAGGCATGGTGGCACACCTTCAATCCCAGCACTTGGGAGGCAGAGGCAAGTGGATCTCTATGAGATCAAGGTCAGCCTTGACTACATAGCAAGTTCCAGACTAGCTACAACTGCAGGGAGGAAAAAGAAAAGGATGTGAAGTTGGGCAGAGGACATGTTGGGGGAAAGGTGAGAGAGTTGTAGAGGGAAATGGGGTATCGATGCTGTCATATCTCATTGCATATATGTATGAACTCAAAAACAAAAAATTTAAAGTAAGATGTTAATTTTGTGGGTGATGTTTGAGGAACAACATCCGTTGTTGACCTCTGGCTTCCACGTATATGAGCACACATGTGCAGATAAACCCATCTCCCTACACACAAACAAAATCAATATCTACTTGAAATATCCACAAAGCTTAAACTGAATGTTCCAGGCTAACAGGGCCTGGCAGACTGTGATACCTTGAATAGGAGTAACAAGACAGGGACTGGCTCTATCCTCTTCCTGCAAAGAGCCCATTTGAAAAGACACCCATCCCCATGGCTCCAGATGCCAGCCTAACATCATCAACATGGCCACAAGAAGTGTGTGTGTCTCTGGAAGTGTGTGTGTACCTGAGGCCAGCAGTCGAGTCTGTGAGTCTAAGTGCCTCCTGAGGAAGGAGAACTACGACAGGCCCAGTGAAAGGCTACACAGGTAAGTGTCCTCACACCAAACCCCAGCCCAGACTCCATTCCAACCAGGGTCTGGTCTGGGGCCTGGCCAGGAAGGTGCAGAGGCTGAGGAGGACCCAAAGAATACCACAAGGGATTGAGCTACATTGGCTTCTAAAGAGCCTCCTTGGCTGTCCCATTAGAGAGGCAAGTGAGTGGCCCCACAGCTGCTTCCAGGGGAGTCTTTTGCCTTCTCTAAGCTGTGGGAGCCCCAGTCTTTGTCTTTTCCTGCAGTGGCTGTGTCTGGGATACGGGGCTCAGACTATTATGAGAATCTGCATAGCTCTGTCTTGCTAACCAACAGGCCAGAGTCCTTCACCTATTATATGGGGCCTATCCGACTAAAGAAGCCTTCAGCTACCTAACAGCCAATAATTAACTAATGGAACTAGTTGTCTGGGTAGCCATAATAAACAGTAACAGGGAAGACAACCGTGCATAATTTAATGCACTAAACCAATAACACACACACACACACACACACACACACACACCACTGATGGACTCTTCTCCTTGGCTGAGTCCACAGTGGAATCCTTGATTTTCTGGGCTTCTGGCAGCTTCCTTCTATTCAGATAAAGGCTCAAAACATCTTCCCTCTTTCCAGCCCATCACAGTTGCCCTTCTGCACCTTTAAGGTTCTTCAGAGAAGTGGGAATTCAAAGCTGAATCCTTCATTATGTGGCTGTCACTGGAAATGGCCCAGCTCACATGGAGATTCAAAAGGGTGGGTCTTTGATGCTTTTAAGATGCTCTGATCCTTCCAGGTTCCATTGAGCCTTCCAGTGTCTTCTGGGTATTCTGGCCTCTAGAGCCTACTGTGCCTCAATTTGTGTATCTTTTATAAAGTGACCACGATAGGCCCTGACATAATTAACAGATATTTTAATATAAAGAAGTCACTGTCTTCTGAGTAATCAGTTCACACATGTCCACTGGGGCACCATCTTCAGATGGCACACTGTTTAGGCGGCACACTGTTCAGACGACACACTGTTCAGATAAGCACAGATGGGGAAATGAAAACTCGGTTTCCCAAGAGGGCGCCCCAAGCACTAAGTCCAGTGCATGGGAAAGAAGCAACTTCAGAGAACTGTGAGAAAGAAAGCAAGATATTCTTGAAAATTCGCAGTTCCCTATCTGTCCTCAGGCCAGAAAGAACAGTGCGACCCAGGAGCCTCGTGTGTCCTGAGAACAGGGAGACCCTTGTCCTCAGCTTTGTCCTAAGCCATGTTTGAGGCAGGAAGGAGTCATAGGCAGAGGGATCTCGCACTTCCCTTAGACTGTCCTGGGTGGAGATGACAGGCATATGAGCAAAAGGAAGCAGAAGCCTGAGCTAACAAAGTCTGAGACAGCAAGATTCATTGATGTAATCAAATAAAGCTTACAGTCAACTTCCATCTGACACATACATAATGATAGGCAGAATCATTACTGTGCTGTTGGCACTTAGGCCTAAATGATAATCAATTCACCTAAATGACTGCAATTAGAATGCATCTTGTACAGACACACTGCGCATGTGTGGGGTGGGTAGAAGAGAACTGTTGAGCATCTCAGCTGAGCCTGCCTCCACCCATCAGACACAGACCTTTCTATCCCTGGGTGGAAGACTGTCCATCACTAAAACTAGAGCTGAGCTGGAAAGATGGCGTAGTGCGTAAAAGCACTTGTTGCACAAGCGTGAGGACCTGACTTCAATTTCCCAAAAGGAGACTGTCCATCACTAAAACTAGAGCTGAGCTGGAAAGATGGCGTAGTGGGTAAAAGCACTTGTTGCACAAGCGTGAGGACCTGACTTCAATTTCCCAAAAGCCACATAAAGTCACATGATTAACTCAAGTTATGATGATCCCAGCACTCCTACTGCAAGATGGGAGGTAGGGCAAAGACAACTCTGGGAAGCTCATAGGCAGCTAACCTGTGGAAAAACAGTAGAGTCCCTGTCTCAGTTGAGGCAGAAAATGAGGACCTCTTGGCACAAGGGTGTGTCATGGCACATGTTATACACATGGAAAAAACCCCTAGAGCTAATAACTCTTTTTGCTGTGCTTCTCTGTCGAGAT
>NW_008349975.1:11170754-11178987 GCF_000622305.1 Nannospalax galili
TCCCTCCCTCCCTCCCTTCCTCCCTCCCTTCCTCCCTCCCTCTTTTTCTTTCTTTCTGTTTATTGTTTATTTAGAGTGCATACTTTGACTAAAGCTTCCTGCTAAGAGAGTTCTAGATGACACTTTCTTTAATCAGTTTAACAGCCTTTGTCTTTGATGCAATTGATTTTATTTTTATAGGTGAGGGCAATGAGTCCAAGGCTAAAGATCCTACATGAGGTTACTTTGGAAATTAGAGGCAGACTTCAAACACAGGCAATTCTTTCTGTTATATCATTCTGACACCTGTCTTGTAAACTGAGGTGAGTGTCTCACCCTTTCACAGGCTCCACAGCAAACAGTGAAGGGCACTTGTGAAGTACACGCAACGACAGATATTAAAGAAGCTGTCTAGGTTAACACCCACATCATGATAGGAAGGTTAGAATTGTTCCCATTTAAAAATCAAGTAACCACGGGCTGGAGAGATGACTCAGTGCTTAAGAATACTGACTGTTCTTGCAGAAGACCTGGGTGTCGAATCTAGCACCCACATGGCAGCTAACAACTGTCTGGAACTCCAGTTCCAGGGTATCCAACAGCTTCTTCTGTCCTCCTCGGGCATTGCACGACATGGTTGCCCTTACCTACATGCAGCCAATACACTCATACACATAAAATAAAGATAATAAATAAAAAAAATTTTTAAAGACCTATTACTTCCAGCACTTGGGAGGCAGAAGCAGGTGGATCTCTGTGAGTTCAAGGCCAGCCTGGTCTACACAGTGAGTTCTAGGACAGCTGGGGCTACAGGGAGATCCTGTCTCAAAAAAGACCCACCCCCCCCAAAAAAAAGACCTATTATCTTTTTTTAATCTCTCATATCCAGAAGGAAAAAAAAAATCTCTCATATCCAGAAGGAAAAAAAATCTAAGACCAGAGCAAATTTTCAAAGTAAAATCATTCTTAGATCCCTTCCCCCCACCATTCAGTCACCCTCTAACTTCTGTGATCTCCCTTCTGCTGTCTCTCAGGGATCCAGAGTTTTCGTGTTGCCCTCTGTCTGAAACCCCCTCTGGTTTTCAGTGGCCTTTGCCACTCCCATACAGCCTGTGACCACTAGGAACTTTTTCTTTCTCTCCTTTTTTCAGTTTCATTTTCCAATATTTGCTACAGTGATAATAGAGGAAGACTAAGAAACAAATATACAGTGAAGAAGTCAAACAGATCAAGAAAGACCAGCAATAGCTGAGGAGAAAATATTTGCAAAAGATGCAGCTGATAAAAGATTGCTACATAAAATACACAAAGAATTTTTAAAATTTAAGAATACAATCCATGGAAAAAAAAAATGGACCAAAGACCTTAACAGATACCTCACCAGAACAGACATACCAAAGGCAAATAAGCATATGAAAGATATTCCATATCACATGTCAGAGGACAGCACATCAAAGCAGTGATGAAACACTCCTAAGCAGCTATCAGAATGTCAAGGCCCTGACACTGACAACATCAGATGCTAATTAGGAAGGGGAGCAACAGGAATGGTCCTTCTTTGTTGGTGGGAATGAAATATTACAGCCACTTTGGAAGACATGAAATTTCTTATTAAACTTGGCCTGGAGGGATAGTGCAGCCTTTAAAGGCTCAGATTAGCAACAAAAAGGTTCATCTAAACATATTCTTTTTAAAATTGATTTATTTTTATTTTATGTGTATAAGTGTTTTGCTTATGTGTATAAGTGCAATTCCCTGTGTGTGCAGTTCCCACAGATGCCAGAAGGGAGTGTTGGATCCCCTGGAACTGGAGTTGCAGACTGTTGTTAGCCACCAGGTGTTGGGATCCAAACTCCAGTCCTCTGCAAGACCACCCAGTGCTCTTAACCACTGTGTCATCTCTCCAGCACCTAATCAAACTAAACATATTTTTACCAGTGCTCTAGGAATTTCCCTTTTGGGGATTTTCCAAAAGGAACTGAAAACTTATTACCACCCTAAATCCTGCACATGGATGTTCACAGCAGCTTTATTCAAAATTGCCTAAACTTGGAAGAAACTAAGATGATCTTCACCAGGCAAATGGATAAATAAAATGTGGTTCATTCTGATAACTGGATATTATTAAGGATTCAAAATGAACTTTCAAGTTATATATAAAGATAGGGCGGAAACACCAATACACATTACTAAGTGAAATAAATCTATCTGAAAAGTCCTGTGTGAGTCCCACAATATGATATTCCAGAAAAGTCCAAACTATGAAAACCTTGAAAGCATTAGTGATTGCCAGGGTTTCCCCAGGAAGGAGGTGAAATGTACACAGGACTGCTAGGTCAGTGAAGCTGCTCTGTATGATGCAACAATGACGTGCCCTGTGCATTTGTCAAAACCCACAGAGTTTGTAACATCCAGAGTGGACTTAATGTAATTACTGATAGTGTGGGTTCATCATGTGTCACAAGAGTAGCATCCTGGTAAAGGGTACCAGCAATGTCATGCATGTGTGCCTTACTTTCCCTTTTATCACAGACCTAAAGCTATCTAAACCAGGAAGTCTATTTAGAGAGAGAGAGAGAGAGAGAGAGAGAGAGAGAGAGAGAGAGAGAGAGAGAGAGAGAAATTACAAAGGCATAAAGGAGCCTGGTGCTTCCTGAGAACAAGGAGACCTCAAACAACGGGAGCTCATAAACAAGCTTTGTCCTGAGCCAGGTTTAGGGCAGGAAGGAGCCACAAGCAGAGAGATCGCTCCTTCCCCATGCACCTTTCCTCTCTCTGACCTCCTCCTCATCCTCCTCCTCCTCCTCCATTTGCAAGCCTCCAGGCACAAATACCGGGCTACAGACAGGTAACCCAAGTATCAAACACTCCATTAAAAAGAGTCAAACCCCCTCCATGTTCTTCTGCAAGTCTAGTCAGGAAAACAGTTATTTCTACAGAGGGGAATTTAACATAGAACATTGGTCATAATGTGACAGAAGGCTGAAAGAAAAAGCTGGGACATCAAGGGTCACTGAAGTAGAGAAGATATCAAAGACAGGGTATCAGGGACTGCCCTTAATTCTGGGGGAGCAATGGGAAGGGACTGGCTTTATTCAAAGCTAGAAGTTTGGAAAAAGGACTTCAGAGACTACAGGCACAGACCAAGTTGGGACGCAGCCAATTGCTGCTGGCTGGTGCCTCTTAGGAGGCAGATGAGGCTGGTTCTGGGAGCTTAAGCTGGCAACTGGAACAAACTTCTGCTGCCACCAGGACAACATGCCACATTTGGAGCTGTGACAATGACAGGAAGTCCCCTCTCCTGTCCTCTTCCTCCCCTGGCTCCTAGTGCTCCCTACTGGCTAACTAAACCAACTGGCAGAGAAGATATACAATTTGCACAGTCCCAAGCCAGGAGCACAGAGGAGAAGATAGGAGAATGGGTTTGGGGCTGAGAGAGGCAAATGACTAGGGGGCTTACTTTTCTGACAATGGCTCCCAGTCCCAACATTTGGCATCCTCTACAGATAACCAAGCATGTCCTTCTTCCATATGCCTGCAAAACTCAATCATGGAAAAGCATTTAGAAGGAAACACGTATTTCAAATCAAACCTATACCCGAAGCCATTGCATGGTACAGCTTGCTTTTGGTGTCTTCTGTAAGCATCCTACTTGCACAGGTATGAGAAACGTGGCAGGGGAAGGCTGGACTGAACAGGAAGTCACTTCTCCAGAGACCAGGCTCCCTCTGCCAGGCCATTCCCAGAGATGCCTTCATCATCAATCCCTCAGTCACTGCCAGCTGGCTCTGCAAATGCCATGGGGATCCCATCCACATTTATTCCCAGCGCCACCACCACCACTTTCTGTTTCTTTGCTCACTTTCTTTCCTGGGACACAGTGCATTTATCTGCAGGACCCAGAGGCAGAAACTGAGCCAGTGTTCGCCCTAGTGGTGATCTATGAAAACTTCTAACATTACCTTCAGGAGAACATTTATAACTGCACTAAGCCCTCTGTTGGGATGCCTCCAAGGGCAAGAAAAAGTCTCATACAATCCACTAGCTCAGAGCTGGACAGTGTAATCGTGCCTTTGACTCAACTTCTGTTCCTCATCTAAACCAGAGGGATGGGATGGGATGGAATGGAACACATTTAATCCCTCTTCTGTAAATATCTGGGTTATCCTGTGCCCACTACCTGCACTAGCCACCCCCTGCACACATCAAGTCAGCTCATAGTCCTCATTCAGCCATTCTCCTCTTTAAACCTACCTATTTTTTGTGAAATTTTCATTGAATTTTTGTGTATTTCATACAAAACAACTTAATCATCTTTATACCCCCTTTCCCACTGCGCGCGCGCGCACACACGCGCGCTCACACACACACACACACACACGCAGAATTCTTGCATTCTTTCATTTATGTTAAGGCCTACTGTGTCAGGTTAGTGTCCTCAGATATCACTCAGCACAGGTTCATCCACTGGGGTCTTGTCAGCCTATCTAGCTAGAGTCCCTTCCTTTAAGAAATTCTTGCTGACCCAGCAGTAATCAACTACCAATAGTTCTTCGTCTAAGATTGGGGCCTGCAGCACCTTCCACAGCTCTGTGCTGGGTTTTTGTCTACTTGAGTTTGCATGGGTCTTGTGCATGCTGTCAACATTGCTGTAGGTTCGTATGAGCAGGGTCCCAGGAACACGTAGAACTCTCTCTCCATATAGTCCTGCACCTCCTCCCTGGCTCTTACAATCTTTCCACCACCTCTTCCCCAGTGGTCCCTGAGCCCAGGGTGGGTGGAGTTTAATACAGGTATCCTGTCCAAAGACAGGACTCAGCAGGCTCTTATTCTCTATGCTTTGGTCATTTGTGACCTTTTGTGTTCCTGGCCCTCTGTTGCATGAGGAGCTTCATTACTGAGAACTGAGAGATGCATTAGTGTTCTCTGTACCCCTTGTTCTATGTTTTGTGTGAGCCTTAGGTGTAGAGCTTCCATTGTAGATGTGTCACCTAGGCTTGGGTAATTCACAGTCTCTGTGTGTGTCCAGTTGAAGAACTCCGTAATAATCTTTGTCTGTTGCAAAAGAAGCTTCTTTGATGAGAAAACAGGGATACTTATCTGTAAATATAAGGATCTGTATTTTGCACATAGTAAGAAATTGCATCTGTCTAGGGATGTGGCAGCCTTGAAAACCTACCTATTTTTTAAAATGCCACTGATCTCTGTTAAAATGTGCCTAGTAACCTAAGCATGGTAGAATAGCTAAGACTAGACCAACCCACCACATTCTTCTCATCTTTTAGACAAATAATAGCCCAAATATACATGGTTGTCTAATGTGAACGAGTCTGGTAATCCCATGTCAGCCATTCCCAGTGCCATCCTCTCCTGTTCATCACAGACCTCGGAAGGGTCCTGATGCTGTCCTGGGACCCCCTTAGCACTCATTGGCATTTCACTTTCCTTTTGCACATTTCAGGTCCCCAAAGTCCCTCCCAACCTTTCAGCAGCTAAACCCCCTCAGGTCTGCACTGGGGCTCTGAACTGTGGTCCCAGGCCAGTGCCCACAGGAAGCAAAAGCATATTTAGAGCAGTGAGGAGTGGCACCCCATCTCCCTTGGGAATCCTTCTCAAAGTGACTCCCACCTTTTTTGGCTATAGGCTTTTCTCTAGAGGGAAAGCAGGTATGGACATACACTGGGCTCTACACTGCCCTTCAGAGTAGTGGCCTGCTCCAGGCATTGTCTGAACTTCTAATGTCTCAGATCCTCAATGCCTTTGGACCATCTCTGCTCATTCTTCTTCTGTCCAGGCTCATTCAAGCTCAGCCACCTATTAGTAATGGCCTTGAGTAGACATTCGTCTTCCTACATCAGGAAATATCTTGCACACCTGAGCTGCCTAGATCCCCTAATTACCGTCCCACTTCCCTCCTTTGAATTAGGTGGTGAAGGACCTTCCATGAAAACTATACTTAGAGTCTGTCTCCCAGGTAACTCATTCCTCTGAGGGGCAGGGCCTGCTGCAGCTGGGGATGGAGAGAGTGGTGGCATACACCTTTAATCCCAGCACTCGGGAGGCAGAGGCAGGTGGATCTCTGTGAGTTCAAAGCCAGCCTGGTCTACATAATGAGTTCCAGGACAGCTGGAGCTACAGGGAGACCCTGTCTCAAAAAGACCAAAAAAAATATTTTTTTTATTTATTAGTTTTTCTTTGATGTGTATGAGTGTATTACCTACATGTATGTAAGTGCACTCATGTCATGCAATGCCTGAGGAGGTCAGAGGAGGTCATAGGATTCCCCTAGAACTGGAGTTACAGACTGTTAGCTGCCATGTGGGTGCTGGGAACAAAACAAGGGTCCTCTGCAAGAGTAGTCAGTGCACTTAAACTCCGAACCATCTCTCCAGCCCCCAAAACAAATATAGTTTTAATTTGGTACTGCCTGAGACCCGCCCATGCGCATGCATACACACACACACACACACACACACACACACACACACACACACACACTGGCTGCTTGCAATCATGAATAGACCAAACCCTGAGGTTTTTCGTTATGTATTATATACTTATGGTAAATTTTAATTTCCAAAGTAGACACAATAAGAAGCCAACAACCATAAAAATAGAACAATTATAATACTGTACTGTAATAAAATTGCTTAAAGCGTATAAATTATTTCTATAATTTTCTGAGAAATACTTTCAGAGCACAGTCAGTCAAAACTGAAAGCACAGAAGGCAAAATGTACACAGGGGGATTACTAGAAGTTTAAAAAATCCAATGAAGAATCTTTGATGTTCTTTATCAGGTCTGATATTGGCACCAAGTCTGGACAATGAATTATCAATGCACCATCCATGGCCCACACAGAAAGGGATTGGTACCTGGTGCCCACACAAGGGAGGGATGGAGGGATTGGTACCTGATGCCCACACAGAGACGGGCTCAGCAGTTCTTCACGGTGCTGCTGCTAAGGCTTCGCAGTTAGTGTTTTGTTTTTTGTTTTTTTTTTAATAACAAGTGCATTAAACAAAACAAAAGCAGAAATGGTGTTCTGTATCATTGACTTGTTCCTCTGATTAAAAATAATAACGGTGATTTTCATTCTCCAAGGTGCCCTCTTTGGGAATCCACCATAAAGTGATTAGTGAGACAATTACAACTGTGACCAAACACAACAAAATCAGTGCTTCAGCTTAAGTGCAACCAGTTTTTCCCTTACTTTGCTATTTATTGATTCGATGTACCCTCCCTTCTACCTTAATGATTCATAGTTTAAACTTGTCCACATGATTTATATACAGGCTTGGAGACACCTATTATTCAGCTCCTCTCTCAAGCAGCACCCAGGGGACTGGGTCCCTGGCTTCTTTCCCCGTCTCCCTCATCACCCAGAGGGAAGAGGAATAGAGAAAACTTGCGGGCAGTGTCCTAATAGAGAAGGAAAGTGGTCAGGAGAGAAGGGGAGATCTAGTCTCTGGGGATGAGGAGCCAGACGAGCTGATTAAGTTGGTAAGGGTCGAAGCTCAAGCAGAAAACAAAGGCTTATGGTCTCTGTGTGCTTGCTCCCACAGGGGCTTGTTTTACCAGAACAGTTTACCTGGCTGGGCTTCCATCTTGCTTCCAAACCACAAGGAGAGCTGCAGTGACTGGCCTAGACTGTCCTGGGGAGGACAAATTAATAACAATGGCCATGAATCGCTTTTCCCATGCACTTATTACCAGCACTGTATGAGCACGTATTATTAATAATAATAATTTAGTGCAAACTTTACCGCTTTTGTGTAACGATGAGTACCTGGATCCTGGATTCTAATTATCTGTCTTATTTTAATATTTATGGAATTAATCAAACTTTTTAATGGAAAACCCCACAATGAAATTACCAGGAGCATGCTTCAATGAAGACAGATGCGACACGCTGTGGGAAAAGACAGCTCAACTTTATTAACATTACTCGGAACCAGCTCTGTGACACAGGCTGGCCCCTGAGCCACGCTGGCCCACATATGAATAGCCTGGAGCCCTGAGGCAGAACTCCCAGACTCCCAGGGAGCACCCCATTTGTAGCCTTGAAAAGGAGCTTCCACAGCACCATCATCACCTGTGCCTACAAGGTAAGGTGACAGTTCACCCACATAACCCTATTGGCCAGGCCCAGTGCTGGTGAGTGCTCTTGGTTGGCCTGATTCTCCAGGGACAGAGAGGCCACAAAGCCAGGTTCAAGCTCTGTCTGAGGATCAAGGAAGATGCTCCTTCCAG
>NW_008349976.1:0-150 GCF_000622305.1 Nannospalax galili
AGACAGATTACCGTCTTTATATGTTTAGCCTGCCTTAAGTATTTCATTATAAAGATGAAAAACAGACCAATAGTCTCTACTTCAAACAACCAAGTAAAAAAAAAAAAAACAGAAACAGCATAGTTAAAATATGATTGCATATTTAAACAT
>NW_008349976.1:360-446 GCF_000622305.1 Nannospalax galili
ATGTGGACGTTTCGTGGCTTGAGTCTACATATTCATACTTTATATACTGTGAAAAACAAATATGTTTACTTCAGGATTCCTTTAGA
>NW_008349977.1:0-1263 GCF_000622305.1 Nannospalax galili
GAAGAAAAGGAGAGATTATGCTTTTCTGAAGAATTCAGAAAAGTGGGCAGATTTACAGAGACTTACATGTCTGGGATTGGGTCTAGAAGCACTGGGCTAGAAGGTGGGATTCCAGGCAGGAAAATTCACTATCTCATTAACACATTAGGTATTCCACCCATCTATTTAGCATGACTTAAGGTGACCCTGCCTTCCTAGGTGTGGTTCTATGACCAGTTGATTGACCAGTGAAACTGGAAAGGTGGGTCTTCCAACAGATAGACTAGAGATCTTATAATCTTGACCAGTTAAATTTATGGGGCTATTTGCTACTATAACAATACCCAGCTAAATTTCTTAATTTTTGCCACTTGAATATGTATCAAATGGTATCTCATTGAAGCTTTTATTTGTGCTTCCCTGATGATTCATCTTTATATATTTATTGACTATAAATATTTCAATCCCTGGGAAATATCTATTCAGCGGCAGCGGTTCTACCTATATTTTTTATAGGTTGATTGTCTTTTTCCTCATTAATTTTACTATGCTTTGACAGTTTTTTGTTTTGTTTTGTTTTCCTGGCTGAAAAGTAATGCATACATGCCTTTAATCCCAGCACTCGGAAAGCAGAGGCAAGTAGATCTCTGTCAGTTCAAGGCCAGTCTGGTCGTCATACTGAGTTCAAAGCTAGTCTGGTCTTCTACAGGAGACCCTGTCTCAAAGACTTAAAAAAAAAAAAAAAAAAAAAAAAGACTAAATAAAAATTAATACGTGTTGTAAAAGAAACAAATTGGGTTTGGAGAAATGGCTTGGCAGATAAGAGCACTTGCTGTTCTTCCAGAGGACCCAAGTTCAATTTCAAGCACCAATGGTCTGCAGTTCACAATCACCTGTAAGTCCAGCTCCAACACCCTCTTCTGACCTCAAAGTGTACCCAGGTTCATGCACATTCACAGAGACACAGACATAAACATAAAAATAAAAAATAATATACAAGGAACCTAGGGGATAAAGGGATAAAAGGAGCTCAAGAGAGGTAGGACCATAGGAGAAGGGTATTATTAAGGGAGAAAGGGGGGAAATGGGGGCACCTTAAGTGGGAAAACCAAGATGGAGGGGTAAGACAATGCAAGAGATAAATAATGCCTAGCTAGTTTTGAAAACCAGAGGGAACGATATTACCCCTACAACCTACTGACGAATTATATATAGCAGATCAAGAAATATATATCTAGGTAAGGTTTAGCTGAGAACAATTGGTCTTTGCCCAAGATTTATCTG
>NW_008349977.1:1508-10463 GCF_000622305.1 Nannospalax galili
GCCTGTAATTGTTAGATATTAGTTCTATTAAGGAGAAATCTTGGGCTTTATGCTGAGACAGTAAGAATGATACCTGGAGGACAAGGGTCCATTCTCCTAGAGCTCCAGATACAACAATATAAATTTATTTAAAAGGACAGTGTCTGAAAGGACAGAGCTTTCAGGGTATCCTGCTGGAAAATTGCTGCCCAGGGACAATGCGTCTCCAGTTTCAGCCTTGAAGGCACCCAGGGCCCGAGGTTCCTGCACTGTCATCCAAGGGGCACCGCAGGCTACAGCTCAAGCAGAAGAACTTGGCATCATTCCTGCAATGCTCATCTTGCAGGCATGCAAGATGCAAGAATTCAGTGGTCAGAGAGGCTTACATAAGGTTCCAGAAAGTCAGCGAGATAAGAAATTGTGGGACAATGATGACTTCCCTGCGTCAAGTCCTTGAGCAGGCTGTATGTAAAACTGAAGGAGCCTAAGTTGCAATAAAGACTGAATAGAGGCCAGAAACATGGACTGTTTGCTGAGGAAAGCTGTGGGTACCAAGTAAACCCAGCCTGAGGAGAAGGCCGTGTGCTGTGGGTCACAGAGTTGAAGGTGTGGGGCTGCTGTAGCCTAGTGGAGCCACCGCAAGATGCAGGATTTGGTGTTTACTACGAGGTTTGGGTCTTGCTTTAGCCAAGTTTTCCCTTGCCACCCTCCCAGTGTTCTCTTCTGGAATGGGAATGGTCACTCTGCCATTGTACATTAGAAGTATCCAACTTGCTTTTTAATTTTACAGGACTTCACAGTTAAGAGATTATGCTGAGCCTCAGAAGAGATTTTGAACTTTAATATTTGAACAGGATACAGACTCCAAGGCTGTGGGGACTTTTGAAGTCAGAGGGAATACATTTTTCATTATGAGAATTCCATGAGCTTATAAGGGCTGGGGTAGAACATGATTACTGAAATGTTAAACGTCCTCCATAGGCCCAGCTCTTTGAGTACCTGCTCTCTGGCTGGTGGTGCTATTTTGGAAGGTTGTAGATACTTTAGGAGTTGGAGCCTCACAAAAGAAGTGAGTCACTAGGGACCAGCCTTGGCTTTTATAGCCTGCCCCTGCTTCCTGTCTAGTCTCTATTTCCTGTTTACTGAGATGTGAACAGCAGCTGCTGCACACTCCTTCTGCCGTGCTTCCTGCTTCTTCTACACTAACGTACTGTGTATCTTCAGACTGTGAGCTAAAATAACCCTCTCTCCCTTACATTGGTTTTTGTCACATATTCAGTCCCAGCAATGAGAAAAGGAGCTAATACACAGAGGATGGCTGTGTTACTGACAGATCTGTGCCTCTCTGGAAGAGGATCAGTTTGAGAGGGATGAATTTATTTGGTGATGATTTGAATTTCAAATTCTTTTGAAACACCCAAGAGAAGGTGCAGTGTAATTAATGCAACACATAGAAGATATGGGCTGTAGGTAGATGACAGACAGATAATCTTGCGCTAATGGGAGTCGAAATTGAAGTAGAGGGCATTAATAAGTTTTTAAGCAATACTATGTAGAATGGGGTGAGAAAAAGACCAGATCGGAGTTGCGGAACTCTAACCTTGGTAACCAGGCAGAGGGAAACGTGTAAAGAAAGAATTTGAACGAAGGGAACCCAGACAGCCGGAAAGAATATTTGGTTATTAAATAAATAATTTAAAAAATAAAAAATAAATAAAAAATAAGAGCCAGACATTGTGGTACTCGGGAGGCAGAGGGAGACGGATTTCTGTGAGTTCAAGGCCAGCCTGGTCTACATGGTGAGTTCAGGTCAGCTGGGACTACAGGGAGACCCTGTCTCAAAAAGACCAAAAAAAAAAAAAAAATTAAAAAAAATCCTCAAAAGAAATAAGGGATGGGGGTGTGGTCCAGTGGTAGAACACTTGTCTAACGTGTGAAACTCTAGCTTTGGTTTCCAGCACTTTCATGCTAGCTTAGTGTCCCACCACTGAGCAATAACCCCCAACCCGCAGCTCTAAGGCATGAAGACAAGTATAACTTAAAAAGAAGAGCCTCAGCCTGGCTCTGATCCCAGTACCTCAGAGGCAGAGTCAGGCAGATCTCTGTGGGTTCAAGGCCAACCTGGTCTACAAAGTGAGTTCTAGACCAGCTAGGGCTATAAGGGAGACTTTGCTGTCATTTCTACCAGCCTTTCTCCAAACAAGAAATACTCCCAAGAAGTTCCAAGAGGTTTGTTGTTCTATATAGACAGACACATATATAGATTTTTTAAAATACATTTTATTATTTTTATTTTATGTGTATGCGTGTATTGCCTGCATGTAGGTAAGTGCACCCATGTGCAATGCCCATGGAAGAAAGAAGAGGCTGTTGGAGCCCCTGGAACTGGAGAGGAGTTACAGACAGTTCTAGCTGCCATGTGGGTGCTGGGATTCAAACCTGGGTCTTCTGCAAGAACAGTGTTCTTAACCACTGAGCCATCTCTCCAGCCCCCATAGAATTTTAAAAAATATTTTAGTTATTATTTTTATGTGTATGTGTGTATTGCCTGCATGTAGGTAAGTGCACCCGTGTCGTGCTATGCCCATGGAAGACAGAAGAGGCTGTCAGAGCCCCTGGAACTGGAGAGGAGTTACGGACTGTTGTTAACTGCCATGTGGATGCTAGGATTCGAACCCTGGTCTTCTGCAAGAACAGCCAGTGTTCTTAACCGCTGAGCCATCTCTCCAGCCCCCACATATAGATTCCCCCCCCATTGGTGTTGAGCCTCATACTTGCTATTCAATTGTTCTACCTCTGACCTCTGAACTCCTTTTTTTTTTTTGAAACAAGGTCTATGTAACCTAGGTTGGCCTGAAACTTCAAACTCATTATGTAGCCCAAGCTGGCCTCAAACCCTCAATCCTTTTGCCTCAGCCTCCAAAGTACTAGCATACACCACCATGCCGAGTTCCTTCCACATATTTTTAAATTTATTTTTATTACATTTTAGTTAATTTGTTTATTTGAGGGGGACATGTCACAACTTTTCAGAGTTGGTTCTGCCTTTCTACCATGTGAGTCTCATGGATCAACTCAAGTTATCAGGCTCTCAGGGCAGCAAGAACCTCTACCCTGTAAGCCATCTCACCAGTCCCTTTTCCACATACTTTGATCTCTCTCTCTCTCTCTCTCTCTCTCTCTCTCTCTCTCTCTCTCCCTCTCTCTCTCTCTCTTTTTTTGAGACAGGAGCTCACCATGTAGATCAAACTGGCCTTGAACTCACAGAAATCTGCCTGCCTCTGCCTCCCAAGTGCTGGAATTAAAGGCTACCACACCCAGCTCTCTTTAGTTTCTTTAGACAGTTTTTCAAGAGTGAGAACTATATTGTATTTATCTTTTTATTTTAGCCTTGGTTGCAGTGACTGTTCAGCTCATGATTGTTAATATATTAGTGTTGAGCTGCAGGAAGGTGAATTAGTGCAAAGCTAGTGAAGTCACAAGAAGATTGAGTGTGACTTGGGCAGAAGACTCAAGCTGGAAAAGATAGGGGAGAGTACTGGGAATGCATGTGTGGGGTTGGCTATTGAAAACCTTGGCTATTGCACTGAAGCAGAGCTTTTTTGTTTGTTGTTATCTTGCTGGTGGTCACATCTAGGTGTTCTAGGCAGGTGTTCTATCATTGATTGAGCTACACCCAGAGCCCCCAAGACATTTTGCTTTTGATTTTAGAGGTAATGGAGGAGGCATTCAATACCTTTTTAGATGGAGGAAGTTATTTGTTCTAAGGTTACCAGAGACAGAATTAAAACATGGTTTTGACAGCCTCCTCATTCTCAAGGCATTGTACAGGACTCTAGGGGAGGAGGAAGGACAATGAAACTGGAGACAGAAAACTGCACGAATCAATAAGCCCATGCACTTTTCAAGAAGCACTGGATGAGTGGGCTATTTATGAGTGAGAGAATGAGAGTTTACAGCCCGTGTTCATTCATTCAGAGACACTTATGGAGCTCTTCCATGCTAGGCCCCATGCAGAGTCCTGGGAATAGTAACTACCCCTATGGGGCTGAAGTGCAATATGGCATCATGGTCAAAGGCAGACTCTGAGCCCAGCCCTCGAGCCCCCAAACCCAGCCAGGTGGCTTTGGCTAGCTTACTCAAGCCATCTGTACCCCACAGGTGTTCTATAGAAGCAGTACTTACCCACCCTCAAGGGCTGATTCAATGGATCCTCCACCCCTAAAAAGCACTTAGAATTCAAGGCCTGCAGGGGAACCCTGTCTGTGTCCTGTGTTTTCTTTTTTTTAAGCAGAAACCAGAGTGAATTTCAAGAGGAGGAAGCAAAGAAGGAAAGAAGCAAAGCCCGGGCTGGATTTTTACAATTTTGGCTGAAATGAGGGAAGAGAGAGGTAACCACCAGGGGAAGTGAGGGCAAGGAAGAATTCTGTTTTTGGTTTTGGTTTTGGTTTTGGTTTTGGTAGGGTTTTTCCAGTTTGTTTTAAGACAGGAGCTCATATAGCCTAGACTGGCCTTGAGTTACTGTTCCTCCTGCCTCCGCTTCCCAATTCTGGGATTATGGGTATTCACTACTACACCTGGCTTTGTTGTTTTGTTCTAGTTTGGTTTTGTGGGGTTTTTTAGACATAGGGTCTCACTATGTAGCCCTGGCTGGCCTGGAACTTGAGATTTAAACCAAGGTGGCCTTGAACTCACAGAGATCTGTGTATCTGTCTCCTGAGTGCTAGGATTAAAGGTTGGGCCTAAAGGCATGGACCACCTTACTGCTTTTTTGTTTTATTAAACAGGGTCTCACTCTTTAGTCCATATTGGCCTCCAATTTGTGGCAATCCTGCAGCCCTAGCCTCTCAAGTGCAAGGAAGAGTCCTAAAGCTGACAAGGAGGATAGAGCAGAGTGGAAGATTCTAAGGAGCCATTGTCATAGCTGATCTGTCCTCTCCCCTAAGGCAGGAGGGGAGGGATCTGAGGCCTAGAGGGAGGCCCTCTTGAGTTAGGAAGACATTTCCCTAGGGAGTCTCTAGAGCAGCAGGTGTGGGTGCAGCTATGGAAGTAGCCACAGGCCAGCAGGAAGGAATGTCACCAGTGGGGGAAGGGTAAAGAGGGAGGGCAAATTGTGACACCATTTCAAATAAAAGAGAAGGAAGGATTAGAGTGCCAGGGATTATTTAGGGCCTGTGAGTTGAGGGGGACACTGATTGCCTGGTTGAGTAAGTTTTTTCTGGTGGTCCTAGAGAAAAGCACACCAAAAAGGGGACCAGGTTTACAGAATGTCACTGTGGCAAAGGCAGGAGGAATGAAGATGCAGGAGGAATTGCTCTGATTTGCCAGCTGATTGGCTATGAAAATTGAGGGTCACTACAGTATCAGAGTGGGTGACTCAGCAGAGAAGAAATGAGAGCGAAAGAAAGGAGAGGCAGTAAACCTCAGGCTTCAAGAACACTGACTCTGAAATGACTAGAAAAGTAAGATATTAACCAGAGAGGATTCCAAAGTCAAGTGAGGCATGTTTTTCTTTCTAAAGGTCAAGAAAGCTGTACTTTTTTTTTTTTTTTTTTTTTTTTTTTTTCATGTGAGTGTATTGCCTGCATGTATCTAAATGCACACATATGTGATGCCTGAAGAGGCCAGAAGAGGGGGTCGGATCCTCAGGAACTGGAGTTACAGACAGTTGTTAGCTACCATATGGGTACTAGGAACCAAGTCTTGTTGTAGATTGGCAGGAAGGGGCTAATAAGGCATAGATATGTTATATGGGGCGTTATACCAACATGATTTGGTAGTGAATAGTTCCTTTAGACCAGGATGTTCCTTAAGACTATGTTATCTATCTACAGAGGAAGAAATTGGGGCTCAGAGAAGATAAGTCACTTGCCCTAGAACACATTGCTAATAAATGGCAAAGCTAGGGCTTGAACCCAGGTCATGTGACTCCAAAGTGCTAGTGCTTTCCTTCTACCCCTGTTCCAGAGACAAGCAGAAAAGCCAGCAGCATGGGTGAGAGGGTACTTCTCCCAGCACTGGGAGTAGAGGGTTGAAAGACTTGTATATCTGTCTTTTGGCTTTATTTATTCCTTAGAATTATTCTTGCCACTCACATAAGGACTTTTAAAGGTAGCAGAATTGAAAAAGTCTCACTTTACACAGAAGAAAATGCAGACCAAAGATCCAGGCTGATCTTTGTGCAGTCAGACAATGAGCTGGACATGGCCAAGAAAGTTCTAGTGAAAGATTCAAACAGCTATGTGACCCATTGATTCATCCAGCCCTCTGCTCAAGTGATTATATCATGGAACAATTATTTCCCCCTTAATTAAAGTTTCAAGTCATTTATGATAATTACAAGGATTTTAGAATTTTTTTTCTCTTTTTTTCCCAGGCTAGGCTCCAACTTCCATAGCCAAAGATGACCTTGAACTTCTCAGCTTCCACCTCGGCTTCTCAAATAATGGGATCACAGGTGTTTACCACCACACCTGGCAGGCTTTGGGATGTATTTCTTTGCCTGGGCGGGGCATGGTGGCATGCCTTTAATGACAGCAGGGAGGCAGAGGCAAGCTGATCTCTGTGAATACCAGGCCAGTTGTGGCTACTGGGAGACCCTGTCTCAAGAAGACCAAAAACAAGTATTATTCTTCATCATTTTCTGCTGAATGCCTTCAAAATACCTACCTACAGAACAGACCTCATTTATTTTCGCCTGACTTCCATGTGCAATAAATGAAGAGAAAACCCAAACCACAGGGCAAAGGAAACTGCAGTGTCATGGTCAGGTCACAGGCTAGGATCAGAGAGACATGAAAACTGAGAACTGTGGTGAGCAAACTGGATGAACGGGACCCAAGGTCCAGGACACAAGGATAATGGGAGGAGGGGTGGGAGCTGTTGCCACACCTATGCCCTAGCCCCAGAGGTCACATCAAAGATGGTTGGGAAAAAGCCAAGGTTCTAGTAGACCAGACATACCAGGAAAGGGCTGAAAAAGCAAATCTAAGCAAAAGGAAGTTACCAATTGACCTAACATTCCCAGCCCACCCAGTTCTCAGGAGAATCCCATTCATCACAACCCATACCATTTTCTGTTTGGATATGTGACATGAGCTACATGTAAAATTTTCTTTTTTTTTTTTATTTTGGAGGTGAGGGGATGGGGTTAAGGATCTCATTATACACCCAGGCTAAGCCTCAAACTTGCTGTAATCATCCTGCCTCAGCTTCCAAGAGCTAGCATTACAGGTCTGACCCATCATACCTGGCTCAGGCTGCAATTTAAAGATTTCTAGTAGAGCCAGTGAGTTGGCTCAGAGGGTTAAGGCACTTTACTGTGGAGCTTGAGTTCCATCCCTGGGACCCACATGATAGAAGACTAGAACTGATTCCCAAGAGTTGTCCTCTGACTCCCATGCATGTACTGTGGCATGTGCACACCCAAACACATACATGCTCATGCATGCACGTGCCTGCACACACACACACACACACACACACACACACACAAAATCAATCAATAAATGTAATAATTTTTTTATCCACCAGGGAGGCCAGAGACAGATGGATCTCTGAGATTGAGAAGAGCCTGGTCTACTTACTGAGTTCTATGCCAGCTGGGCTATAGGGAGACCCTGTCTCAAAAAATAAAAATTTGAGTTGGAGAGATGGATCAATGGTTAAGAGCACTGGCTGCTCTTGCAGAGGACCCAGGTTCAGTTCTCAGCACCTACATGGCAGCTAATAACCAGGGGAATCTGATGCCCTCTTCTGACCTTCGTGGCATTGCAAGACAAGAGTGTACTTACATACATACAGGAAATACACTCATACACATAAAATAAAAATAATAAAATTAATCAATTAATATTAAAAAACAAATGGAAGAAGCTGGCATGGTGGCACACACCTTTAGTCCCAGCACTTGGGAGGCAGAGGCAAGCAGATCTCTGTGAGTTCAAGGCCAGCCTGGTCTACATAGTGAGTTCCAGGACAGCTGGGGCTACAGGGAGACCCTGTCTCAAAAAGACCAAAAAAAAAAAAAAAAAAAGAAGGAAGAAAAGGAAAATCTAGTAGCAGCTACATTTAAAATTGCATACAAGCTGGCCCGGTGGCACATGCCTTTAATTCCAGCACTCAGGAGGCAGAGGCAGGTGGATTTTTGTGAGTTCCAGGCCACCTGGATCTACTGGGAGACCCTGTCTCAAAAAGCACCCCCCCAAAAAAAAAGTGGGACTGGAGAGATGGTTCAGTGGTTAAGAGCACTGACTGCTCTTATAGAAGACCCACCTTTGAATTCCAGCACCCACATGGTAGCTAACAACTGTTTGTAATTCCAGTTCCAGGGGATCAGAATCCCTCTTCTGTCTGTCCCCTGTGGGCATTGTACAATACAAGTGCACTTGTATACATGCATGCAATGCATACATACACATAAAATAAAAAGAAAAAAAAATTTTTTTGAAGTGAGGACAGTGACTATTGAGAAGCTGTACTCACTTCTTGAGTATCTACCTTTGCTGAATAATATATTTCTTCACAATTCTTTTTTTAAAAGTAGGCATAAAGTTGGGTGTGGTGGTGCACGCCTGTAGTCCCAGCATTTGGGAGGCAGAGGCAAGTGGATCTCTGTGAGTACAAGGCTTGCCTGGTCTACATAGTGAGTTCCAGGACAGCTGGGGCTGCAGGGAGACCCTGTCTCAAAAAAGACCAAAAAATAAAAATAAAAAAAGTAGGTATAAACCAGGTATGGTGGTATAAACCTTTAATCCTATCACTCTTGAGGCAGAGACAGGTGGATCTCTGTGAGTTCCAGGCCAGCTGAAGCTAAAGGGAGACCCTGTCTCAAAAAAAACAAAAAAAAAAAAAGGGGGGCTGGAGAGATGGCTCAGTGGTTAAGAACACTGAATGTTCTTGCAGAAGACCCGGGTTCAAATCTCAGCACCCACATGGCAGCTAACAACTGTCAGTAATCCCAGTTCCAGGGGATCC
>NW_008349977.1:10543-12792 GCF_000622305.1 Nannospalax galili
AAGATAAATTTACTTTTTATTTTTATTTTATGTGTATGAGTGTTATGTTTGCATATGTTTGCTAAGTGTACCATGTCATGCAATGCCTGAGGACAAGGATCCCCTTGAACCGGAGTTACGGACAGCTGTTACATGCCATTTGGCTACTGGGAGTCAAACCCGGGTCCTCTGAAAGAGCAACCAGTACTCATTTTTGTGATTTTTATTTTTTTTTATGTGTATGACTATTGCTACGCGTAGGTAGGTGCACCTGTGTCGTGAAATGCCCATGGAGAACAGAAGAGGCTGTCAGATCCCCTGGAACTGGAGTTATGCACAGTTGTTAGCTGCCGTGTGGGTGCTGGGATTCGAACCCAGGTCTTCTGCAAGAACATTCCGTGTTCTTAACCACTGAGCCATCTCTCCAGACCCTCAAAATTAATTTTAATAATATACTAAAACTCATATAGTATAATTTCTGTTTGTAATCAGTATAATAGCGCCGCCCACCCCGGCCCCCTGTGTGTGGAGGTGTGTCTATATGTGTGTGTGTGTGAATGTGGAGGGCAGAAGTCAAACTCAGGTATTATTACTCAAGGACCATCTATCTTGTGTTTTGAGACAGGATCTCTGCCTAGATTCATCTGTCTCTACCTTCCCAGTGCTGGGATTACAAACATGTACCATTATGCTTGGCTCTTTTTCACATGGATTCTGGGGATTAAACTCATGTTTGTACAGCAACTGAACTATTCCCTTTCCATTTTTCAATCCTCACCTCCCCCCACCCCAGGAAGAATCTCATGTGGCCTAGTCTGACTATGACACTTGGCAATGTAGCCAAGGATGACCTAGAACGTCTGATTCTCCTGCCTTTACCTCTCACATGAAGTTACAAGTATGTACCACCACTACTCACAAAGTATGAGGTACTGGGGATTGAACCAAGGACTTTGTGCAAGCTAGACAAGGACTCTACCAACTGAGCAAGATCCTCAGCCTCTTTTTTTCCTTTCATTTTTTGAAACTAGATTTTTAAAAAATATTTTATTTATTATTTTATGTGTATGAGTGTATTGCCTGCATGTATGTGAGTGCATCCATGTTGTGCAGTGCCGCAGAGGTCAGAAGAGGGCTTCAGATTCCCCTGGAACTGGAGTTAAGGACGGTTTATAGCCGCCATGTGGGTGCTGGGAATCGAACCCAGGTCCTCTGCTCTTAACCGCTGAGCCATCTCTCCAGCCCCTAAACTGGATTTTTTCTTTTTTAAATCCAAGCACGCAGGAGCCAGAGGCAGGTGGATCTCTGTGAGTTCCAGGCCAGCTGGGGCTATAGGGAGACACTATCTCAAAAAAAATTTTTTTCAATTGGTTTATTTTCATTTTATATGTATGAATGTTTTGCCTGAATGTATGCAAGTGCACCTGTGCATGCAAAGCCCGAGGAGCCGAGAACTGAACTTGGGTCTTCTGCAAGAGTAGTCAGTGCTTTTAACCACTGAGCCATCTCTTAGTACCTTTCCTTTCTTAAAAAAAAAAAAAAAAAAGATTAAAATTAATGTTTTTTTGTTTCTTTGGGGTTTTTTTTTTTGCTGTATGCGCCCTTTGAGGCTGTTGTAGGAGGGTCAGATCTCCTGGAGCTGGATTTATAGGAGATTTGTGAGCTATCTGATGTGGGTACTCTTAACTGCTGAACTGTCTCTCCAGTGTTCTCTCTCTCTCTCCCTCCCCCTTCCCCTCTCCCCCTCTCTCTTTTTAAAGAATTAAAGAATTTATATTTATTTTATGTGTATGAGTATTTTGTCTGCATGCATGTATTGGCACCAGCTGTGTATCTGGTACCTGCAACTGCCAGAAGAGGGTGCTAGATTTGATGGAACTAGAGTTACAGATGGTTGTGAGACACCATGTGTGTGCCATGAAGTGAACTGAACCAGGTTCATTGCAAGAGCAGTAAGCACTCTTAACCACTGAAACATCTCTTCAATTCCTATTTTTTCTTTTTCTTTTTATCTTTTTTTCCAATGTTTTGGTTTGGTTTGGTTTGGTTTTTTTAGATCAAGGGTCTCTCTATTGCCCCCGCCTGCGGGGACCCTGTACAGATAAAGCTCGAGAGGGGCCACTCCCTGAAAGGAAAAACGGGCGAGAAAGAAGAGACGGAGCCCAAGCAAGTCCACTTGTCAAGGGTCGCTTTATTGTACTGCAAGCCTTTGTACTGCAAGTGTTTTTAACCACTGAGCCATCTCTCCAGCCCCCATATTCCTTTTCTAA
>NW_008349978.1:0-1007 GCF_000622305.1 Nannospalax galili
ACTTCCAGCACAGTGATGTTCTGTCCCATGGTATACCCAGAACAAAAGAGTCAAAGAGTGTGGACTCAAATTCATGAAAACATGATTGAAACTAAATAATTCAGACTCCTATAACTAACTCCTGTTAGTTATAGATATTTTGGTAACATCTAAGGAAATCTAAGCAAAATGGAGTCTTTCAGTTATGGTGCCTCAACTTTTGTTTTTGTAAACATGATGTGAATGATTTAGTATATTCAAAAGGAACTCTGCTTGAAATTTGAATTTCGATCTCCAATTCTCCCACATTGGCCACTACAGGTGATATTGTACTATGTAGCTGGACAGGCCAGCCCAAGCTATGTTGAGGTGTTCCAAATCCCTTGACACAGACCACTTCCCACTAAGGGTACAATAAAATCCTAAAAATCACCAAGTATCACACTAATTTGTTTTTGTGATATTACCCTTTATGTTGTTGTGTTCTAAACATACCTACCAATCTTCTACTCCCTGTCATATGATGTAAAAGCTCTTTTTCAGGTCTTTTGCAACCTTCATGAACTCCCTTACTTCTCTTTCCAGCCTGAAGAGACGTTTGATCCCTGGACCTTTATATTCCTTCAGAACTTTTAGCGGTAAGAATGAGCACAGATCAAATAGTTGTTTTATTGAATCTGGTGATGCCAGTTGAGCACAGAATGACTACTTTGATGGGAGGTTTTACTTTGGAGATAGATGCTTCACTCCCTAAACTCATTCATCCCTGGAATACACAGTCAGCCAATGAATTAAGTTCAAGTACTGGTATTCATTTTCTTCTAAATATTATTCTCATAAATACATCATTGTAGCCATGGGCAGGAAGAGAGTGGCAATAGAAATACCACTTTAAGTATAGTCTGTCTGTACATCGAGTTTGAGATCAGTCTGGCATACCAAATAATGCCCTACCTCAAATTAAAAAAAAAAAACAATAAAGAGAATACATTCATGGTTTACCTAAGACATCATGGTAAGTCTGGGAA
>NW_008349978.1:1114-5911 GCF_000622305.1 Nannospalax galili
TCTTGTTCTTACAGCTTCCTAAACCTGCTTGTTAGTTCTTCATAGTTTTCATAGATTTGTTAGGATCTTCTGCATGAACAATCATGTTCTCTGCAAATAAACATAATTTACATGTCCCTTAAAGGCAGTAGGAATATAGTTCAGTGGTAGAGTCCATGCCTAGTAGGTCTGAAACCTTAACAGAAAAAACATTGATTCAGCAATGTGTATCTAAAGAGAATGATGCTTATACCTACCATTGCTACAAGAACCGCTCTGGATATTAGAAGGAATTTCAAGCTTCAGCATTCAACATGCCCTTTCCTTATGCCCATTGATATGGTATTTTAATAAAAACTCCAGACTCCCCAAAGTTCTCAGTAGAATAAATTAAATGTCTTCTCCAGCATGCCACATCACATCATTCACCTGAACCAACACCTTCCAATGACCAGACACCAAGCTTAGAGTGTGATTTCTTACCTTGCTAATCAGGACACCTCTCAAGCACATGGTGGCATCGCTCATGTGTATTTCAAACACTTGGATTCCTGCTTTGACTTGATTTAAGAGAAATGCCCTTAAAGAACTTCTACTTCCATGTGATTTCATGCCTCCATATTCTGCTTACTTGTCGTATTCGTACACATCTTCCATTGGCTCCTGTAAAACTGTCTTTATTGTTGGGTCATAGATGTGATTCAGCATGTGAAATCTGTGGTAAAAAAGTGTGGCTAAAAGGTAAATTGTATTATATCTAAATGCTGTTCCTTGAGCAATGAAGATGGACCTGACTTCAGACCTTTATTCTGAGGGTAACAAACTACTCATTTTCCAGATAGTTGGTTTCAGGGAACTGAATTTCCTTGCATACTGTCCTGTGGTCCTTCCTAGAATTTATTTCTGGGTGCGCCAGTCACATTGTACAGTGTACCTGAAAATAAGGCCCATGAAAACACATACTTGGGGATGAGTGCTTAGACAGATGGTAAAGCATTTGACTAGGATGCATAAGTCCATGAATTCTATCTGCTGGATTTAAAGGAAAAAAAATCACTACCACTAAGCAGTTTTAAAAATGAAAAGGTTAAAGACACACACACACACACACACACACACACACACACACACACACACAGAGAGAGCAGGTTCGGTGGCACATGTCTATAATCCGTGTACCTGAGAGTCTTGAAAAAAATGAATTTCCTCAAGTTTGAGACAAATATGGACTATATACTGAGTTTGATAAAAATTAAAAAAAAACCTACATTACATCTTGGGACACTGTCACAGAAAAACAAAAGCACAAAGGAAACAAAACAAAACAGTAACAAAAATGTGAAAGACTTTTAGCCTAAAAACAATAGGACTAAAATCACCAGTGTGGTCCTAGGATATAGATGCACCTTGCATTATATCTGCTCAACATATTTCATAGTAAGCAAAAATAAATGTAAGAATTAATTAAAAAACATTTATGCATACATACAATTATACTGTGTTTTAATTTCCTTTTCTGTTGCTATGATAAAATACCTAATCAAAAGGGAACTAGAAGTTATTTGGCTCACAGTTTGAAGTTACAGTTCATCACTGTGTTGAAGTGACTGTGGCAGGAATTGAACCAGCTAGTCACATCGCATCTATAGTCAAGAACAGAGAGCAATGAACTTTGCGTTGATGCTAGCACTCATCATGATGATAGTTTTTCCCCTCTTAAACACTTCATGGTCCCTTCATGGGCAGTGAGGCCACTCACACTGGATGTGTCTTCCCACATTAACATAATGAAAATAATCCCTCACAGATATGCCCAAGGCCAACCTAATCTTCACAATTCCTCATCAAGACTCCCCTCATGGGGTGATTCTACATTATGTCAAGTGAACATCAGAACTAAACATCACATTATGTATGTACTTAAAATTTTCTTATTGTTTTACACTGACCTGTGGTTCAGCATTTTCCCACAATCATAAATTATCTCAGGTTCTGACATATGCTACATGTTCCAGTGGACATGTTTCTTCAAGGCATTATGTACTAAGTATTAAAGTGAATGTATCTCCCAGGAAAGCTAATTCAACATTACTTTATTAATTTTCATTCACTCTTGATTTATTGGCATTGTTACATTGTGGGGTTTTTTTGAGATAGCCAATGTAAGAGAGGTTATAAAGACAATGGAATTATTATATGCTGTTTCTTCAGTGAGAAATACAACCACGCTATACAGTTGAGTAAGTTCTAAAATTATAGACAATACAATGTATGGTCTCTGCCCAGTTCCACTCCTTAGGATATGCATGCCAATATAAAGTTTTATAAATGTTTCCTATTCATGGGGCTTTGTTCATAATAGGCAAATCCTGGAGCTAGTCCAGAAGTTTAAATTTGAGGAGTAACCAAGGAAAGCATGGCATACACATTGTGTGAGACTCTAGAAAAAAAAATGAAAAAGGAAAAACACACATGCTACAACGTAAGTGGACCTTGAATACATTATGTTAGTAACTGGATGTGGTGAATCATGCCTTAAATCCCAACAGTTGGAAGGGTAAAGCAGGACGATTGTGACAAGTTAGAGGAAAGTCTGAGGACACAATATCAGGCCAGCCTTGGATACAGAATCATATAATGTCTCAAAATATTATAATGGTTGAAAGTGCTGAGCCCCAAATGTCATACCTTTTGTATATAACTTTGCTTATATCTTTAATGTTGGCACACAGCTCCATTTGGGCGTACATAGCATAAATTATTTCTGTAATTACAAGCCTTCAAGTTGTCACTTTTCAGTATAATAAATGGTGCTGTCATGACCAACTTTATGACTAAATATTTGGGGCCAACATTCATTGTGAATCTGTACCAACCATCAGAACAGGACACGTGAAAAGATTGTGGATTATCAAGCTTTCAGTAAATATTGCCACAGTTGGCCCTATTCTGAGTTTTCCCAGCCACGCTCCCCCCAGCAGATCTCTAGGACAAAGACCCAATTTATAGAACACATCCCTTCCCTCCTGGTACTGGTCCCAAAAGGAATACTGTCTCAGGCTTGAAGGGCTCATCCTTATGTTGTCCTGTATTTCTTTTCAGTTCCCCAGTGTTCCCTGTCAACATGAAGTTGATCCACAAAAGTACCAATCGCCAACTAAGAGGTCTTGCTTTGGCGACCATGGCATGGGTCCTTTGCAGCACCTCCGTGGATCACCCGGAGTGGAGAGTGTGGCACTTTCAAGGACCTGATGTATCCAAGTCCAACACGGCATTTGTAGGAATGTGGAGAATGTGTATTTACCCCTATGCCAACAACTCTGATAATGTCGGAGTCTGTCACCGATACTCTTACCACAATACCTTCATTCCTACAGATATTAGAGTCTCCCAACACCTAATGCTGGTCTCCAGCCTTCTCTCCCTGATTGGAACAGTCACCATCACTGTTAGTGTTTGGAATATGTACACAAGAAAACAACAGAAGAAGGTCTTTTGCAACCCATTCTGCTTTATAGGGATTCTGAACATCATTGTCAGCAGCTTTGTCTCCCTTTCTTTTCTGTTAAATTATGTATCCATCAAAAGGCAGGTTGGGATTGCCTTCCCACCATCATTCCATGTGCCTTCCCTGCTTTATACTCAAGAAATTGGAAGTGCCATGGTCGCGGCAGGTGTTGCTGCATTTCTTTTTCTATCTAGTGGCATAATTTTCATTTCTTTCAACTTTTCCCTGGACACCTATGTGTACTGTAGGGTTTAAAAGTCAATTTCTACCTTACATAGTCCTGCAAATCGAAAATTACCAGTGATTACCGAAAGTATTCTTGAAATATCTACCTAAATGTTCCAAGGACTTTAACCCATTCCTAAGGTGACCAGTGACAGAAAATAGCAATGTGGGCCTTCTATTATTTTTTCTGTATTAATTGTTTCATTAATTCACTGGTTGGACTATGAACATTCATGAAATAAAGTCTGGCCCTTTTGTTTATATGAGATCTTAGTTTTAATTTCTGCTTACAAAGGTGACTAATCAACAAACCTAGTATACACGGAAATGATTGCTAGAGTCCATCACTCCCTGAATCCAGTGATAAATACAAAAGCCAGTCTATTTCCCATGACACAGTAGCATTTCTCCACCTAATGAAATTTCACAAAATGTTTTAATGTTGACAGATTGCTACACTGTTGCAATACAGTTTGCAAGTCAATAATAATAAGGTATTCCAATGCTTCCTTTATGTCTCCTTTAGACTTTAAAGTGTATTTTTCTTTTACCAATGCATTTTGAACTCAAGGAATCCCAACCTTTCATCCCCATTTACTCCAATGTCATTTTGTCAAAACAGAACTTCAGATGGCACTAAAGTTTTAAAAACTTAACAATTATTCCTCCTTAGCAAGTCCTTAGAATTTCTCATGCCCCTCCCTGGTATGTGACACTGCCTAGTGAGATATGAATAAAAATTATCCACCCTATATATAACATTGACAACAGAGGAAAGATATGATTCCAATTAAGTCCAAATTTGTGAACAATGAGTTTCATGGAGTCACTTACAGTAACATGGACAACACAAGCACAGCTGCATCATCAAAAGTCCACCCCAGAAGGGATTCCTGCTCAGGAAGGCAGCTCACCAGGTGTGACAGTGACCTCTCCTTATCGGTCCTTACTCCTTATGTGATGAGATGCTCTGTGAATGATAAATTACAGGAACTTCCTGTGACTTGTGGGTTGTTTATTTCCTGTATCTTAAGAGCCTCCCTCCAAGACAGAAGGCTTTCACTCAGATGAATTTGTTTCACTAC
>NW_008349978.1:6168-8022 GCF_000622305.1 Nannospalax galili
GGTTGTCTAAGAGGTCTACCAAATTTGTTCTGTGGGACTAACAAAGAACTGGAAGTCCAGGAAAAGCAGAAGAATAAAGTGCAGAAAAACTGAAAATATCATGGAAGAGGAGCTAAGGAGCCACAAACATGACTTGACAAACAGGAAAGAAAGTGAGAGTACCCAGAAATGGGGAGTGAGGAAATCACAGCTGCAGAAGCTGCAAGCCAGAGTAGTAAGTTGACAGATGGGAGGGACCAGGAGAGATGCCTGGGAAGCTGCAGCATTAGTAGCCAGAGTAGTTTCAGTGCTGTCTCGGTGGCTTAGAAGCCATTAGTTCTGATGTAACTGAAGGACAGAGAAAACAGGGTTTAAAGTCATGAGGCCTTGCAGTGGCACCACCAAAAGCAGCGAGCTAAGAATAAAAATGTCAGAGAGAGGAGTAGAGGTTTATGCCAGCTATGCAGGTGCAGATAGCACTCCAACAGGAACTAGCAGGTGGAGGTCAGATATGGGAAGTGAGAGAATCACTGACACTAAGAAATGAGAAGCAACAGCTACAAAGAGAAAGAGAAAAGTAAAAATAGACAAATTTTATTGTAGCAGACTAATGGCTCCCAACAGAATGAGAAGGGTTTCCAGAATTCACTGTGGGAACTCTGCATGGGGCATTTTACAGGATGCTAGGGCACTCTTCTTCCCTGACTCCCTCCCACTCTTCCTCTTAGGTTTTGCCCAGGTTACTCTCCTTTGGGTGGGCTCTGATTCTAGCTGCTAAGACCCTCAGCACTTACAAGAATTCTTCTGGCTGTTATTGGCTGTCACAGCTGTAAAAGCCCTAGTGGGGGTGAATAAGAAACAGCCTGTGACCCAGATGGTCCTCTGACCCTGCCATGACAAGCCACGTCCTGCCTCCTATCCACCCTCTGGGAAGCAGTCATGCCCATTACCTCTTCCAGCCAATCGGTTGACGTTAGCTGCTTAAAGGGGAAGGCATAAGGGTATAAAAGCTGGGAAAACCACAAGGCCACCACAAGGCCGTTTTGTAAGGCTGTCAGGAACCACGGGATTTATGTTTGGGTGTGGACTTTCGAACACAGCTGTGAATGGGGTGGGGGGGGCGCTCACTCTTCTGTAAAGTAAACCCACACCCCAAACTCAGTTAGGAAGTCCAATAAAATCCTTAAGATTCTTCAAACTGGGATTTGGAGAATTCTTACCTCAGGTTGTTGTAAGGACAGTGGGAGGAGGGGATTGGATGCCACAGTGTGCCTCCCAGCAGTGAATTTGACTTACACAGTGCTTCTTAGAGGCACCATCTTTCCTACTCAGTCTAAGTTCCTCTAAATCTCCCTCGCTTTCTGATGTGTTTCTCTTTAACTTAGAATTTAACATCAGTTTCTATCACATTTGGTTATTCAACATTTCAATACATACCAAGAGGGAAGGATAAATGCTTAGCTTTTTCCACTAGTAGTTAATTTCTAGACCGAAAAGAAGCTCAAGTTAGCTTTTATGTTGTCCAACATCTTTGAAATGGTTGTATTTCTTTTTGCTTTTTCCTTTTATTTTTATTGAGCTTTTGTAATTTCATACAACAGAGAAATAGGTTGGGGTCCAGCACTAAACTGACAACTATTCCTTTTTTATATATTGAATGCATCCTTGATGTTGTATTCATGAAATTTTTCTGGAGTTTTCAATGGAAATGATCTAGGGGCGAGGATATAACTACAAGGAAAAGAGCTTGTCAGTATGTACAACCCCCCATATTTCATCCCAACCATAATAAACAAATAAATAAATAAAAACAAATAAATTCCAATTATACGTCATTGTTTTAGCCTCATTAAGGATCTATATGTAGCAAGTCAC
>NW_008349978.1:8844-43855 GCF_000622305.1 Nannospalax galili
GAGGTGCTGCAGGCTCGTTTAATGCAGGAGGGGCCAGGCCTTATATTTCCCTTTTCTCCACTCCCAAGTCCCTTTAGTCAGCGTATCGTTTTCTGATTGATCTGCGCCACGCAGTCTGTCAGCAGCCACTGGGCTCGCGAGCAGGGTAAGGAGGCGTGGGCTCCTTTTGGCCAGCTATTTGTGGACCAAGAAGTGAATTCTTGCTGAATCCCAGGGCTCTGAGTCCGCACCATCTTTGGAGGCCTCCTGCTACACCTTGTTCTAGGTTCCATGAGTCTTAGGTGTAGAGGTTGCATCCTGGATGTTCCACTTAGGCTTGGGCAATTCACAATCTCTGTGTGTGACCCGTGGTGTAATTCTGTAATAACCTCTGTCTGTTGAAAAAGAAGCTACTTTGATGGGGTGGTAACTGGGATACTTGTCTGTAAATTTAAGGATTCATATTTTGCACATAGTAAGAAATTACTTTAGGGATATGAGAGCTTTAGGGTTTTCTCTAAGATCTGTGACTTCTCCAGCTATGTGTATTTGGCTAGGTTTATAGTACCAGACATGAGTTTCCTCCCATTGAGTGGGCTTTAAGTTCAGCTAGGTGGCTGTTGACTACCCCTAAGATAAAAGCGCCACTACTGTACCAATATAATTTGCTGTGCAAGTCATCAATGTGGTTATTAGGCTTTGAAGCTGGCTTTGGACCATCAATTGATGGTCTCCCTTACCATATTTCATAGTGCTTACCAAAGCTATGAGAGATAACCTTCAGGGGAGGTGGCTTCCAGGTCATTTCCAGTTCATTGCTCCAAATCCTGTGTCTGAAGTATGTCCTG
Source organism: Nannospalax galili (assembly GCF_000622305.1). NCBI lineage: Eukaryota > Metazoa > Chordata > Mammalia > Rodentia > Spalacidae > Nannospalax > Nannospalax galili. Next base: position 9,672 of record NW_008349978.1, read on the forward strand.
TCTTCAGCAATAGGGTCCTACCTTCAAGTTCTGGGAGGCAATCAAGGCCTATATGATTTTGGGAGTCTCTTGGACCACCCTGGTCAACAACTCAAAGGAAGGTTTCTCCTGTCTGGCACTGTTTCTTATTATGTAGCCTTCAGCTATGCACATGGACTCATGTAGTATTATTTTATGTATAATTAGTCAATAGGTTGTTTGACTAATATGACCTGTCTTCAGCAATAAGGTCCTACCTTCAAGTTCTGGGAGGCAATCAAGGCCTATATGATTTTGGGAGTCTCTTGGACCACCTGGTCAACAACTCAAAGGAAGGTTTCTCCTGTCTGGCACTGTTTCTTATTATGCAGCCTTCAGCTATGCACATGGACTCATGTAGTATTATTTTATGTATAATTAGTCAATAGGTTGTTTGACTAATATGAATCCCTCTGATTTTTTATATTAGGTAGGGATTATTTATCTCTCCTCTTTCTCCCTGTCTAAATCTCCTTCCATGGCCTCCCCCATTCAAAGTATCCCCATTTTCCCCATTTCTGCCTTGGTAATACCAGACTCCTATGGTCCCACCTCTCTTGAGCTCCTTCTTCACCTTTGTCTCCAAAGTTCCTTGTATAACCCTCCCTCTCCCTCCCATCTAAATAGCCCCATTTTACCCATTTCTCCCTTAGTAACACCTGTTTCCTACTGTTTCTCTATCTCAGGTTCCTTCTTTACCTTTACCTCCCTGCTTCCTTTATTTCATTTTTATTGGATTTCTCTGAATTTCATACATTACATTTTTAATTTATTTTCGTGTGTGTGTATGTGTGTGTGTGCATGTGTGTCTGTGTGTAAACAGAGAAGTTTCCTCTTGCCATAGATGGTGATTAACTCAGTACCCACAACTGGCCAATGGGCAGTGAATAGGAAACCGCAGGATGTTAATCCCTGGATAGTACACTTATATAAAACATATTCAGGAAAAGGCTGATCATTGCAGAAACAGATGAGGAAATATTTTAAGAGCCATATATATATATATATATATATATAGAGAGAGAGAGAGAGAGAGAGAGAGAGAGTCAAAATTGTGGCCGCAAATGCTCTTCACTGTGGCTTCGTCCACTGGAGCCTGGCAAACCTTTCCAGCAACACACCCTTAAAGAAAACTGACTCATCCGCCTCCAGCAGCTATTGGTTGCCAAGGGTTTCTTAGTTAGGTTCCAGGCTTCTTATGAACTTCCAGTTCCTATGCTGGGATTTTTTCTGGCTTGAGCTAGTGTGGGACTTGTGCATGCTGTCATGCTGGATCTGAGTTCATATGAGTAAGTCTCCAGTTGTCTGGAAAATTATGCTTCCTTGTAGTTATCCACAACCTCTGTCTTTCCAATGAATGGTGTAGTGAATACAAACTCATAGGAACATGGAATGCTGAGACTAAGTGACTGACTAGTACTAGACTGGTCCCTACAGAGTGGAACGAAAGTTGGGTGACTTCATGCTAGGGGTACAAGAGAGAACCCCAGCCTATTTGCTAATTCCCTGAAGAGACACCCTCTGAACAATGTTGCTATTACAAAAGTAATAACATTCAGTTTCTGTGTGATGAATTATTTAGGCTTTTTGTTTATGTTGCATTACTAAGAAAAATGTCACACCACAGGTGACTACAAAGGACACACTACACAGGGCTCTGTGTTTAACTCTCTGCCAAGGGCCCTGGGGGCCAAGGGCTGAACTCATAACACAAGTGAGTAGTTCTTTTCAGAGGTAGAATTGTCATTTTTCCTGGTATAGATGCAAACCATGGTCTTAGCGGACACAAAATGAAAGATGCTTGTTTTTCAGCCATGCACAAGCTGCTCTATCTTTTGTTCTTTCTTGTTCAACAATGAGCATTCATTGTGCCTATCATAATGACATTTTCTGACCCATCAAAAGTCAGTGACGACAATGAGATACTAATGTGAGGAAATTATGAACAGTTTCCTAGTGGCTAAACACCAACTGCAAAGTGAACAACCAATATGTTGAGTGAACTAATTCCAAGATCAAAATTGCAACAAAATTTTTTGTCCAAAATTTGCAAACACCGCCATAGCCTTCCTCTTGGTTTATTGACAGTGGTTCTTCATGTCATGTTCTCTGTGAGGAGAGTACCCAGAAATGTAAATTGTGGTTGTGACTCTGCATATCAAGATTTCAGAGGACAGCTCTTGTATTAGCAGAAATGAGTGGGTCATGTATGATGACACCAATTGCGTATTAGTGCACATCAAAGTGCCTTAGGAAAGCCTACCCAAGAAGGAGAGATGCTACAGCCTGGGGCCCAAGGCCAAGTTGCCAATAATTCCCAGATATCTTTGGAGGGACCAGATCAACATGCTGAGAACACAAGAGTAGTGTGCCTCCTACTTCTGAATGTTTACAGGTCCCAAAGCAAAAAGCCTGTTCACATCCCACGAAGGCCCAGATCCACAGACCCCTTCTACAATCGTTTTGGCCATCTCTTCAGACTTTATATCATGCCTAGTCTTCCCCTTGTCTTTTCCATATCTAAGTTTTGGAAGGGGGGGGACTGTTATTTCTAACAAGGAGTGTAAGGGCTGAGCCCTCCTTCATCAGTTATCAATCAAGGAAATGTCCCATAGACATACACACAGGTCAATCTGATAGAGGAAATTCCTCAATGGAGAGTCTTTCTTCCCAAGTGTGCCAAGTTGACAACCAATGCTATGACATTTCATTCCTTGTCAAGAATGACACCCAAGCACATCACTTTAAACACAAAACTTTCCTTTCTCTGTTCCTGAGATCTCACATTAATATACGGTATAGAGTACATTACAAAGTTAAAAATCCCATAGTCTCTTGGGTGTGGGTCCATCTACAGGCGGGTCGATCTACCTTGCGTCACACCATAGTCATCAACTTTGTCCAGCTGTGAACTCTGCAAGCTACAATAAAATAATTTTATCTCAAATTTTATGGCTTTTGTGGTTGTCTAGTTTGATTTTATTCACAAAGAATGATTAGTTCTAATTCTCAGAAAGAGGAGTCTTTACTATTTAAATTATTATAACTCTTACATGTGGATAATAATTTGACCTGCTCTGTTATCTTAGTAGTGTACTAGATTTAATTTTAGGAAGTAAATGGAAAGCCACATTACAGAATAAATTGGATAGCAACATAGTATTCCTTTAAACTGCCTTTTCATATGTACCAATATGTGGTACAGAAGCTGTTCCAGAGACCAGGGAGAATCAAAATCTGTGACTTCCTTGCTGAAGATAGTTTTAACAATTTCCCAAGCCCTGTAGAGAATCCAAACAGCAATGACACCATAGACCCCAAGGAGACCCCAGCCCTCAATGAAATTCCATCATCTAGGGAGACCCCCATCCTTGAGGATACTTCCAACCCCAGAACCAACAGGATAATGGAGAAGCAGTTGAAGGAAACGAAGAAGGAAATGACCACTCTATTTCCCTGAGTGTAAGGGTAACACACTGACCAGGGAACCCAGGTCATCTCTTTACTGTGTGTCACCAGAAAGGGAGTGGCCTCACCCACTGTGCCCAGTCTTGGGAAACTGGAAAAGATACCAAGTTTGTTGGGAGAATGTTGGTGTGTTGGATGTATGTAATTTGTCTTTTGGCTTTATAGGGGTTTACAATTAAGGGATTGCCTTGAGTGTCAGAAGACACTATGAACTCTGAAATTTTGAATAGTACTGAGACTGGTAAAGATTATAGGGACATCTGAAAGCAGACTGAATGCATTTTGTGTTTTATGTGGTCATGAGCCTATGAGGTCCAGGGAGTAAAACGTGGTGTTATAATGTGAATGTCCCCCATTGGCTCAAAGCATTTGAACATTTTTGTCCCCAGTTGGTGACCCTGTTTTGGAAGGTTTTAGTGCAGCCTTGATAGAGGAAACCAGTTACTGCGGTGGGCTTTAAGAGCTCTTAAACCTTGTCAGATTTCCAGTCACTCTCTGCTTTCTGTACCTACTAGAAGGTATGATCACTCAGCTCTCCATTCTGGCCACCTCTGCTGCCATGCCTCCTCTGCCATTATAGACATTTTTTCCCTGGAACCATAAGCTCAAATAAAGTCTTTGTTTTATAAACAGTCTTGCTTATGGTGTTTTATCACAGCAACAAGAAAAAATAGCTAATACACACATCTACCCAAGATGGTCTTGGTCCTACCCTGTATTCAAGGAACTCTGGTAAAAACATATCTAAACAAGGGTTTCTATCTTCTTCCACATCTGCCCAAGGTACTGTTGGACCTTCCACAAATACATAAAGTGTTCTTGGACCTTCCCAGTCTTTCTAAGGAGCTCTGTGTCCCACTTTGTAAGTGGCTGTAGCATCTTCCACATCTGCTGAAGGGGCTGGTGTAATTTCCCAAATATACATAAGGTGCTTTATCACCTCCCCCATCTACAAAAGGGGCTTTAAACATAAACGTAAGAAGCCTTGGGACTTTTTCCATCAAGTCAAGGGGCTCTGAGAAGTTCCCAATTTCAAAGGGGGCTCTGTAAATAACTGTATCTATCAATGGGACTCTAGTCCCTTCTGAATCTGTCCACGAGTCAGTTAGATCTTCCACATATAAACAAGAGATTCTAGGACATTCTTCATGAGTCCAAGGGGCTCTAGGGCCACAAACATCTACAGAAGGGACCTTAGTCACTTTGGGAATAAACCAAGGGGATCTGGGTCCTGTCTTTTCTACTCAAGGGGCTCTACAAAGTGTCACATGTGTATAAGAAACTTCATAATCTTTCTCATCTACCAAAGGATCTCTCTAAACTTCACCATATACAGGGGTCCCAAGGACCTTTCCCATCTGTCCAAGAGGATCTGGGGATTTCCTTATCCACCTAAGGGACTCTGGGAGCAGCCACATCTACACCAGAGGCTCTCATCCCTCTGCTATCTATGCAAGGGACACTTGGAACTTCATTATGCACACGTGGGAAGACTCACTAGGACCTTCCTCATCTGCCCAAGGGGATCTGGGTCCTACCCTATCTCTTGAAGGGGATCGGATACTGGTCACAAGTACACATGGCAACCTTGCCTCTTCTCTTTCTGCCCAAGGATCACTCTCACTTTTCAGCATACATTAGATTCTCTAGGACATTCCTCATCTAACAAGAGGCTTTGGTAACTTCCCTATCTTCATAAGAAGCTCTAGTGAATGCCACATTTATACCTCTAGCCACTTCTCCATCTGCACAAAAAACTGTATATTCTTTCTCATATATATATATAAGAGAATCTGGGACCTTCCACATCTTCCAAGCAGCTCTGAGTCCTACCCTATCTGTGCAAGAGGATCTGGAACTTGTCACATGTTTACAATGGACCCTATCAACTTCACTACCTGCCCAAGTGGCTTTTGGAAATTCTAAATGAAGATGCTCTGGGACCTTTCTCATCTGCCCAAGGGGTTTGGGGTCCTACGCTGCCTTCTCATGGGACCCTGAAACTGACTACATAGAGCCCTTGGTAGGCTCTCATATCTTCTCTTTCTACCGAAGGGGCAGTTGGACCTTCCACATATGCACAAGGTATGCCTCAGTATCTGCCCCAGTGGCTATGGGACCAGTCACATGTACTCAATGGGCTCTTCCCCATCTGGCCTAGGGGCTGTTGGACTTTCTACATGTACCCAAGGGGCTCTGGAAGCTTTTCCAACTAACCAAGAGGATCTGTTTCTTATCCTATTTACCCAATGGGCTCTATGACTGGCTTCATCTACACAAGATGCTGTAGTCTCTTCCTTTACTGCTCAAAGATCTGTTGGACATCAACATACACACAAGGGGCTCTAGGTCCTATGACATATGCCCGCAGCACTCTGGGCCCTACTCAATCTTCCCAAAGGGCTCTAGGGCTGGTCACAAATGCGAAAGGGTCTGTAGACTCTTACGTTTCTATCAATGGGGCTGATGGGCCTCCACATATACACAAGGGTCTCTAGGAGCTTCCCATCTCCCCACATTTATCTTTCCAAAAAGCTCTTGATCTGGCCACATGTGCACAAGGTGCTCTATTCCCTTACTTACCAAGGGGATGTGGATCATGCAAATACAGACAAGGATCTCTGGGTCCTTGCCCATCTTCCCAGTAGTCTGTGGGTCTGGTCACATCTGTGCAAGGGAATGTAGCCACTTTCCCATTTGTTGTAGTATCTTTTGGACTTTCTACATTTGCACAGAGGGCTCTAGGACCTTCCTCACCTAACCAAGGTCATATTGGTCCTACCCTATCTGCTCAAGTGGCTCTGAGAAGGGCCACACTGACACAAGGACTAAAGGGGCTCTACCTCCTCCATCATCTGCTCAAGGAGCTTTTGGGCCTTTTACAAATATGCAAGGTACTCTTGAACCAACCCCATCTGCCCAAGTGGTGATGATCCTACAGTAGCTATTGAAGGGGCTCTGGGACTGACTTCATCTACACTAAGGGCTCTCCCTTTCTGCCCAGGGGCCTGTTGGACCTTTCACATATTCAGAAGGGGCTCATTATCTTGCCCTATCAACTCAGTGGCTCCCCGACCAATCACACCAACACTAGGGTCTGTATCCACTTCTCTGTCTGCCCAGGAGGCTGTTGGTGCTTCCATATACGTTGAAGGAATTCTTGGAACTTACCCATCTGTTTAAGACACTCAGAGTCTGGCTTTATTTGCCCAAGAGGATATGGTACTGAGAACATTTAAAGCAAGGGCTCTCACCTAATCTATTTATGCTCAAAAGACTGTTGCACTTTCAAAATATACACTAGGAGTCTCTAGGACTTTCACCATCTGACCAAGAGGCTCTAGGACATTCCATATCTGTGCAAAGAGCTCTGAAGCTGGCTATATTTACAGCAGGAACTCCAGAAATTTCTCAATCTGTGCAGAGATTTTAGATGTTCCTCATGTATACAAGGCAATCTAGGACCTTCCCCCATTTGTCCAAGTAGCTCTTGTTTATACTTTATCTGCTCAAGATGCTCTGGGGCCTGCCATATATGGCCTCTAGCAAATTTGCCATTTCCCCAAATGCACAAAGGAATCTAATACCTTTCTTAGCTACAAAAGGGGATCTGAGACCAGCTACATATGCACAAGGAACTGTAGACTCTTCCTCATCTACTAAAGGGGCTTTCAGAACTGCCAAAAGGACTCAGGATCCCAAACTATCTACCCAAGAGGTTCTGGGACTGGCCATGTATACAGAATGGTCTCTATCTTCTACTCTTTCTTCCCAAGGGGTTGCTGAACCTTCTACATATGTGAAAGGTCCCACCCTATCTGCTCCAAGGACTCTGGGACTGGCCACATTTTCACAAGCAGCTCTAGCACCTATCCCATCACCCCAAGTAGCCGATCTGAATTCCACATGTACAAAAGGGATAGAGAGAATGCTAATGCATCTCTCAGCTCTCAACTAAGCTCTTTCATGCAACAGAGAGCAATGAACACAAAAGGCCACAAATGGCCAAAGCATAGAGAATAAGAGTCTTCACAGTGTGAGTCCTTGGACAAGAATCCTATATTAAACTTCTCTCACCCAGGGCTCAGGGACCATCACAGAAGAAAGGGTGAAAAGACTGTAAGAGCCAGAAGAGGCAGTGCATGATCATATGGTGTAAATGGAGTCTTATAGGCTCCTGGTACCTTGCTCATATTAACTTACAGCAATGATGACAGCATGCACAAGACCCATGCAAACTCAAGCAAACAAAAACCCAGCATAGAACTGAAGAAATGAGCATCAGTGCCCAGTTTTAGCCAAAGAACTATTGGGCAGCTGATTACTGATGGCTGAGGAAGAGCTGATCTTCTTTAAGGGGATGACTCTAGACAATCTGACTAGACCCCAGTGAAGGAACTTGCGCTGAGGGATGTCTGGGGACACTAACTAACTTGACTTGATGGGCCCTCACATAAATGACAGAATGCATGAAAATACGGTTGGGAAATATAGGAGGGCATCCAGGGAGAAGGAGATATGAGGATGATTAAAATTTTGTGTAGGAAATGCACAAAAAGTCAATAAAAATATACAAAAAATATTAAAAATAAAAAGAAGCCCATAATACAAAAAAGAACCCCCCCAAAAAAATGAACTTCTCCATCAGACAAAGACAGATGCAAACCTTGTCCTTCTGCTGAAAATGGGCTCAGATAGTCCCCTTCTTCCAAAACAAGCCTAGGAGCTACATGTACTTCTCAGTGCAGCCTCACAGCTTCCACATCTCTTGAAAAGCGCATGAGAAGTTCTCCTCATGAGGAGTGCTTCCAACATTCTCCCTTTCCTCAAACAGGGCCTACACATTCTACTTCTACCAAAATGTGATTGAGACAAGGGTCAATGACCAATCTCCTCCCATGAAGATGGCCTAAGATGGTCTCCTTCTATGAAAAGAGTTCACAGATGCTCTAAGTCTATGAAAAGACTAAGACATGGTACCTCTGAACATGGGGCATTCATACTTAGCCTCTCTCAAGAAGAGGGCTTCAAACAGTTCCTTTCTCCCTAAGAGGCCTCAGATGTTCCACTTCTACCAAAATGAGATGGAGATATAACCTCTATGAACAAGAGGGCTCAGGAATGTTCCATCAGATGAAAAGGACTTCAAACCTTCCTCCAATGCCAAGAGGTCTCCGATCTTCCCCTTCTGTAAAAAAGAAACTAAGCCCTAACACTACTTCCCAAGGGACTCCTACGTAAATATTCCACATCCACAGATATCTATCTATCATCTATCTATCTACCTGTCATCTATATATCTATATCAATCATCTATCAATTATCTATCATATATATATATCAGTGACATGTATCTCTATCATTAATCTATCACCTATCTCTTCTATCACATCTAGCCACCTACCTCATCTCTATCTATCCATCTATCATCTATCCAACATCTATCATCTATTTACATATACTGTCTTCAGTGTATCTATTGTATGTATATGTATGCCTCATCTATATCTATATCTATACCTTCTACATTGATTATGCATGTCTATCTTCATCTATAAATCCATCTATTTTTCTATACTTCTATCTCACTAAATCTCATCATCTGTCTTTGAATCTGTTGCTATAAATATATGCATTTGCATCTATATATGTATATACACATATATTAAATTACTACTGAATTTTCAGTTTGTTAATTTTTATTTTCTTTTTAGTTCTTTTTATTGAATTCTTTGTGTATTTCATACATAACAGTTCAAACAATCTTAATAATCTTCATACCCCCATCCCCACTGGCACCCACACATAGCCCCCCCCATCTGGAGCTCATATACTTGGTCATCCCTGTTAAGGCCCACTGGGTTGTCATTGTCCTCAGCCATTCCCCAGTGCAACTCTGTCCAATAAGTCTAGTCAGCCTATCTAGAGTCCTTTGTTTTAGGAAGATCAGCTCTTCTTCATCTCTCAGCAATCAGTTGCCAACATTCCTTCAGATAAAACTGAGGTCTGCTATTCATTTCCCAAGTTCTATGTTGGATTATTGTCTGCATGAGTTTGCAGGGGACTTGTGTATGCTGACACCATTATCGTAGAATCATATGAGCAGGTTCCCAGGAGCTTGTAAGATTCTGTTTCCATATGGTCCTGAATCTCCTCCCTGACTCTTACAATATTTCCGCCCCCTCTTCCACGATGATCCCTGAGCCTTGGGTGGGTGAAGTATAATGAAAGGGTTCTATCCAAGGACCATCATTCAGCAGGCCCTTGATTTCGACACTTTAGCTATTTGTGAACTTTGTGTTCTGGGCCAGCTACTGCATGAGGGGGCTTCATTATTGAGAACTGAGAAATTTACTAGTGTCCTTTTCTTTGCCTCTGTTCTATGTTCCATGATCCTTAGGTGTAGAGGTTGCACTGTAGATGCGTCACTTAGGCCTGGGCAATTCAATTCATAGACAATATCTGTGTGTGACCAGTTGTGGTATTTGGTACTAATTTCTGACTGGTGCAAAATGAGCTACTTTGATGAGTGGTGACTGGGATGTTTGTCTGTAAATATAAGGATACATATTTTGCACGTAGTAAGAAATCACATTAGTCTAGCAAATGTGACAGTCTTGGGGTTGTCTATAAGATCTATGGCCACTCCAGCTATGTGCATTAGGTTATGTTTACATTACCACACTTGAGTTTCCTCCCTCTGAGTGGGCGTTTTGTAAAATTAGATATCCTTTGATTGTCCCCAAGATAAAAGTGCCACTACTGCACCAATGATAAATGCTGTGTTGGCCTTTGGTATGGTTATTCGGTCTTGAAGCTGGTGTTGAATCATCCGTTGATATTTTCCCTTGGCACCTTTATAGCACTCTCCAAAGCTAAGAGAGATAAACTTCAAGGGATGTGGGTGCAGGTCAGTTGCAACTCTATTGCTCCAAATCCTGTGTCTGAAGTATGTTCTGTCTTCGGCAGTAGGGTTTTACTTTAAAGTTCTGAGAGGCCATCAAGGACTGTGGAAATAGCCTCAGTAAATTTGGGAGTCTCTTGGACCACACTGTCCAACAACTCAAAGGAACGTATCTCCTGACTGGCACTGTTTCATGTTATGTAGCCTTTAGCTATACACATGGACTCATGTGGACATAATGTATGTGTAACTTATCAGCAGGTTATGGACTAATGTGGTTATATGGTTCTGTTTTTTAAAAACTAGCTTGGCATTCTTTATCTCCTCTCTCTCTCTCTCTCTCTCTCTCTCTCTCTCTCTCTCTCTGCTCTCCTCTCCTCTCCTCTCCTCTCTCTCTCTCACTGTGTAACCCTTCTGCCAAGGTTTCCCCATTTAAAGGGCCCCCATTTTCCCCCACTTCCCCCTTGATAATACTGGTCAGCTATGGTCCCACCTCTCTTGAGCTCCTTCTATCCTTTCATCCCCAAGGTTCCTCAAATAATTCCCCCCCCATTAAAATAACCCAATTTTTATCCATATCTCCCTTAATAACACCTGTTTCATACTGTTCTTCTCAGGCTCCTTCTTTTCCTTTAACTCCCTGGTTCCTTTTCATTATCCTGGTTCCTGTAGTTATATCTAGATACATACTACAGTTACAAGGATTTGGTGCTAGGATCCACATATGAGGGAGAACATATGTCATTTGTTTTTCTGAGTCTGTGTTACTTCACTTAGTATAATAATTTGTAGTTCCATCCATTTATGTGCAAATTTCATGATTTCATCTTTCTTTACTACTCAGTAGAACTCTGTCGTATAAATATACCAACCACATTTTCATTATCCACTCGTCAGTTGAGGGACACTTATGTTGCTTCCATCTTTTACCTATTATGAAAAGAACAGCAAAAAACATGGATGTGCAAGTGTCTCTGCAAAAGGATGAGTTTTTTGGGTATATGCCAAGGAGTGGTATAACTGGGTCAAACGGTAGGTTCATTTTTAGTTTTTTAAGGGTTCTCCATAGTGCTTTCCATAAGGGTTGCAAAAGTTTGCAATCCCACTAGCAGTGGATGAGCATCCCCCTTTCCCTACATCCTCTCCAACATTTGGTATCATTTGTTCTCTTGATCTTAGCCAGTCTGACTGTGGTAAGATGAAATCTTAAAGTGGTTTTAATTTACATTTCCCTAAGTACTAATGATGTTGAACACCTCTTTAAGATGTTTCTTAGCCATCTTTATTTCTTCTTTTGAGAACTCACTGTTCAGATCTTTAGTCCATCTTTTAATTGGATTTCTTCCTTTCTATATTTTTGCTTTTTCAGTTCTTTTTATATTCTAGATGTTAAACTTCTGTCAGGTGTGGGCTTTCTCTTCACTTCCTTGGTTGTTTCTTTTGATGTACAAAAGCTGTTTAGTTTAATGTGGTTCCATTGTTGATTGTTGACCTCATTTCTTGATCAATTGATGTCCAGTTTAGAAAATCCTTTCCTATACCTATATCTTGGAGGTTATTGCCAATGTTTTCTTCTAACAGTTTCAGAGTTTCAGGTTTCACATTGAGGCCTTTGATCCATTTGGAGTTGAATTTTCAATTTTTAAATTTTTTTTATTTTATGTGCATGAGTGTTTTGTCCGCATGTGTATAATTGCAAGTGTCTTGCAGTAACTGCACAGGACAAAAGAGAGCATCAGATCCCCCCTGGAATCAATTACAGATGGTTGTTAGCTGCCATGTGGGGACTGGGATTCAAACCCAGGTCTTCTGCAACAGCAGTCAGTGCTCTTCACCATGAGTCATCTTTCCAGTCCACTATTGATTTTTTTAAAAAATATGCATTGTATTCCTGATGGATTCAAATATATATACTTAATTTCATATTTATCCATATTTCTTTATAAGTGAATGTTAATGGTTATATACTTTATATAACTTTGGTTATATACTATAACACCTTTGATGTCACCTAGATAATTCTTTCAATGTGTGCTTGAAGTTGTTCACTTTTTCTGTTCTTAGACTTGCAGCAGAAAACTAAGACCAGAATGTATAGATGATTTAGATTTCTGGGAAGTAACACTGCTGCTTTTGTAAAATTAAAAGCCAGCCCCTCTCTCTAGTGTATAGATACATTTTTTAAGAATTTGTTGATAAGAGGCTTCTGAAGTTTGAGATAATACGCACATAATCCCACCTTCCTTAGTCCTCTCTTTATTACCAAGATGGTATTTCAACTACTGACATCAACTTGGGTCCATATAGAGGCTGGGAGGTCTCTTTGAGATCTGCCTGGTGAGTTCATGTTATTAACAACGCTATTATTTAGATTCAGTGTTTAACTTCATATGTTAGGAGAGACAAGGTAGATTATAATGTTACTAGCCACACCAAAAAATGTGGTCCTTAAAATTATCACAACTTTTACTCTTTGGCACATCTCTAGTTTTATATATTCCAGTAGAAGGATAACTTTTAATCTTGGAGTGAGAAAGCTGGAATATTTTATGAATGCATCTTTAAAAGTGTTATCTTTTAATGATAAAGATCAAATCATGTGCCTTCCTAGAAAAAAGGTCAAATGTGCATATCAAGAAGTATCTGTTTCACAGCAAGTGACGTAAAATCACTCTTCTTTCACAATTGTGTGATGCTGAGTCATAAGTTATCCTTTGGGAAAACTCTCCAATGTGTCATTTCCTAAAATGTATTTCTTGGAAAAGCCGTAACGTGGAATTCAGAGAAATGAACCATCCTATGATTCGGGCAGTTATTAGGACTTGGAAATTTTGTTTGTTTCTTGGGTTTGTTGCTTTGCTTTGTTTTGTTTTCTGAGACAGTGTCTCACAGTCTTGGCTGGCCAAGAATTCACTATATAACCAAGGATGATCTTGAACCTCTGAGTCTCATGCCTCCACATCACAATTGTGGGGACTACAAGAGTGCACAAGTGGGCTAGACATACACTCTATCAGCTAAACTACATCTCCAGAAGGACTTAAGGCTTTTAGTCCTAAAACTAAGATATTTATTGAGGAACCATGTTGAATTAATTATCCTAAATGGAATAAGGGTTAGCATAAGTTATCCAGCTGAATAATTCAGCTGTCAAGATCTTTAGAGAAGCTTTAAGACTAATCAAATCTGAGGAGTCTGAGACTTCCACTCCTGTGTGAGGGAGCCGGAGATAAGAGCAGAGGCTGAACTCAGGATGTGACAAGATGGCCGGGGCTGCCCCACAGTATCATCAAGGAAACCCAGCTTTTTGCTAGCATAACAAGTTCCTGGCATTAAAACAGAACCAGATGAGAGCAATGCCCATTATTTTCATGTGGTCATCGCTGGCCCCCAGGCCTCCTCCTTTGAGGGAGGGACTTTTAAATGAACTATTCCTTCCAGAAGAATTTTCAAGGGCAGCACCTAAAGTACACTCATGACCAAAATGTATCACCCTAATGTACACAAGCTGGAAAAAATATGCTTAGATATTTTGAAAAATAAGTGGTCCCCAGCACTGAAGATCCGCACAGTTCTGCTATCAAGCCAGGCTTTGATAAGTGCTCCTAATCCAAATGATCTGTTAACAAATGATGTAGCTGAGCAGTGGAAGACCAATGAAGTCCAAGCCATAGAAACAGCAAGAGCAAGGACAAGGCTATATAGAATAATATTTAAGTTGATCTGATCATCAGGTGTGCATCATTCTGTTCTGTCAAGACTGCCTTTTTGTTTGCATTTAATGGACAATCTTAGAAACATTACAGAATAAAAGCCCAGGCATCTTCATTTTGGGTGATTAAATGCACTTTATCAAATCTATGTCTTGTCCTGATTCACTGCTGTAAACAGGAGCAGAGGCTAGAAGTGTCATCTGGATTGTTGTGAGATGTCAAAAAGCAGTGTCTCCTTGCTTTCCCTCATTTCTCCATCATGGTTTAAGTATAAAACACTGTGAATGAGGGAAGTTGGGGTTAGCTGCAGAGGTATTGGTGTTTTTAGTTTATTTTTTAGGGGGAAATAGTCTCTTCTTAAATTTATGCCCCCACTGCCTTTTGTGGGATCTAATCACAGTGGTTAAATGCAGCTAACCAGTTCTTTAGAATATGCTGTGTTGCCAAGTCTAACTTTATTACTTTATTTAGACTCTGTAGATGGACAAGCTTGATTGCTTGAACCAAAATGCAAACATGTAATAAACATCATAGCCCTCACTAACAACATTGTGACTTTATTGACAAATTACATCCCCTCCCTGCTTTAAAAAACAAACAAAAAAGCGTGTATGGCTTGTCTGGAAACTTCTGCAAATCTTATGTTTTAGTAAAATATTTTTCTTATTCTAAAAAATATATTAATCAAATTTGGCCACTATATTTACAGTCATTCCCAAACTTTTAGTGGAGTAATTAAGAGATCTGATAAGTACATATTAGGTCCTCACAAGTAGAATTAGGGGCACTACAAGCAAAATAGAGGACACTGGATAACTATCTATTACATTCTAGTCCATGTTCCATCCCCCATTGGAATATAGAGCATATTGGGCAGTTTTTGTCACTGTAACAAAATACCTGAAGTAATCAGCTTAAAGGACAAAAGGTTTATGTTAGCTTACAGTTACAGATGTCTCAGTCCGTGGTCACTGGGCTCATTGTTTAAAGCAAATCATTGTGGTAAGAACATGTACTGAAAAAAACTGATTACCTCATGGTAAAAAGCAAAATGAGAGAGAGAGATGGAGAGAGATGAAATAGGTCACAGTCTGTACTTTCCTGCTTTTCCTCCATCTACTTCCAAGTTCTACAGTTTTTAACCACTTCTCAATACTCCATTCAGTTATGAACACACACAAGTAGTTCCATTCATTGATGACATGAGAGCCTTCATGAATCACCCAATTCTGAATACTGCTGCACTGGTGACAGATCCTTCAAACATATAAGCCTTTGGGGAACATTCCAGCCCTGACTATAATGTAAAGAGTGACTAAATGTTCCACCTTAAATCCTCCTAGAAAAATCCTGATTTTTATACACAAAGAATAAAACAGTTGGAAAAAAAGACAAGATATTTATGTCTAAACAAATCACATAATAGAAATTATTTGCTAAGCCATTCATCTTTCTTCATCCTACAGTCTCCTCTGAGAGGAAGATTCTTGATACTGGAAGTACTGAGTATTTGTGGTTGTAAGAACTATGTTGGAGAAAACTGGAAGCTGACCAGCATTCTTAGACAACACACAAAAAACAGAAGCACAGCTCTAGTTTCCTCTGTTAGTGTGATAAAACAACCTGATCAAAACCAACTTGGAGAGGAAAGGGTTTATTTAGCATAGACTTCCAGGTCACAGTCCATCACTGACTGAAGCCAGAGCAAGAAACTGGAAGCAAGAACCATGGAGGAATGCTTTCTGGCTTTCTCTCTGTCTGTCTTGGCTTTGTGACCCCAGAGTTTCTCCCTCTAAAAAAGAATGCACTAGACTTCCCTGATTTTCCTGTGGACACGTTATACATTTCTGTTCTTTCCAAAGAACATCAATACTGCCTTTCTGACAATGGAAACATCAAGTCTACCCCTTCAGAATCATGGACTCTCCCACCTTTCCTAAAGACCCAAGGGGACCTAGCACCTGTTGAATGGTCCAAGGAGCCCCAACACCTAACTCTTCAGAGCCAGGGGTACTCACACTATCTCCCAATGATGCAAGGGAGCCTCAAACATGCCCCTTCAGATCAAGGGTCCTCAAATACTCTCCAACGGCACAAAGAGAACTCCTACATAACTTTTCAGAACTAGAGAGCTTCAGTCCTTTGTCTTTTGCCAAGGAGTAATCAAATGTGCCACCACTGATCAAGGGTCTCTGAGTTCTGACCAGTTTGAGGCATTCACCTCTGTGGAAGGGGGCCTCAGAAATACCCCTTAATTTAAAAATGACCTCATATATATCCATGCCAATCAAATGGGCTTTAGAACATCTCTCTCTGCTCAAGCAGCCCTATACATTCCTCTTCTGAATGAGAAGACCTCAGATCAACACTTTATTGCCACAGGGACCTACCTCTTCTCACCATGGGGGCCTTATAACTACAAACACTAAGCAAGAATAAGAGACCTATTCTCTTACCAAAGGACTATGAACCTTCACCTTCTGAGAAAGGGACATCAGAAGTGCTGTTTTGCAACTTAGACCTATCCCCTCTGCTGAAGAGGGCTTTAGACTTATTTCCATAATAAGTCTACAGACAGCCTCATATCTTCATTCTCTCCCAAAGGTGCAGCTATGCACTATC
The DNA here is from genome assembly GCF_000622305.1 of Nannospalax galili. Lineage (NCBI taxonomy): Eukaryota > Metazoa > Chordata > Mammalia > Rodentia > Spalacidae > Nannospalax > Nannospalax galili. The sequence goes on from NW_008349978.1 coordinate 26,397, forward strand.
GTCTTGAACCAATGAGACTGTAGACACTCTTCTTGTACACTGGGGTAGCCTGAGATTTGCCCTTCTAATGAAGTGGCTTAGAGTTCTGATCCTGTGACCATGAAGACTCCCCTACTCAAAGAGGAGCTATACACAAGGAAGTTTAAGAACTTTCCTTTCTGTTCATGGTAGCCTCAGATATACGTGGGTGACCAGGTAAATACACTTTTGACCAAAGGAACCTCAGAGAACTCTGTATTTAAATTCTTTGGTAGAAGACTAAAATCCTCAGCCTAGAACATAGGCTACCTTCAAACTTGTCAACAGAACGGGAGGGGAATGCATCCTTTGTGACCCACAGCTGTGCAGCTGTTCATAAGCTTAAGGAGGACACAGAGCCAGGAACTGCCGTCCAATCCATTATAAGAATGCTCAGATTGCTGCCAGACCTTCAGTGGAGTTCCAGAAGTTACAGATTTTCTAGACTTCAATGAAGAGTTAAAAACTGACGAGGGAGTTCCTGGATCTTCTTCCTCTTTAAAACATAGCCAGGGACAATCATTCTCTGCTCGAGAGGGTCTGGGGATTTTCTGCTCTGCCTAACTTTGCTTGGGACATTTCCCCTCTGATGAGTGGGGCCTTAAAGCTTCCTTTCTGAACCAAGGGAGCCACAGACATTCCCCCTCTAAGGAAGAGCAATTAGGAGATTTCTGACCAAGGATGAACTGGACCACTCTGGTTATAGTACTCAGAGGCCAAAAGTAATAAGCAGAGCCAAATCCAGGACACTGCCTTAAACCCAGTCACAGGAAATGGTGTGGTCTCATCGTTCCTGCATAGAACTTGTTGACAGAACGCAAATTTGAGGAGGTAACCTAGCTGGGAACAACCACTGTTCAATAATGCTAGGATTGTTATCTAGTCTCTTGCAGATTCTACTAAAGTTATGGATATCTTAAACTGTGAAGAAGAGTTGGAAGCTGATGAAGCAATGGTAGGATTTTACTGCACTGCACAAAATAAGGCACACAATTCAACTTCTCTCAAACTGGTATGGAATTTTCACACTCTGGTCAAGGGGTCTCTGATTTCCCCTTCTCACTTGGCCCTCAGATCTTTCCCTGTTCTCAAGAGGAAGTGTTGCATAGAGTAGGGCAGAGCACAGGGGTCTCAAAATCCTTCAGGCAGAAGAAAAAGGTCCCTGGCACTTCGTGCATTAGTGGAAGGTGCGCTTCACCTCATCAGGTTCCAATTGTTCATTATAGTCTAAAACAGCTATATTTTCAGGGAATCAGAGGCTAATTTGGCAGCAACTGAACCATATTTCTGGCAAGCTGAGGTAGTCACTGTATCTGTGTCTGACTAAATGCCTGAACAGCTAAAGACAAGAAGGATGGGGCGTCTAATATCTGGAGACCACCTTGAAAGCAGATTGTGAGATTTGGGGGCTCAGATAGTAACTCTTTGTCCCTAAAACCTCTAGAAAGAATGGCCAGATGTCCTTTTGATAATGTGGATATTTTCCTGGCCACCCAGCTCTGAAGAGGAGTGTTCAAGGCCCTCTTAGAGAAGTAGATGTGAGGCCTCAGTGGACAGAACTGAATTATCTGAGGCTTCCTCAGTCAAAGGCTTCTGATATCAAGCTCTCTTAAGAAAATGATGATCATCTGACACCCTTTTTGTCACAGGGACCTGCTCTGCTTGTAGATTGTTTCATCAGAGAAGATTGTGGCAGACCCACTTGAGAAAAGAAAAGAAACGTCAAAAGTTCCCTTGTTCAGAGAATAGACAATAGCCCGCCTCCTGCAATAGAAACTGAGTGTCCAAAGTCCTTTTATGTAGAGGGATTGAGTATAAGACTTACCTTGCTCAGTGGAGGATTAGGCATCAATATTGTGTGAAAAGGCAAACTTACATCTTTCTATTCTTACCAATGGGCCTCAGACCATTCCCCTTCTCAGTAAAGAGGCCTCAGATTAAGGAGCCTTACACCACTCGCTCTGCACAAGAGAGCATCAAACCCTCCCATGCTGCTGACCATGAGTGTGTATCATCTATATCCTTTGACAAAGAGGACTTCAGGCATTCCATTTATGGCTAAGGGAATCTGGAACATGATACCCTGAAGGAACAGGCCTAAGAAGTGGACGCTATAGCCAAGGAGTCCCCAGACTTCCACTGTCTGTTCAAGAAGGCTTCAGGCATACTCCTTTAACCATGAGGACCTTAAAACTTCCTCTTATGTATGTGGTGACCTCACATCTGCCCTTCTGACTAAGCTGGCTTTAGAGCTTCTCCCTCTTTCTCAGGTAGCCAGAGAAATATGTTTGGAAATAATGGACATCAAACCACTCTGGTTTTAGCTTATAGAGCAGAAGACACCAACCTGAAACAAGAACTCTTGCCTTGAAGTTGGTCTCTGAAAGTGGAATGTCCCAGTCTTTCATTCACAGACCTGCACAGCTGAGCACAGCCTTGAGGAACGATCAGACTTGGGATAATCAAACAGCTGTTGGAAGCTTTCTGCTACAATCCCAATTATTTTACTCAAGGTATTAATATTTGTGACTGGGAAGAATAGTTGGAAGCTAATGAGGAATTGCTGGAACTTTTTTCCAACACCTAAGTTATCCTTGGACCTTAACTTTCTGATATGGGGGAACTAGATTTTCCTATTCCAACAAACATGGCCAGGGGCTTTCCATCTAACCAAAGAGATTCAGAGCTTCGGCTTTTTCCCAGAGGGCCTCAGAACTTTCCTGTCTGAAAAGGGGACCTCCTAGCTTCATCTCTTTGGGAGACCTTACACCCCTTTTGATGAACGAATCATCAGAATTTCTCCTTCAGCAAAAGTAGGTCTCAATTTTTTTTCCTCTTACAAATAGGGTTCCAGACCTTGCCCCTCTGTCCAAGGGTTCATTTGAACTGCTGAAGATGTCTAAGGGGACCTCAAATTTTTCCCTTATTCTGATGGGAACCTCAAACATGTCTCTTTGAATAAGTGAACATCACATCTTCCCTCGTTGGGGCAGGGGACCTCGGAATATGGACCTGTCCACGTGGTCCTCAGCTCTATCCTTGTAACTGAGGACCTTAGATCTTGCTCCTCTGTCCTAGGTCACTAAGAAAATATCCTTGTGACCAAAGGGACCTCTGATCACTCTATTATGAGTTTCAAGAGCCTGAGATTCTAGTCCTTTACCTTTATGTCCATCACCAGAGATTAAGCAGCTTCGTCCATCATGACAACACCAGCTTAGCTAATCATAGCATTCAAGAGGATATAGAGACTGAGACTGCCATTCAGACTTCTGGAGAATGCTCACCTTGCTTCCAGACCTGCCACCTACTACCCAAAGATATAACTATTCTAGGTTTTGATGAGTAACCAAGTGTAGGGTCAATGGCCAATAGTATTTGACGGTCTATGGAATCCTTGCTCAACAGCCTCAAGAAAGGGAGTCTTCCTGGAATTGGAGTTTTATTTTGTTAGCCAATGGTGTCTAGTAAAGACAATGTCCACAAGTTAGAAGGTAATTCATTTTACTATCTTTATAATGGAAGATTTCCACACAGCTTTTTCTAAAGACCTTTAGTGTACATTATTTTTCCCCATACCCCCTCCTCTGTCCTGCCCTCCCATTCCCTACCCAATTTAACCCTTCACACTTTATTATTCCTTTTCATATTTTGTATCACTGCATTCTACCACCCCTTCCAAGAAGGCTATGCCCCACATGGACATTTGTTAGTTTTCTGACTTCTCTGACTTTTCATGTAGAAATATGCATGTCTAGGATTTCAAAGCTAGCATCCAGCCATGAGCGAGAGCATGTGATGTTTTTCTTTCTGGGTCTCGATTACCTCCGTCAGGATGATTATTTCCAGTTCCATCAATTTACCAGCAATTCCACAATTTCATTTTTAAAGAGCTGAATAATGTTCCATGAAGGTATCAAACCTTCATTATCTATTCATTAGTTCATGGACATCTAGGTTGTTTTATTTCCAATTTCTGGCTATTATGAAAAGAGCTGTAATGAACTTGGATGAACGGTATTTCTATAGTAGGGTATAGAGTCTTTCTGATATCTGCCTAGCTATCTGCATAGCTGGAGCATATAGTCAATCAATTCCAAGCTTTTTGAGACATCTCCACACTGATTTCCATAGTGGATGTGCCAGTTTGCACAGCCATCAGCAGTTCATGAGAGTTCCCCTTTCTTGGTTGTGATGAAGAGTTGGAAACTGATGAAAGCTTTCAGGGCCACTGCACAGGGTAGCCTGGGACACTCATCTTCTCACTGAGGTAGCATTGGATTACTCTGTTTTTGAAGTCCCAGACAGAACTCAAAGGTACCAAGTAGAGCCTAGAACACAAATCACCTACCTTTAATCCAGTCATTAGAAATGTAGTGGTATCATCTTTTATTCCTAAACTTGTACAGAAAAACACAACCTTGAGGTGACCACAAAGGCAAGGTTAGCTTCCCAGGCTGTGGTAACAGTGTTCAGACTGCTTCCTGACCTGAATTACTGACATTGACGTGTAGAAGAGAATGCCTGTTATGGGCATAATCTCTTGGCACTGTAAATCAGCAGTCAGTTCTTAAGGATTTCACATTTTTATGATGATCCATATTTTGCACATAGTAATAAGTTGCATTTGTCCAGGAATATGATAGCCTTGGAGTTTTCTCTAAGATCTATGACCTCTCCATCCATGTGTATTTGGCTACGTTTATAGTACCACACATGAGTTTTGTTCAACTGGGCTTTAAGTCGATTAGGAAACTGCTGATTACCCCCAAAATAAAAGTGCCCCTACTGCACCAATGTCATTTGCTGTAGCAGTCATTGATGTGTTTGTTAGGCCTTGAGGCTGGGGTTGGACCATCAACTGATGTTCTCCTTTAGCAACTTATATAGTGTCGTGTTATCCCTATCTGCAGGTGATATGGTAATACCTAAGAGATCCCAAAAATTAAACCAGAAAACTCTTAGAAAAGATTAACATCTTCAGTAAAGTGTCAGGTTACAAAATTTTAATTCCATAGTCCACCTGAATTCTTGAAAGTGGTGCAGCATACAGTCCAAAGGTGTCTTAGCTATGCTCTGTCCAGCTTCAAGGTCTGCAATAAAACTTACAGGCACAACAGAGGACACAGATCAACTAAACAAAAATGAAGAACACAAAGAGACAAAATGCCCAAACAGACAGGGGAGACAAAATGGTCACAGGCATCTGGTGGCCACCTTCAATCATGCATAAAAACAAAAACCATTCATATGCCAAATTCGGGGTAGCAGATGTCTCCTTCTGCCCCTGGGGATTGGCTCCAGAGATTGCATCCAATCTGCCCCAGTTAATCCCCTTTCTAAATGTCCAGACTGCAAAAAGACTCACTGGTCAGTTCAGTTTGGGTGATCACTGGCTGCTAACTGTTCCCAAATGGGGGCCTATCCCACAGAACGGTGACTCTTCAATTTGTGGTAACCAAGGTCTTGGGCTCCTTGTATGGGCCTATCCCCAACCCTGGTCCTGGGTCTGTAGTCATCTAGTTTTCTCCCCTGGGGGCCTCCAAACTGTTAAGGAGTTTGAAAACACTGGGAAAAAGACCACCATACTCAACTCAAATTTTAATTGGTTAAATTTATTAGGGCTATAGCCATCTGTGTTCCCTTAGTCACATTTTGGACCCACCGTCCTGAGAGGAGGGTGGAACTACCTTTATAGGTAAAGACTCCAAATATCATAGGAATTTCCTCATACATGAATAATGCCAGGTGGTGCTGAATATTTTCAGGGCTCCCAAGTTAGCAGGTAAGCAAACTACAGAAGCCAAAACAAGCTTGTGTTAGTTCTTAAGGCGGTATAGAGACCTTGGCGGTAATGCACTTTCTGATTAAGAGCAGCTACTTTTGTCTGGGAAACCCAGGGTCAGCTACTCCAAAGAAAGCATTATTGTAAGAGGAAGAGGGTAAGTTCAGGTGCTTCACCTTGAAGTTGGCTATTTTTCTAACTTTTGAAATTTAAGGTAGCTGCTTTATACAAAATGAAAGTACTTCGAATATTACAATTAGGGAGGGGGCTCCATTTGGGGCCAAAACCAGAGCTCAGAACTGATATTCACATGGCTCCTGGGGAAGGCTTTGTAATGCTTTGTGCATGGAAGAAGGGACTGCAGAAGCCATGTGCTAAGGAAAGTCTCATGCTGAACAAGGGGAAAGAGACCCCAGGGTTGTTTAGGTTCCAATGGATGAACTCACACCAAGGGACATATTGTTATACATAGTTCACTCCATAGGCCATAACATATAAGACAATACGCATGGAATCCTGTGGGTAGGATATGGGGAGGCTAATATGATTAAGATGTACCGTATGAAATCCACAAAAGTTGAATAAAAATATATTTTTTCAAAACGTTCACTCTCTCAGGTCATCCAGACCAGTCTTTTGATACTGGTAACAACTAACTCCAGCTAATATAATTTGGGGTAGGGGCTTACCATCTAAAGTAAACAGTTTCCACTAGTGCCTACCTCCTGACACAGTTACATTGATGAATAAACATCCATGTGGGTTTTGGGGGTAATAACCTGAATTTTCACCCAAGTAATACCTCAGCAGATCAGGTTCTGGTTAACACCTTCCTCCTGAGGATAAGCCTCAAGAAGAACAAAGCGTTCTGGGGTATTTCAAATGGATTCTTTTTATTCAGGATGCAAGAGGAAGTTTGCTCTGATATTTAAATGAGATGTTGGGTTTCGAACATTAGAGATGATGGTGAAATGAGCATCAAGTGAGATGTAAGGAACCTATGATGCATGTGAGGAGGATATGATTTTTGATATATCATCTAAGTCCAGTATTCATGACTCAAAGTATGAGCATCCTGAGGACATTTACTCTCAGGACAACAAGCCTATGAACCTAAATAAGTTATACACTTCCAAACTATATTAGTGGGAAAAGGACAAGGTACATACTTCCATTCCAAAAAGAATAAATAATAGAAAAGAAGTAATGAGTGAGAGATCTGAAAAAATTGTAAAATCCAATGATGTCAATTCAATTAGAGTTTGAGGTTCAAGGCAAATGCATCTTGACTCAACATTGTACAATTGAGACTCATGTGGTGAGCTCAAAGTTCCATAGTTAGTAGGGGAGAAGTTGGGCCAGGATGCCTCCTAGAAGTTCATCCCATCCTTATTTATTTGGCTGTCTCTGCCCATAGAGTTGTTGTATGCATGGGTTTCCAGCATTTTCCTGGCTTGGCATACCAAGTCCATGGCTCTTCTGAAAGTTCCTTTTCCTGGAAATCTTGGTTATAGTACCAGGGCCTTGGCCCACACTACATCACACATTTGAAAAGTAGGCTGTCCAGTGTGGGTATCACAGCGAGATATGTAAGGCAGACCCAGTATGCTTGCTGAGACTTGTGGTTTGAATTATGAGCTCCTGTATGCCAGCAGAAGATTATATTAAGTGAAATAAACTAGGCCATGAAAGAATGCCACATTTTCTCTCTTATGTGTCCTTGTGTCCGTGTTTGTGGTCTGTGTGTGTGTGTCTGTGTGTGTATGTCTGTGTGTGTGTGTGTGTGTGTGTGCATGCACTCAAGCAATGAAAATAAAAAGTGGTAGGGCTGGAGAGATGACTCAGTGATTAAGAACACTGACTACTCTTGGAGAGGCCCTGGGTTCCATTCCCAGCACCCACATGGCAGCTAACAAACATCCTTAACTTCAGTTCCAGAGGAATCAATGCCTTCTTCTGACATCCAGTTATTGCAGGTACACTTACACAAATGCAAGCAATACAGTCATACACATGAAATTTAAAGAGTTGCTAAAATATTTTTTAAAAATTAGAAGTGGACAATAAAACAGGAAGAAGAGCTCTTAATAGGGAGAAAAAAGTAGATAATGAAACTCTTGGAAGAACAAAGCAGAATGGAGTATTATTTGGGGGTTGGAGAAGGCCTAGGAAAGGACATCAAAGGAATGGAAGAGCAGTGGTGAAGGAAGACAAATTTTTAAAATCTATAAGAGTATGTATTCATGAAGAATGTATACTGAAACCCACCAGGTCCATGCTAACTTAAAAAATTAACATAAAAATTAAGCAAAACACAAAATTGTTTGCAAAACCATGGGTAAAGCTGAACCCTTTCCCTGAACACTCTCAGAAACCTCCTCCAATGGGAGGCTGAAGTGAGACTCTGGGACATCATGTCCCTGAGGCCAGCCTGTGCTCCAGCTCCTTGCAATCCACACACTTCTCTGGAGACAGTCATGAAAACATTAAAGCTGTTGGTGGGACAGGATGAAAGGAAAATGAGAAAATCCCACATAGGACCTCGGGCAAGTGTATTTCCAGCTTCTAATAAATGACAGGGGACATTTTTGTATTTTAAATTTTAAATAAGCCTGTCAAATATTGGCTATCCTTACAGCATTTTCAAACATAGCTTGGTTTAGTAGATTCTCTCCCTCAACGCCCACCCTGCTCCCTCTTTTTACTTCCATCACACGTGCCCATAGCACCTCTCCCTACTTCCTCAGTGTTAGATTTCTGCAGAATAAAAGGAAAGATAGAGGAATACGAGACAAGAAAACAGAGCCAGATCTGCCACCAGCAAGAAATATATCTTCCTTTATTCAAAGAAGATACAGTGAGAGGTAGAGACTGACTGGGGGAGCCAAGCTCCTACAACTAGACAAAGAAACCAGGGAGTTTTTATATGAAAATTGTGAGGCACAGCTGCACTCTGTGGGGAGTTGAATTAGTGCCCCAGTTTGGTGTCCTTGAGGGTCTGTTTTCTCAGACAGGCAGGTAAGCTCTTCAAGCAGTCTCTCCCGGTCCTGGGAGTGAGCAGTTGATAAGGCTTGAGCAAGGCCAGGCTGCCAATTTAGGGCCAGTTAGACACTTCAAGGGATTTGTGACTTTCCCTAATGAGGCTTGTAGTTCTTCTGCATTCACATAGTCTATCATTCCATTCCCTGGGGACATATGAAAAAAGGAGAGGGAAGGGGGTAGAATGGAAAGAGGGGCACATTGTTTTGGGGAAATAAGAAGATACAGGCACAGTGAGGAAAAACTGGATCAAGTCCCACGTATGGGACATAAAGGTGCCTTGAAGTCACAGTTTTTGTGTCAATAAGGGAATCCCAATCAGTGCCTAGTCCAGGCATCCATCAGAGATTACTTTGCAGATCCCTCACCAGACTGAAGAGAGGATTAGGTCAGTGAAGGTGACACAGCTTCTTCACAGAGGGCCAGCAAACTGTTTGTCTGAGGGAATTTTTGGTTTCTGAGAAGGTCTCAGGTAGCACTGAGTAGGAGCATAGTCTTAATTGGTCTCAGGTTGAGGCTTAGACAGTCATACAGCCTGGTCAGTCATGAGATTCTGTAAGAATTTTTGGTAACATTAGTTAACTAAGCATAGTGTAAGGAAGGAATGGAAAGATGAGCTGGCCAGTCCAGTCCACATATAGAAATAAACTTGTCATTATTCCTTTGGAGTCTCTACCCTAACTCCTTCTCCTAGAGAGGTAACCCTAGTTGCCAATAGGGAATTTGGACTTTGAGTCATTCTGGCTTCTTCCATGCTGAACAGGGGTGAAGAGTGTGCAGGAAGGAATTCCTCTTCAGTGGGTCCAACTAAAAAACACCCAAAGCATATAACTGTTAGTATTTGATTGGTGTCTGGGAGGAGAGATAAGGAGAAGTAAAACAAGAGTAGTTAGGCATATATTTTAGGTAGGGAACCAGGAGAAATAAATGTCCACATTAAAGTTCATTAGAGTTTCTCAATGGTGGTTTCCAAGTGCATCCATTCACTGGGGCATTTTCTTTTTTCTTGGTGTCATGGCTGGACTCAGGATTTGTTTTCCAGGCACTTTGATAGCTGTTGGAATGGCTAGAATCATTGCATGTTTCCTTCCAGATGACTTCTATAGGCAGGGAGAGAAAAGAAATTTATCTATTATTTAATTTTGGTAATAACAATAGTAGACCTGTCCCCCTTGGCTCAGGTGGCACAAAATTTTACTGCGATTTTGTAAACAATATTTTATATGAACTTTTAAGTGCAATGTCTGGGAAGTATTATTTTATATATATTTTTTGGACTTTAAAGAAATATACTGAATATTTTAATTTTTGGTTTTACTTTCCTTTTGGGTGTTTAAGATCACACAATTGGCCCAAAATAACTCAGGTTTTGGTTCTATTGTGAAGGTCATTTGAGGCTGTGGTCCTCAGGGGTCACTCAGGCTTTGGGGGGAGCCCCTGGGTTCTTTGGCTTTCCTTTTACCAGTTCCATCTATGTGAGGATAAGTCAAGAGTTCCTGCTCAGCCCTGGCTCTGTTTGGAGGAATGTAAGAACCATTTTTCTGTACTGACCCTCCACCTTGTAGATTGGACACTGGCTTGAGTCCCTCTAGTGGAGTCTCCATGACCTCCCTGAGCAAGAGGACAGGTGATTCACCATGGTTACAGGATATTTTGAGAGATTCCCCAGGTTGCCCTGGCAATTAGTTCACCTTGTAAGGCAAGGTACTAAACTGTCCCTTAAACCCCTTTAACAAGATTAGTACAGGCCTCTAAGTATGGGTTTTAAACATCCAAGAAGTTTAGTTGCACTGGTCTGGTACCCTTGATTACTGTGTAATATGTAGATAAAACTTAAACAATAACTTGAACATTTTAAATAAACAATAAGTGGAAAAGTTTTAACATTATAGATCAAGTAGGCATAGCCCAGAAAAGGGATTTAAAATAATTCCCTCAGGTCTGTCTCCAGGCCCTAAAGACTTAAAAAAAAAAAAAAGAAAGAAAAGAAAAGAAGAAGAAGGGTGTAGTTTTTATATGACTATTTTTGTTTATTATGATTGAAGTGAGGGGTGGGATGAAGTGGTCATATAACATACCTACAGACAGGAAACAAACTGATCTGGATTTAGATCAAACTCACAGAACGACATTGTTTTCTGTTGGACTGTCCATTTGCTTCTGGGTGGTAAAGCCTAGTTTTCATGAGCTAAATTATTTTTTATGGGTAAAGGAAAACACCAAAAGTAACACCTGTATAATACATAGAAAGATAAAGGGGCATTTTTTAGTAGTTACAGGTAACTCCAATACTTGTCTATATATATTTAATCCAAGACTGGGCCTGGGTGTGTAAAACAAGTTAGACAAGTAGACTGGAAAAAAAATTTTTGTCTGTAACAGTAATTATTATAACAGTAACAACAACAGCCCTGTATTTTTTATAAAACTATTAAGACCTTTAAGAAACTTGTTTAAACATTTTTATTATTTTTTTATTTTGGAAATATTTAGCCATCTTAATCTTGCTAACCTTGACTTTCCAACCCTTTATTTTTCCATTGATACTCTGAGACATAACATTGCTTTAAAAAAAATCCAGTATTGTGAAAATTTACCACATAATCAATATTTATTTTTTTGTACATTTAGACAGATAAACAGCCATTTTAAACACATTAGTACAATAGTTCGGTAAAGGTATGGACCTTGATGTACCTGTTTGTTGCCTATAAAGAGGCAACAGTGGTAAAATGTTTAACATATTTCCTGGGCTAAAAGTAAATATTATTTAGAATTAGTATATTTTTAAGTAATAAGAATCATAATAGAGAACAAAAATTAAGATAAGGATTAAAAAGAAAACATTTTGACCTGGAAAAAATATTTTAGGTTAATTTAATAAATTTAGTTTGTATGAGGCTTTACTTATAAGTTAATTTGGCACCAAGTAAATTATTTTTAAGGAATATGTTTATGTACACCTTAAAATGTCTTGAGAGTAAACCAGAACCAAAAAATACATAACAAATAGGATTTTTACATATCTAGAGACTTAGAGACACTCTTTAATAGAGTTAAAAATGATTAGGGTACCTGAGGTTAAAAGGCTTTTGAATGTAAATTTGAAGCAGTGTATTTTAATGAGCCATGCCAAAAATAAAACCAATAACTTTGTGCACAATAGAAAGAATGAAAAAGGAAAAAAATGAAGTGGCCTTAATTTCAAATTATTTTGACATAAAGACACTAAGACAGTTATCATAGACACACATGACAATATTACTTGAGTCCGAACACACAGAAACATAGAGGAGTACATGACATAATTTTAAACAGTATAAAAGCAATTGTCAGACATTGGACACAATTACATGAAAACTAGGTGTACCTAAAACATGTTACTTAATAAATTTGATTATGAAGGTCTTTTGTAAGCAGGCATAACAGGAGTCATGAAGAAGGCATCCATTTGGGCTTAGAACAGAGTGCCATGTAGTATTATTTTACTACAAGAACATGGAATCTGAGTTAAACATAAAAGATAAGCTAATTAATTAATATAACTTGAAAACAGAGTGGGAGTTAAATCTGGGAGGATAGCGGTTTCTCAAGAGAAAGAAAACCTGGAAATAAATTTAGTTAGTGGAAAACTTAAAACAGCTTCTTTGAAAAGTCAATAAACAATTGAGTGAAATAAAAGTAAGAGAGAGGAATTGAATTGGAAGGGACAGGAAAAACTCATAAAGTTTAGGTGTTAGGAATTGAACCTAGGTCCTTTATAACAGCAGACATTGTTTTTAATGGTTCATTAATGGCACCATTCAGCCATTTCTTCAGATGGGAGCTGTGACGAAAAAATCTGGGGCTAGACCTCAGAGGAAACAACAGAATTACACTGGGGAAGAGTTAGTGAACCCAGCCTTTGTTCTGGGGGAACAGGCTTTTGCACTTCTGAGGTCAGGGTACAATGCTGCCCTTGCTGCTGTGACTGCCACTGCTGCTGTCCCTCAGCCACTGCTGCCAGCAAGCAGCAGCTTAGAAACTCTGAAGTGGCAGGCAAAAGAAATCAGACAAGGCTGACTTGGAGCAGAGTGTCCTGTCTCTACTGCTTACAGCTTGTCAGTGTGACTGTGTATGTTAATGAAAGCAAGGCAGAATTTTTTTGACAGAGTGAGGGCTGCAAAGGGGTTGGCTGACTGGAGGAGAGCATAAAGAGGCACTGTAGGGGGAGGGGATGATGATGATGGAGGTGGGAGGAGGAAGTGAACCTTGGGAGAATGGAGGGGGGGAGCAGAAGAAGGGGAGGGAGGAGTCTGGCTTGGGGTAGATCAAACCCCTGTGGAGGTGTGTAGGGCGGGGTTTTGTCAAGCTGGGTCAAATTCTGAGGTTAGAAGGCAGCTAAGTCTTTTGGGTTTGGGTTTTAGGCTTTACCTACATAAAAGAGTCTCATAGGTAGTACATGAATGACAGAGAGAGGGATGGCCTGTACAGTGAGAAATCCTTGAAGATAGGGTATCTCAAGGCCATTATTCATTTTTGTTTTACATACGTTTTAAAATGTGTTAAAGCATTATGATTAAAGGTGCCAATTTTGGGCCAGCAGTAGCCACTACCCAAGCAATAGTGAGGCCAGATTTGGATGGACAGTTGAGTAAAGTTCAGCTGGTTCGAGTCTTAGTAATTGGAGTTTCTCTAAGTTTTCCTTGAGACAAGCTATAGGCTTATCTTTCCCAACAGACAATTTGGAGCCCATGGTCCACAGGTTTCCAGGGTCTCGTCGGCTTCCCCAGTCAGCTTCTAGAGCCTTACCGAATCTCCTGTGGGTAGACCTAATGGAAACTGAAGGAGACAAGGTAAAAGTGGAAATTGGTTCCAGCCCTCCAAGGTGTCCCTTGAAGTTCGAACCAACCTGTGGTGGACCAGGCACTTAGGAGTTGGCGTCCCCTATTCTCCTAAGCACCAGGCTGTCAAAGGACCACAAAGACCTTTAAGTCCCAGAACTGCTGCCAGTAGAGCCCTTTAAGAGCCTCCTGACACTAAACAATAGGGTTTGTTGGAAGGCTTTTCAGTCCTGCCCCCCCCAGCTCTACAGCCTTAAGATGGTGTAGTGGAGGGGGGGCCTTGGGACCCCCCCAAGGACCTGATGGGGTGCTTCTGAATCAGGCCCAGTGGATTGGGTTGCCCTATCTCCGGGTGTGGTAGGTGTGGGAAAACAAATGGAAAGTGGCTTCCCTACCTGGATATCTGGTTAAATATAGAAAAAGGAGAGAGCGAAGAGTATCAGGAGGTGTAGAGGAGAATTAGGATGAAGGGAGCCATTGAGATGATCCAAGTGAAAGGCTGCCAGTCAGTGGTCGCCAAGGTCAGAGCTGCCCAGAAGCCTTTGGAGAGGGTCTAGAGAGAGCCAGGGCCTCCGGTATGGGCCTCTGAAACCTTTCCCGTATGGGCCACCATGTATTAGATTTTTGGAGAATAAAAGGAAAAATAGAGGAGTAGGAGACAAAAAACCAGAGCCAGACCTGCAACAGGCAAGGAATAGATCTTCCTTTATTCAAAGAAGATAGTGAGAGGCTGACTGCGGGAACCAAGTTTCTACAACAAGATAGGGAAACCAGGGGCTTTTTATAAAAAAGTTGTAAAACACAAATGCACTTTGTGGGGAGTTGAATTAGTGGTCGGGTTTGGCGTCCTTGAGGGTCTCTTTTCTCAGACAGGTAGGTGAGTTATATATACCACTAAAGAAGATAGGTGGGCTCCACAAACAGTCTCTCTCTCTCTCTCTCTCTCTCTCTCTCTCTCTCTCTCTCTCTCTCTCTCTCTCTCTCTCGTCCAGTTTCAGCAAGACCAGGCTTGAGCAAGGCCAAGCTGCTAATTTAGGACCAGTTAGACACTTTAAGGATTTTACGGCTTTCCCTAATGTGGCTTGTGGCTCTTCTGCAATTCACATATTCTATAACTCACTCCCCCTTTTTGCCCTCTTTTGGTCTCCTGTTTTATATTTTTTAAAGTTTTGTCCAAGTTTATAGCCATTTATACACAGACATGTGAACTTACAAGGAAGAATCTGCATGAGATCACAAATATGTGGTTTCAGTCTTTCTGGGTTTGCACGGGAATGCTGGCATGGGTGTTGGGAAAGAGAAGTCCTCATTCACTGCTACTGACAGGGCTAAGTAGTGGAGTCATTTGTAAGGAAATTTTTTAAAATTATTTATTTAATAGCCACATACTTAGAAGCATTTCATTACATCAGTATTGACATATTCAATAACAATTTTCTGAGCTAGGATGCATCTCTTTCAAAATTGGCTGTACATTTTTAAGTTTACAGTTGAATTATTACAGTTATACAATATTGTACTCAGCATAAACCCTATAAGACATGAAATTAAATGAGATTTTAACGTTTAAAAAAGATCTCCATTTCATTATTAAAATACAGAGTTTCATACAGAAAAATTCATTTTTAATGCAATTGACTTTAAGATGTTTGCGCATACATTTCTAATCTCTATATATCAGATTATTACTAGTCACAGTCAGTTACTTTCTGAGCTCCTTAGCAACTGGGCATGGATATAAAGTCATCGGGTAAATTTCAGTGATAATGATTTTCACATCTACTAATTATTAAGGAGCAAGTTTTTATGCTTTGAAAAAATATCATTATTTTTATAATCATATATTTTTTAATTTTAATAACTACATGATTAGAAGTTTTTCACTACAGCTTTAACATATTCAGTAACACACTCCAGAGCAAGCGTACATCGCTTTCACCCATGGGTGCAAGTTTCTAGGTTCACAGTTGAATTAATATAGTTATATATTATTGAACTCAGTATAATCCCTGTAAGACATTAAATTGGATGAGTTTTTAACCTTTAAAAAAGAACTCGACTTCATTTTAGAATATATTGTTCCTTGCAGAAAGACTCTTTTTTTGCTGCTAACACTGAGATGTTGGCACATGCATCTCTAATCTGTATGTATCTGATTATTACTAGTCATAATCAGTTGTACTTGGATCCTTGGCTCCTGTGTATATCTACAAAGTCATCGGGTAGATTTCAATGGTAATGTTTATCACCTCTACTAATTAGCATGATGTAAATTTCCATGCTTCCTCCTCAAATATAATACATTTTTTTAAAATTTTGTTTTTTTTTTTTGTGTGGGTGTGTGTATCACACAGAACATCCCAAACCATCTCATTCGACTATACACCCACTTCCCAGATGGCACCCTCCCATAGCCTCCCTCCCCCCACTAGAGTCCTTATACTCTGATATCCCTGCTACTGTCTGCTGTGTTGTCAGCATCCCAGCCAATCCCCACTACTTGCCTTTCTGATGAATCTAGTCAGGCTATGTAAAGGTCTTTGTTTTAGGAGGAACAGCTGTTCCTCATCTAGCAGTGAAAAGTTGTCAATATTCCTTTAGATAAAATTGGGGTCTGCTGTTCATTTTCCCAGTTCTATGCTGGGTTACAATCTGGGAGTCCCTTTGGCCACCCTGGCCAACAACTCAAAAGAAGGTATCGCCTATCTGGCATTGTTGCTTGTTATGTAGACTTTAGCTATGTATATGGACACTTAAGAAATTATATTGGCCCCTGTAATCTTTGGTTATACTTTCCTTTTGGGTATTTAAGGCCCAGGTAAACCAATTTATTTTTACCCTTAAGGCCATTTGAGAATCTGTTCCTCAGGGGTCACATGGGCTTGGGAGGAGCCCCTGGCTCCTTTCTTTCACCAGTTCCACCGATATGAAGATAAGGCAAAGGTCCTGCTCAACCATGGTTGACTTTGCTTGGAGGCATGGAGGAAATGATTCCTCTGTGTTGACCCTCCTCTTTATAGACTGGACACTGGTTCAGGTCCATCTGGTGGGGTCACCTTGGCCTCCTTAATAAAGAGGACGGGTGCCCCACCACAATTACAGGACATTTGGAGAGATGGTCATAGTCCCCTGGAACTAGTTGACCTAGGAGGGCAAGGAGCAAAATCTGTCCTTTATGTCCCTCTGACCAAATCATTATAGGCCTCAAAGTACCAGCCTGGTACTTTTAATTACTGTGTGTCATGTAGAAATATCTTGGGCAAAGACCAGTTGTTCTCAGATAAACCTTACCTAGACATATATTTCTTGATCTGCTATGTATAATTTGTCAGTAGGTTGTAGGAGTAATATGGTTCCCTCTGGTTTTCAAAACTAGCTAGGCATTATTTATCTCTTGCATTGTCTCACCCCTCCATCATGGTTTTCACACTTAAGTTCGCCCATTTCCCCCCTTTCTCCCTTAAAAATACCCTCCTCCTATGGTCCTACCTCTCTTGAGCTCCTTCTTTCCCTTTATCCCACAGGTTCCTTGTATACTCTTCCCTGTCCCCTCCCTTAAACTGATCCTATTTTTATCCATATCTCCCTTATTAAGGCCTGTTTCCTACTGTTCTTCTCTTTCAGGTTCTATCTTTTCCTTTACCTCCCTGTTTCCTTTCCATTACCTTGGTTCCTGTAGTTATGTCTTGTTACATACTCATTTATCAGGGTCTGGTTATAGGATCCACATATGAGGGAGAACATATGTCGATTTTTTTTTCTGAGTCTGTGTTACTTCACTTAGTATAAGGGTT
>NW_008349978.1:44302-45932 GCF_000622305.1 Nannospalax galili
ATCTTAAAGTGGTTTTAATTTGCATTTCCCTAATTATTAGTGATGTTGAACATCTTTTAAGATGTTTCATAGCCATATTAACTACTTCTTTTGAGAACTCTCTGTTCAGCTCCTTAGCCCTTCTTTTAATTGGGTTGCTTCTTGTCTTGGTTCTCTGCTTTTTGAGTTTGTTATATATTATGGTTATTAAACCTCTGTCAGATGTGTCGCTGGTGAAGATTTTCTCCCATTCTATGGGTCTTCTGTTTGCTTCCTTGTTTGCCTCCTTTGATGTATAGAAGCTTTTTAGTTGGTTAATTTCAGGCTTTACATTGAGGTCTTTGATCCATTTGGAATTGATCTGTGCAGGGTGAAAGATAGGGGTTTAGTTTCATTCTTCTACAAGTGGAGATCCAGTTTTGTCAGCACCATTTGCTGAACATGCTGTTTTCCTTCCAGTTAATGTTCTTGGCCCCTTTGTCAAATATCAGGTGGCTGAAATTGCATTTACTAATATTTGGGTCTTCAATTTTGTTCCACGGCTCTATGGGTCTATTTTCGTTCAAGTACCATGTTGTTTTTATGACTATAGCTCTGTAATACAGCTTGAAATTTGGTATAGTAATCCCCCCGGCATTGCTTTTAGTGCTCAGGGTTGCTTTGTCTATCCAAGGTCTTTTGTGCTTCCATATGAATCTTAGGATTTTTTTTCCAATTCTGTGAAAAATGTCATGGGGATTTTGATTGGCATTGCATTGAATCTATAAATGACTTTTGGTAGAGTGGTCATTTTCACGATATTAATTCTTCCAACCCACGAACGTGGGAGGTCCTTTCATCTTCTGATGTCTTCCTCAATCTCTTTCTTTAAAGATTTAGAATTTTCATTGTACAGCTCTTTAATGTCTTTGGTCAAGTTTATTCCAAGATTTCTTTTTGCAGCTATTGTGAAGGGGAGTGTTTCCATGTGCCCTTCCTCTGATGCCTTGTTATTGGTATATAGAAAGGCTACGGACTTTTGTAGGTTAATTTTGTACCCTGCCACTTTACTGAATGTGTTAATCATTTCTAGGAGTTTTCGGGTGGAATTTTTGGTGTATCTTAGATATAATATCATATCATCTACAAAAGGGATAATTTGATCTCTTCTTTCCAATTATTACTCCTTTAATTTCCTTCTCTTGTCTTATTGCTCTTGCAAGAGTTTCAAGTACTATGTTAAAGAGAAGTGGGGATAGTGGGCAGCCTTGTCTGGTTCCTGATTTCAATGGGAATGCTTCCAGTTTTTCTCCATTTAGAATGATGTTGGCTGTAGGTTTGTTATATATGGCTTTAATTATGTTGAGGTATGTTCCCTCCAGTTCAGTTCCCTTTAGGACTTTGAACATAAATGCATGTTGAATTTTGTCAAAGGCCTTCTCTGCATCTATTGAGATGACCATGTGGTTCCTGTCTTTGAACCCATTTATATGATATGTGACGTTTATTGACTTACGTATATTGAACCATCCCTGCAACTCTGGGATAAAGCCGACTTGATCATGGTGGATGATCTTTTTGATGTGTGTCTGTATGCGGTTTCTAAGTATCTTGTTGAGAATTTTGCATCTATGTTCATCAAGGATATGGGTCTATAGTTTTCTTTTTTGGT
>NW_008349978.1:45949-46606 GCF_000622305.1 Nannospalax galili
TGATGCTGGCTTCATAGAAGGAATTTGGAAGTTCTCCCTCCATTTCATCTTTTTGAATAAATTAAGTAGTATTGGATGTAGATCTTCTTTAAATGTCTGATAGAATTCTGCTGTAAATCCATCTGGTCCTGGGCTTTTTTAGTCCAGAGGTTTTGTATTACTGTTTCAATTTCTTCTTGTGTTATGGGTCTGTTTAAGATGTTAATCTCTTCTTGTTTTAGTTTTGGTGGTTCCCATGCCTTTAGATATCCATCCATTTCTTTTAGGTCTTCAAATTTAGTAGCATATAGGTTTTTAAAGTATTCCCTTATAATGTTCTGTATCTTGGTGTTGTCTGTTGTGATGTTTCCCCTTTCATCTCTGATTTTGTTGATTTGGAGGTGCTCTTTCTTTCTTTTGGTTAACTGGGCTAGCGGTCTGTCAATCTTGTTTGTCTTTTCAAAGAACCAGCTCTTGGACTGTTGATTCTTTGTATTGTTTTGTTTCAATTTCATTAATATCTGTTCTGATTTTTGTTATTTCTTCTTGTCTGCTGGGTTTGGGTTTCGCTTGCTGTTGCTTTTCAAGTGTGTTGAGTTGCAATGTCATTTATTTGTGTTCTTTCTGATTTTTTGATGTAGGCACTTAGAGCTATAAACTTCCCTCTAAGGATCATGT
>NW_008349978.1:46689-58395 GCF_000622305.1 Nannospalax galili
CCCATTCATCATTCAGGAGTGTGTTGTTTAATCTCCATGTGTTCGTGTGGTGATTTTGGCTAATTCCAGTGTTGATTGTATGCTTTATTGCATTGTGGTCTGATAGAATGCATGGAATTATTTCTATCTTTTTGTATTGTTGAGGTTTGGTTTGTGCTCCTGTATATGGTCACTTTTGGAGAAGGTTCCATGTAGTACTGAGTAGAAAGTATGTCCTTTGGTGCTTGGGTGGAATACTCGGTAGAGGTCTGTTAAGTCCATTTGATATATGGTATTGTTTAATTCAAACGTCTCTCTCTTAACTCTCTGTCCTCTTGACCTATCTAATGGAGACAGTGGGGTATTGAAGTCCCATATTGTTAATGAGTTCTGATTAATCTGGGTCTTAAAGTCCTATGAAGTTGGGTGCACCAGAGTTTGGTGAATATATGTTCATTACGCTAATATCTTCATGATTCATTGTTCCTTTGATCAGAATGAAGTGGCCCTCTTTGTCTCTTCTGATTAGTTTTAAAGTCAATTTTGTCAGATATTAGAATTGCTACAACTGCTTTTTTCTTAGTACCATTTGCTTGGTATTTTTTTCCCATCCTTTCACTTTGAGATAGTGTCTGTCCTTGAAAGTGAGATGAGTTTCTTGCAGACAACAAAAAGATGGGTTTTGTTTCTTAATCCATTCGCCTAGCCTGTGTCTTTTGACTGGGTATTTCAGTCTGTTAATATTTAAAGTTATTAATGAAAGATGAGTATTGAATCCTGTCATTTTTATTTCTGCTTACATTCTTGATATAGCTGTACTTTTCCAGTTATACCTTCATTGAATTTCTTTCTGCAACCCCTTGGGTATAGTCATTCTTTTCTTCAGCTCTTTGTATTGCTTCCCGAACTCTCTGAAGGGCTGGTTTTGTGGACATGAATTCCTTCAGGCTACTTATGTCGTGGAAGAATTTTCTCTCCCCTTTGACTATAGTAGACATTTCAGCTAGGTATAGTAATCTGGGTTGGCATCTGTGGTCATTTAAAACTGGGAATACTTTGGTCCAGGCTCTTCTGGCTTTCATAGTTTGCACTGAAAAGTCAGCTGTAATCTTAATGGGTTTTCCTTAATATGTGACTTGTTGTTTCTCTTTTGCAACTCTCAGTATTGTCTCTTTGTTTTGTACATTTAGTGTTTTTACCTGATGTGCCATGGAGAGTTTCTCTTCTGGTCCTGTCTGTTTGGTGTTCTATTTGCTTCTTGTTTTTGTATGTGCATGTCTTTCTTTAATTTTGGGAAATTTTCTTCCACAATTCTGTTGAAGATCTGGCCCATGCCATTATCTTGGGATTCTTCTCCTTCCTGTATGCCTATGATTCATAAGCTTAGTCTTTTTATGGTGTCACACAATTCCTGCATATTCCATTCTTGTGATTTCTTAAATTTTTTATAATCTTTGCTTGAGTGGTCTAGTTCGTCCACTTTGTCTTTCAGTCTTGATACTCTGTTTTCCATTTCATTCATCCTATTGGTGAGATTTTCTCCTGTTGTTTCTAATTGGCTTACTGAGTGTTTCATTTCCTTCTTCCTTTCAGCCTGAATATTCTTCAATATTTCTAACTCTTTTCTATTCATTTAGAAGTTTATCCTTATCTTCCTTCAGTTCTTTGACTTCTTTTTTTGTGTGTTCTTTAAATTCACTGAATTCTTTTATCGTATTCATCACTGTTCTTTTGAGTTCCATGTCCTGCATTGTCTCTAGGGGATTCTCATTGTGCTCCTCTAGAGGATTACTGGTATTTGGTGGGGATATGTTATTTTGGTTTTTCATGTTATTATTTTTTCTCTCTGATTTTGACATATGAATTTCTTTTGTAGTTTCTGACTCTTGTGTGATTTCAAGTTTAGGTCTGCTTTTTTTGTGAACTTTATGTGTCTTTGTGGTTTACTTTTTCAGCATGAAAAGCTGGTTCACTTAAGCTTCTGGTTCTCTCTTTTGATTTTATATTGGAGTGGCCAGGTTGCTTTTGTCTTCAGGAGTTTTTATAGATCTCCAACCTGCAGGCCTCTCTCTCCAGGGTAAGTCCATCAGGCCCTCCAGGCCTTGACTCCCCCAGCCTCATTCACCCTCCCATCTTCCCTGCCGATCTCTCCTCCTAGCCTGGGTACTGTCCCACTCCTTGTCTGGGCGCCCCAGACACCTGGGGAACAACCACTGCTTCCTGATCCTTTGCATCCAGACCTACTCAGTGCCTTCTCAGGTCCCCAGGATCACTGCTTCTTAGCCTGGCCCTGCCCTCACCTCCTTCTGCTTCCCTGGGGCACCAAGACAAGGAATGGGACAGTACCCAGGCTGGGAGGAGAGACCAGCGGGGGAGATGGGAGGGTGAATGAGGCTCGGGGAGTCAAGGCGCGGAGGGTGGGAGGGACTTACCCCAGAGAGAGAGGCCTGCGGGTAGGAGATCGGCCTGCAGATCCTGCAGGCCCAGGGAAGGAGAGGGAGGTGAGGGCAGGGCCAGGCTGAGAACCAGTGATCCTGGGGACCTGAGAAGGCACTGAGTAGGTCTGGATGCAAAGGATCTGGAAGCAGTGGTTGTTCCCCAGGTGTCTGGGGCGCCCAGACAAGGAATGGGACAGTACCCAGGCTAGGAGGAGAGACCGGCAGGGAGATGGGAGGGTGAATGAGGCTGGGGGAGTCAAGGCCTGGAGGGCCCGATGGACTTACCCTGGAGAGAGAACATAAGGGAATTCTTAGCAAAATAAAACGGCGGTCTCTTAGTCTGCATGAATCGTAATTGGAATAAGGCAGGAGGAGGATGTGACATCCATCTATCATTGGATGTTCCCTGTGAGGTGCTGTGAAAGTTTTGGGATGCAGAAATTGACAGAACACCAGAGAGTGAAGGTCATAGCAGCTATCAGCTGTGCCTCAGCGGAGGCATCCAACTGGAGGAGGTGGGGCATGCTGGCCCCCAGTTATGTGAACAACTCATCAAGCACATAGGTCAAGCAGATCCACAGCTCACACATGTGCACAAATCACGCATGCGCAGCTCAGCGTTTGCGTAACTCAAGCCCGTGCACAGGTCACGCATACGCATATCACACACGCACAGCCACGCAAGCGTGCACATGCATATTGTGCCAGCCAATCAGTGAGAATCTTGCTCAAGGTGGCGAGTCCTGACGAGGTACGAACTGCTGAGAAGACTTCCCGAACATCCAGTTGTGGTAGGACTTCCTTGCCCAGGTGGATGAGCTGGGAGGTCTGGGACTCTGGTGCAGCTCCAGCGATAAGGATATGGGGCATGTGTGTCTCCGAGACTGTCACCAGACAAGGGTGTGGATTTCAAAGACCCGGAGGCCAAGTTGACCTCTGAGGTGATGACTCAGAGTCCCACCTCAGCCTCAAATTGGACTAGGCTCCTGAGAGCATTGGGGAAAGGCTTCAGCCTTACCCTGGGTCCAGAGAGGGACTCAGTGAAACAGTGCGGGGAGCAGGGAAGGAGTGTGGACTTCGTATGTCTTCACCTTGTGTCCACCGTGGCTCCTCGCAGACGCCTAGGTTTCCTAAGGTGCTCCTGTAGCATCCAAATAGCAAGCCGGCAGGCTTTTTTCCAGTGTCCTGCGCATGTTCATTTCCCTCGATATGGCGACGATAGTGACTGAGTAAGCATTAGATGACTTGGCCCTCCTGACCACACAGCGCCTTCGGGGGGGGGGGCGCTGGATGGGAACCCAGCAGAAAGAACTTAGAATGTGGTGTGTGGGACAGAAGGAGCTCTGCATCAAGCGCAGAATACAGGACAGGACACGGGTGTCCTTATAGAACCTTCCTGCTCCATCAGGAATGATGAGGAGAATAACCTGCCTCTCTAACTGCAGAGCCTTGGTAGTCTTCCTGGTGTCTTTAGTGTGTCATTTTCATCACAGGTTTTAGGAGTTGAGTCCTGTGACAGGAGACACGCCACCCAAGGGAAAGAAGGCCTCCAAGCGAAACTCCAGTGCAGCTAGCAGAGACT
Organism: Nannospalax galili; assembly: GCF_000622305.1. Classification (NCBI taxonomy): domain Eukaryota; kingdom Metazoa; phylum Chordata; class Mammalia; order Rodentia; family Spalacidae; genus Nannospalax; species Nannospalax galili. The sequence goes on from NW_008349978.1 coordinate 50,689, forward strand.
CTGGGTTTTCCATCTCATGATGACTTCCAGCGCAATGTTCCAGAAAGGGGGGTTTCTGCAAGGCTTTGCCTGACTCTGGGGACAGTCTGACCTCTCTGTTGGCAGGTGGAGCACGTGGACAGCCCAGGTCCAGGATCATTGCTTGAGATTGCAGGATGTTTCAAATGCTGAAAACTCTGACGATCTCAAGCGTGTTTGTGGGATTTAAGTACACCACTCAAGTACACCAGGATACAGATGCAGGACTTTTGGAGCAGCTCCTCTCCTCCTGGCCTGCACCATCCTCATTTCAAACATGTTTGATATGAAAGGCATAATGTAAAATGACTTCCATACTGGAAGGCTTATATCAATGCCCTATTAATATGTACCTAGGTGTGTGCCTAACTTCAATCACAGACATGTATCAAATTATGGAAACATAAAAAATTAAAAGAAAACCCAAACCAAAAATTTCTCTTGTCAAAAAACCCTGGACATTCCATAATCAAAACTGTATCTTGTTTTCTTTCCTAATGCAGAAATCATACCAGACTTGGAGGAGAGTACGTCATTATCAGAAGATGAACAAGAGTTTAGGTGAGATATATATGTATATAATATTATATATAATACAGTTATTTCCCTGTCATTTAAGATAGTTTCAGAAAAGTCAGCTTTGCCACATGAAAGCTTTATTTTCTGTTAAAAAAAACTGCATAATATTACTTTCAAAACAAACTGAGCTAGACATGGTGGTGCCTGCCTTTAATGCTAACACTTGGAAGGCAGAGACAGGTGGGTTGCTGTGAAATTAAGGCCTTCCTGGTCTACATAGCTATTTCCACACCAACTACGGCTACCAGGGAGAACCAAAACAAAACACACCAAAAAACCAAACGGAATTTTCATATCCTCATTCAAGAATTTTATGTATATTTTTCACAGGGAGGGTATTCAGAAGATATTCAAAGACTTCAAAGGTATGTTTTAAGAGATGGTATTCACGAGTATTTTTTTCATTCATACAACTTCTACCTAGTGATAAGTTAGCTGGTGATCTATACCCTGTTTAATGTCATGTATATAGGATTCTGTATATAAATATATGTTGTCATTTGGTTTTCATACATTACTTTTTAAATATTTGATATGAAATAAATGGAAATATTTTAACAATGAAAAGATAAGGATGATCCCTCTTGTTTAGTAGAAATTTAATGGGATGTGTAATACTGGATAAACCTAATGGGATAAACTCTATTTTTTTAATTTTTTGCTGAATTTTTGTGATTTTCATACAATATAATCTGATAGTGTTTAGATCCCCCCATATATACCTATAGAGTCTGTTTTGGGTCCTCACACATCCTTCAGCATGGATCCATCCACTGGAGCCTGGTCAACCTAAGAGTCCCATTCCAGTAAGACACTGTCTCTTTCCCTTCCAGCAGGCATCAGTTGCCAAAAGTTCCTTAGGATTTCTTACCCACTTCCTCTTGTCTATGCTAGGATTTTGCCTGATTTGTGCTTGCATGGACTTGTGTATGCTGTAACAATTGCTGTGAGTTCATATGCGTGACTGACCAGCTGTCTGGAAAACTCTTGTTTCCTCATGGTCATCCACCATCTCTGGCTCTTACAATATTTCCACCCCCTCCTCCACAAGGATCCCTCAGCTTTGGGAGACAAAATTTTGAAATAGGCATCCTATCGGGAATGAGCACTCTACAGCTTCTTGTTCTCTGCACATTGGCCAGTTGTGGAGTTCTGAGTTAATCACCATCTGCGCTATAAGGAAACTTCTCTGGTGACAGTTGAAAGATGCATTCATCTTCTGTGTGTGTCAGGGCTAAATGTTTCACAGACAAATATTCTCTGCATTAGACCACTTGTGAAACTCTGTCTTAGTCTCCACATGTTGCAAAAACAAGCTGTTTTTCCCTCTGGTTGAGCAGGGAGTAATTCCAATTACACAGCTGTTTATTATCCCCCAAATAAAAGTGCCAGGACTGCCCCAGTAGTGATAGCTTGCTGGGCCAGTCAATTTATTAGGATTTACAGCTGGGTAGGAACACTGACAGGTTTTCTCCTTTGGTAGCTTGCATAGTGTCCTCTGATATCACTAGAGCTAGTAGGGAGGAGGCTTCCAGGTCAGTTCCAGTTCCTTTGCTCTAAATCCTGTGTCTGAAGTATGGCCTGTCTTCAGCAGAAGGGCCTTACCTTCAAGAGCTGTGAAAATAGACTATGTATTTGGGAAGTCTTTGGAGTGCCCCAACCAACAACTTGAACAGAGGTTTCATGAGCCTGGCACTGTGTTTTTTGTTATGTAGCCTTCAGCTATACATATGTATTCACATACGTGTGTATGTTTGTGTGTGTGCACGCACACTAGCGCTTCAGTAGGCCTTTGAGCTAATACATTTCCCTCTACTTTTCACACCATCTAAGGATAATTTATCTCACCTCTTACCCCCCATATAATCCTCCCTCTCTCTCCCCAGTTAATGTACTTTCTTTTCCCCATCTCCCCCTCTTGAGTGCCTTCTTCCCCTTTACTGCCACAATTCCTTTCTATTTTCCTAGCTCTTGAGGTTACATCAAAATTATACATTCACATATAAGGATTCAGAGCTAAGATTTGCTAATAAAAGAATATATATAGGTTGTTTTTTTCCTGAGTCTTTGGTATTATAGTTCACTTAGTATAACAATTTCTAGTTCTGTCCATTTATCTGCATATTTCATGATTTCATTTTTCTTTACCACTAAGTAGAATTTCACTACGTAAATGTACTACATTTTCATTACCATTCATCAGTTGAGGGACATTCAGGTTGTTACTGTTTCTTAGCTATTGTGAAAAAAGCAGCAACAAACATGGTTGTCGAGTATCTCTGTAGTAGGATGAGTCCTTTGGGTATATGCCAGGGAGGGGTATAACCAGATATATGGTAGATTTATTTTTAGTTTTTCAAGGTTCTCCATACTGATTTGCACAGTGGTTGCACCAATGTGCAGTCTCACCAGCACTGAATGAGCAGTCCCCTTCCCCCACATCCTTGCCAGTTTTTGGTGTCGTTTGTTCTCTTGATCTTAGCCATTCTAGCTGGAGTTAGATGAAATCTTTAAGTGACTTGATTTGCATTAATAAGGATGGGGAACACTTCTTAAGGTGTTTCTTAGCCATTTTTATTTCTTCTTTTGAGAGCTCTCTGTTCAGATCCACAGCCCCCCCCCCCTTTTTAAGTCATTGTTTTTTTGGTTATTTGTATTTTGAGTTCTTTGTATATTCTGGATATTAATCCTCTGTCATAAAGCTGGTTAGGATTTTCTCGTACTGTGTGAGATTGTTTGTTTCCTTTGCTGTACTGAGTTTTTTGATTTAATGAGGTCCCAATTGTTGATTGTTGAACTTAATTCCTGAATGACTAATGTCTGATTTAGAAAATCCTTTCCTGCACCTATGTGTTTCAGGATTTGCTGTCATAAGTTCTATTTTTGACAGGTCTTTAAACTGTATCTGTATTTTATCAAATGAGTTTAACATGATACTATCCTAAAAGTAGTTTTAATTAAAGGATGTTTACTATATGTATAAAATTTTATGTATTAACTGCTTATCAGGAAAAGATTAAATGCTTGAATACCGTAACTACTAGTAGAAAGGGGAACTGGGTAAGAAATCCCAACCCAACCTAAGGAACTTTTGGGAACCAACGGCTGCTGGGAGAGGAATAGTCAGTCTCTTTCAAGGATGGGACACTTGATAAGTTAACCAAGCTCCACTGGCTGGACCCACACTAAAGGAGATTTGTGGACAAATTAGACTCTACAGGCCTTATTATATCTATAATAGAGAACTCTAAATTGGGTGGGGAGGAGTATGTCAAGGTGCAGGTAAGGGAGGGGATATGGGAGTGCGAGGATCTCGGGGCGCCAGCTGCTGGGCGTGGCGCCAGTCTCCCACACGTAGCTGGAGTGCAGCGGGTCCCGCGGGCCGCGTCTGCTGTTTGGGCCCCTGGCTCTCCGCCGCTGGGGTGCTCGGGTTTCGCTTTCGAGCACCCCGTTGCCGTGGGTCTCTGCTACCGGAGCTGGCGGCTCTAGGACCGCTGTCAGCTGCCCGGTTGGGTTCCGTTTCAATTTCCACCATGCACTCTCTCTCTAAGTTGGAGACCTGTTGGCCACCAGGTCACGAGGGGAGGTGCAAGAAACGGCGAAAGCAGGGTCTTCGTGAGTCGATGACGGAAGGATAGCAGAGTATAAATTCTTCTTTCCAAACCCTGAATGAGAAACTTAACCATATTCTTAAAGAACAACGAAATGAAAGGTAAAGTTGTTGACTTCTTTGAACTATAAACTTTGTGCAATTTCTTACTCTGTTGGGGGAAATAAATTCAGACTCCCATTATCAGTTTGTACTGATTTTAATCTCCAATGAAAACTGCATTTCACTTGATTTTCCTCTGAACAGATCACCTTTATTAGTTTTAGAACCACAGTTTTATACCATTGAGATATATTATATAGAAGACATTGAATTTAACCATTCCACCCCTTTTAAAGAATAGTAAAGCTTTCGTCTTATAAAATTGATCCGGAGCCAAACTGTCGTGAGCCATCTCTAGCTCCTGTAATAGCCATTTATTGTCAAGCTCTGTATGTGACCTAACATCTCTGTGACTATTAGATGAATCCATTGGGAAGTATGAACAGATCCCTAGCTTTAACCAGCCCTAAAGCTAAGAGTATCTAAAAATATAAGGTGTATAGCAGAGATTTTTCCCTCTTGGCTATAAACTGTTTACCCCCAATGTAATTGAAAAGTTACTTGAAGGCCCGGAGAGATGGCTCAGCGGTTAAGAGCACTGGGTGTTGTTGCAGAAGACCCAGGTTTGAATCTCAGCACCCACATGAGGGCTAACAACCGTCCATAATTCTAGTTCCAGGGACTCCAATGCCCTTATTTTGTCATCCACTGGCATGGTACAATACGGGTGCACTTAAACACATGCAGGCATAACACTCATACACATAAAATAAAAATAAAATTTTGAAAAATTTTAAGAGAAAAAATTGATATATGTGTCAATATGAACTATATTGTAATATGCTCCTGAGTATAGATTCAATGTTAAGGCATTACGCATGTGAAAGTAATATCCATCTATATAGAAGTCTTATATTGTAAATTTATATATAAATTTGATATTGTAGTGATAGTCTTATATTTCAAATAATTTTAATATTTTCCTAAGTTGTATTTACCAGTCTTTTGGGAAAATCATTGTATCAATGGGAGGAAAAAGTCAATGAACTATTCTTGTATGGATGTCCTTTAGTGTGAAAGAGTATGATAGTTGCAGAACATCAACTTACTGAATCAGGATCTAAGTTATTTAATAAGAGGGAAATTTCACTTATTATATGCCAAATATCTGTCTGTGGAAAATTTACATACAGATGAATCCTCTGTGTTCAAGAAGGAAGGCATGTGTCATAGATTCTCTAGTAATCACTTAGGAGTAAATAATTTTGAAAGGAGGTTACCTGGTTTTAACTTTCTCCTTACCATTAGATGATTTCAATTATTTTCCCTTCTCTTTTGGTAATATGAGTTATGCAAAATGAACTTTGTTTGAGAATGTGTGCTTCTTCTTATCTTCATGCCATGTGACCAGTCTCATGTGTTTCACAGGGAGAGTCTGTATTCTGAATACTCTGAGATGATTCTGGCTTTGTTTGAGCAGTGGCAGAGTAATATTCTGGAAACTGAGGAAGAAGAGAATGATTTCCTTGTGGGTATCAGGCTCAGCTGTGTCATGAATCTATTGGGACAAGGTCTAAAGCAGTAATACTTCATAGAACATTTTAGGAGGGACCACAGAGTACATAAGCTTTGAGGAACACAATGGGTGGTACATGGAGTGGTGGGAGAATGAGTGTCCTCTCTGGCTTGCTTTTCTGTAGTGGCATGACAAGGTCATTGATTAGGAGTAAAGCTGGTGACCACAGAATTTTCTGTATGGAGGATGGCGGAGAAGGCACAGGACTTTTTTCCCCCCAGAGGGCAACATCAAAGAGACTACTGGGGTACAAATGACAAGCAGTAGGAGTGCCAAACATAGCTTTGGGACACAGGGATACACAGTTGGACATGAGAGAAGACAGTGCCAATGGCAGAGCAGGTGAAGGGATGTCTTTGTGTGGTTGGAGTTCTGACAAGCCCAAACTTAGAGGGGAAGGCGGCAAGACTTACATGCAATAACAGGTGGTTTGATGACTGATAATGATATTTAAGCTGGGACTGAGAAAGCAAGGACGGGCAGATGATGTATTGGACAAGGAAAAGTGGTCTTTACAAGAACACTTACATCCTGATAGAAGACTGAGCTGTCGTGCTGAGCAGAGTGATCTCCAAAGGTAGGAAAGTGACTACATGACGAGAAAGTGGAGAAAAAAGCCCAGTCCTCAGGTCAGGATCTTGACCTCTGGAACTCTGTTTGGAAACCAACCAGTTGCAACCATTTGCCAGCTATAAAACCACAGGGAAGTGATTTATCTCTGTGAACTAATTTCCTCATAAATGACAGAAGAGATAACACAGACTTGAGTTCATAGAGTTGTTTAGAGTATTAAATGAGTTCTATTTTGTAGGGGCTAAAGTGGTTGAGAACAACACTTGGCAGGTGATTGCTGTATGTCTTTGTTCTTTTTCACATTTTTAAAGTAGTGCTATTAATTGGGAAAAAGAAATCTAGGAGATTACTTCGAGTGGCAAGCAGGGGTTAGGACTAAAATTTTGGAACAATGGTTGTGGTGGTGCATGCCTTTAATCCCAGCAGAGGCAGACAGATCTCTGTGAGATCAAGGCCAGACTTGTCAAGTTCCAGGCCAGCTGGGGCTACTAGGAGACACTACCTCCGAAAAAAAAAAAATGATTGCTGGAGAGTAGGATAAGGAACAAAGGCTTGCATTTGGAAGTTTCAACTATGTCAGTATTGAAACTCACAAGAATTAATATTCAATACTGGGTAAGGAAGAGTATTTTTTACTTAATCTCTGAGCTGTTGCCATTCACAGATGGGAAGCGTCATTTATTGATTTCAAAATCAATAATACTTCAATAATACTACTCAAATGTGATGGAAAAGTATTTATTATTTAAGATTATTTTAATAGGTTTAAAATTAAACACAAAGAGGCTGGAGGCATGTCTTGGCACTTAATAGCACGGGCTGCTCTTGCAGAGGACCTATGTTCAAATCTCAGCACCCATATGGTGGCTAACAATCTTCTGTAACTCTGGTTCCAGGGATCCGATGCCCTCTTCTGATCTCTGTGAGCACTGCACTACATGGGTGCACTTACATATGTGCAGGCATACATGCATCCAAATAGAATAAAACAAAGAAGTCAAAATTTTAAAAATTAAACAGAATAGTTAAAACAGAAAATGTCAGTGATGGATTTAGTGTCTTTCTTTAAATATAATGCAATTTGGATTGTAAATACTCAATTTCACTTGCTTTTTGTCACATTTTTCTTTTCTCTTTTAGGCTCTGTGTCACCAGCAAGTGTCCACTGTAGTTCAAGCTGGAATGGTAGAGGAAGCAAAATTTGAAGAGGTCAAAAAGTTTTCAGAGCAATTCATGCAGGTGTGCTTATTGTAGTTGGTTTATAAAATCACAAAAAAAAGCAGAAGGCAGATGTCTTCTTTCTGATTTC
>NW_008349978.1:58486-80826 GCF_000622305.1 Nannospalax galili
TTATTTCTTTGAAAACATTGATCACCTACCAATTGGAATGCTTTTCCAGATCTACCATGATTATGAAGCATATATTTAATTTGAGAACTCATTATGTTTTATGAGTTATTTACAACAGGAGAAGATTGAGAATTTATCTAGAAATAAACACACTACATAACTAATGTTTTAAGTTTTATTACTCGTTAATGATATCTTTATGCTCATGTTGACAAACACATAATGGAAATCAGCAAGTCTATAAATGATTTTTGGTTTTCCTTTCCTTGTTTCATATGGACAATTTTGTTAAGTAGGAAATAGGCAGGGGTAACCAATCAATGAGTACATTTTATTTTGCAGTGTAGTACATGAGATTTGTATGGTAGTTGTGGTGTTAGAATTATTCTTGAGCAGAATATAACTATTCTTTATATTTCAGTTTATAACTACTACAGATGGCTAAAATAATTAACAGTGAAGACGAAAGAAGATTACTATTTTGTGAAAGGAGAATGACACTCTTGAACTATCCTAGGGGCTTTGATGTAGATCTACACTATTCAGTGGTTTAAGAACTATTTTGGCAGAGCTGGAGAGATGGCTCAGCACTTAAGAACACTGACTGTTCTTGCAGAAGACCGGGTTCAAATCCCAGCACCCAATGGCAGTTAACAACTGTCCATAATTCCAGTTTCAGGGAATCCAACAGCCTCTTCTGTCCTCCCCAGGCATTGCACAACACGGGTGCACTTACCGACATGGAGGCATAACACTCATACACATAAAATAAAAATAATAAAAAAATTATTTTTAAAAAGAGAAACAAATGATTTAGGGGGAAATCTTTGTAATAGTCTTACCAAAACATAACCTAAAGTGACTATCTTCTAAATTAATTGAGATGGCTTTACTGAAGTAGAAATTGTCAAAAGTCTTTTTGGAGCTTTAAGCTGCCTATCTACATACCAGGTTTGTAGGGCGCGATAAAAGGTAGAGGAAAGGAAGTTCTGTGCCCTGAGAACCATTTGCTAGAAGATCTAAATAGAAAGGATTTCTTTTAAATGGTACTGTTAAATGTGGTCACTAAATGAGGAACTTTATTATTGAGCCTCTAATAGTGGTTCTTTTTCCGCCTGCCTCCTTACTAGTAGGACTCTATTCTTTCCTGTATACCGTTCCCTTTACCTTCATGGGCCAGAGTTCATTCTTCTCACCCCCACAGTCCCCACCTTTCTTGTCATGGGCAAAATGTGTACATTATAGTACTATTATCCTAAAGCACAGGTCTTTCCCCTCTTCCAAATCTATCACAAACTTTCTACTCTCAATTCTCTGATCTTTCACTATCATCCTCAAAAATGTTTTCCCCTGCAAATAAAAGCTACTTTTGCTGCATCCTCTTTCCTTCCACCCCTCAAGCACAGTAGATTCCTCTGAAGTAACTCTCTAAACTATGTCCTTGCTTTGTGTATGGTCTTTCCCAGTTCCTTGTGTGTAACTGGGAAATTGCATTCTTTTGCCAGCTGTTACTATTAGCCTCCTCTTTTACCCACATAGCCTAGCAAGTTCTCCTTCCATACCTGTTTTAAACTTGCTTATATTTGTTTATATCTTTTCTGTGTATATGCTTATCCATGTCCTAGGGATGTGGCAGAAACAGTGCAGTCACTTGGTTATTTCTCCACACTCACAACACAGTTCTCCATAGCGTGGACCAGTTCACTGTCCTTTGATTGAACAGGAGAAATGGAAAAATCTAACTTATGTTTTCTGTGGCTTGAAAGGTCATATGATAGTGCATTTATTTTACATGGACTATCAGTGCTAGAAACTCATTACCAATAGGTGAGAAGTTAAGGTATTTGATACCATAAACCTGCAGGTCTTTTTCTCTGTCTGCTTCCTCTTGAAATTCACTGCTCATTCATCAATTCATTTTCCCAAGCTAAATATAAAGCTGTTTTTTCTTCTCATGATAATAGTATTTCATTCAAATCTGACATTTAAAATAGGTTTGGCCGGGTGTGGTGGTGCATGCCTTTAATCCCAGCACTCATGAGGCAGAGGCAGGTGGATCTCTGTGAGTTCAAGGCCAGCCTGGTATACACAGTGAGTTCCAGGCCAGCTGGGGCTACAGGGAGACCCTGTCTCAAAAACACCAAAAGAAAATATGTTTAGTGGACATGAATATCTGCATAAATGTCACCATTTTTCTTTGTATTCATAAACAAGCATCCTTTCAATATCAAAAGTTGTTACTTTTGCATATAAGACAGAATTTGCAATCTGCGGGGCGTGTGGATAGGGGAGGTCTAAATATTATTAAAATGTATTGTATGAAATCCACAAAATTTCAGTAAAAATACACATCAAAAAGTTTTTCACTTAGCAGACTTTTCTCCCTGTTTAGTACAGTACATAAGTCATTCTGCTGTCTGCTCGCTTGTAGTTTCTGATGAGAAAGTTTATATTTTTATTTATTTTTTAAAAATATTTTATTTATTATTTTTATTTTATGTGTATGCATGTATTGCCTGCATGTAGGTAAGTGCATCTGTGTCGGGCCACAACCGCAGAGGACAGAGGAGACTGTCGGATCCCAGGAACTGGAGCTAAGGACGGTTGCTAGCTGCCATGTGGGTGCTGGGATTTGAATCTGGGTCTTCATCAAGAACAGTCAGTGTTCTTAACCGCTGCGCCAATCTCTCCAGCCCCCTGAGAGTTTATATTTCTAAATATTTCTATTTCATTATTTGACAGTTTTTTACATGTATGTAATGAATTTTAGTGATTTTTGACCCAAGCTCCCCCTTCTCAACCCTCTTTCTCTCTCACTGAAACTCCGCATCCCAACGAGTCTCCAACCTATTCTGTCTTTTTTATTCATGTAAGCTACTGAGCTTAATTAGGGTTGGCCTGTATGTTACAGATCTCTATGTAATTTGGTTAATTTGGTTTTTGTTTTATTTCTGCTTTTAAAACATTTTTTTTCACTGTTAGTCTTCAGAGGTAGGCTGAGACATATCTTTTTCAATTTGTGTTCAGTTGCTTCTCTTGTTCTGCTTCAACTGAACTTCCTGAATTTCAGAGCTGTTATTTATTTATTTATTTATTTATTTATTTATTGTCTTTTTGAGACAGGGTCTCCTTGTAGCCCCAGCTGTCCTGGAACTCACTATGTAGACCAGGCTGGCCTTGAACTCACAGAGGTCCTCCTGCCTCTGCCTCCCGAGTGCTGGGATTAAAGGCATGTGCCACCACACCAGACCAGAGCTGTTATTTTAATGCAATAATGTCAGTTTATTGTCACTGAATAAAAAACCAAATGTTGTCACTTTTGAACATTACTTTTCACGTTTTAAATGTCACACAAAAAGTGGGAATTTTCAACTGAAGTATGCTTTTTGTTTTAGTGTCAAAATTCTTCAGAAGAATCAAAAAACTGTTGAACAAAGAGAAATGAAAGAAGAAATGGAAAATCTGAAGAAAAATTTGTAGAAACTGTAAGTAATGAAGGATTAATACTGAAAATCAAGTGTCTTTTTGAGCGTTGGGACATCTTTGAACAGAGGCGTATAACAATTATTGATTTTTTTTTTGAAACAGCAACATCAAGGTGTGGAAACTATTGAAACTTGTCTTCAGTCTCTGCTAACTGAGGACTAGGAAGAAAGAATGTGGTCCGCCATTTCATGGTACACCTAGAACATTGGCTACACTAACAGAAATTTTCATAGAAAGGAGTACTTCTCATTTATCATTACTTTGTTACATAAAAGACCCCTAGTGTGTTAACCTATGAGTGAAGTGTGATAATTTGGTGGGCAGTAAAAATTACTATAAGCATGGGCATATTAATTATACACATGAATGTGGTTGACCATACCATTTCCACACTTGCATACCACTGCATCGATCAGGCCCACCCACCATCCAATCCATCTGTCGTCTCTGCTGTTCCCGTATCTGCCCCTCACTTATAGCCCCTTCAACACAATGTCTCTGCTACTTTCACGTCCTTTTGAAATGGTTTTCGTATATGTGAGACAACATGTGGTATATGTGTCTGACTTATTTCCCTTAATACAGCTTCCTTCAGTTAACTTTTTTTTCTGCAAATGACAAGATTTCATTCCTCTTGATTTCTGAAAGATAGTCTATGAATATTCTCTTTATGCTTTCTTGTGTTAATGAACATTTCAGCTGTCTACCTGGGGTTCTACATGCCTCTTACACCTGAATGACCATGTGTCATGATTGAGTTTTATTGTCAACAGGACTGGTTTGAGAGATGGTTAGGGCATTCATAAAGTATACTTCTGGCATATGTGTTAAAACATTTTCACAGAGAAAGTTAAAAGAGAAACAGAAAAATGTACTGCCCTGAACGTGGGTAGAACTGTAAGGTAGCCGGGGAGGAAAACAGGAAGCAAACTAGTGAAGAGACGCTCCATTCTTCCTGCATTAGCACATGTATTGCCGCTGCCATTGCCTAAGACATCAATTCCAGCTTCCTCACCGTTCATTTCAGACATGCAGCAGTGACTCCCCAGGGAGCTTCCAGGCCTTCAGAGCTGGAGTGGGGATGGATGCATCATTTCTCTGCCATTTCTGTTTTAAGTTTATTTTTATGAATTGTTTTTAAATTTTATTGAGAATGTCATACATGAGTGTTGTATTTGCATCATTTCCACCCCTCCCGGTCCCCTTCCAACTCCTCCCAGGTCTCCCTCCCTCACAATTTCTTGTCCTCTTTTTTACTATTGTTACATGTACATAGTATATATACAAATGGGTGTGTATACACACACACACACACACACACATATACGCACTTAGTCCACTTGGTGGTGCTCACATTTACCTGTGTTTATGGTTGTCCACTTGGGATTAGATAGTCTCTTGGGGAACAAGTCCCTGGAGAAAAGTGATTCTCCCACGATTAGCATCCTTCAGTTGCCTTTATTTCTTCATTCTGCGGTGGGACCCACTGACATTCCCCCCATCCACACTGGCTTCTTAGTTGGTGGTGTGATTAGGCAGAGCTTGTTAAGACACCATACTGTGGAGCTTTCATGAGTGTAGATTCCCTATCATGTCTATAATGCGTTAACTAGCAGGAGATGTCTTCTCCCTCTGGTTCTCAAATTCTTTCTACCACCTCTTCCTCTATGATACATGAGCCTTAGGTATAAAGGTTGCGTGGTAGATGTGTCACTTAGGGCTGCCCACCCCACAATCACTTATTCTCTGCATTTGACCAGTTGTAGAACTTTGTAAGAGTCTCCATTTCTTAGAAGAAGTAGCATTTTCTCTGAGCTGGATGCTTCTTGGACTGAACCTACTGAGTTTTCTGGATCTTCTGTCTACAGATAGCCACTGTTGAGCTGTTATACATTTAATGTGCAAAAGCCAATCTAGTGATTCCCCTTTGATAATTGTATATATTTAATTTTAATAATTTTCTGTGTATACACACACAACACACACACACAACATTTTATTGGTTATATTCTTCCCCCAGAAAACTCTAATACACATATCCTCCAGCCTGAGAAGAGAAAGACTCATTTCGGATTTTTCAACAGTGAGCTCATTGCATCTGATTCAAATTGTATGATCCTACAGTCATAATTTTTGGAGGAAAGTAATGTCAAGCCCTTTAAGGACGATGGTTAGATATTTCCAGAATAGTAACAACAGGCCAGTTCTCTTTTTAAAAATATTTATTTTATTTTATTTATGTGTATGTGTATGTGTCTGTGTGTCTGTGTCAGTATCTGCCACATGTGTGCATTGATCACAGAGGCAAGAAGCAAGTGTTAGATCCCTTGGAGCTGGATCAATTATGAAAAGTTAGATATGGGTGCCAAGAACCAAACTCAGGTCCTCTGGAACAGCAGCAAGCACTGTTAACCACTGAGTCATCTTGCCAGACCTGGGAGGTCAGCTCTTGGAGCGAAAGAGCTGTCGTTTGCCGCTTTTGGGAAAATGGGATGAAAGAAAAAATGAAAGTCCAGTTATGCTGGACTTCCATAGTCTGGGACTCTTCACAGGGGATGAACTCTGACACTCTTCCCTGTAGCCCTTTCTCCACTCTTCTGAGGGCATGGGTTAGCATTAATCTCTAGATGACTTTTGCTAAGGAAAATGCTGTTCTGCTCTGTCTTACTAGTAGAAAAAAAGGGCCCACTCAGTTTTTATCAGTCCAGGATGTCTATTACTCCTCCCCCTCTGTCCTCAGATATGCTCCTTAGGAGCTCAAAAGAAAGCAGGAATACTAAGACTGGTGTATTTGGGACCCACATATAGAGGGATGAAATATGGTTTGAGGAAGACCTCAAGATTTAAAGTTTTAATGTTCTCTAAAAAGCAAAACAATTGTTTTGCCTAAAATTAAATGCCTAATTGTACCAGAGTATAAGAGGAAACAGAAACAGTCCAACTCAAGGATATATAGTAAATTACAAAATGCCACAGAAAATGTGAATAAGGACAATAAGGGAAAAAAGACAATGATTCTTTAATACAAAATGTTTCTATTTAAAACAGGATTATACTCTTTAAAGGAGAAGTAGGACTAATGTCCTGCAGTATTCCAGATTTATAATGGTGATCAATCCAAGTTAGTGTTATCCATCACATAAAATTTCTGCCAGTGGAAATGAGAATTGAAAAAACTGCAAATAAATCTCCTTATTAGAAGGTGAGGCATGGAACAGTGCTGTTCCTGCCTTCTTGTACTCCCCTCATCTTCTGATCTTGGGCCTTAATGCCTCCATCTGTTCTTTCTCAGATACTTTCTCGTCTAGTAGCCCTGCTGGCCTGATCAGGACTGACTGGGTAAACAAACGAGAAGTCATAAAATAGGATGACATGGCAGATCTTAATACCACTCATGCTGTCCTCTCCCTTCCACTCCAGCATCTTGTCCAGTTCTCCCATAAATGGATCTAGGCATGTTAAAATGAAAAAAAAAAACTGAGTAATTGTTAATGCTGGTGGGATACAGTGATCTTCAGGGTCCTTCCTCCTTTATTCTGGGGTTACCCAAAGGCTGCTGCTACTGCATCTCTGTCTACAAGGTGTGCTAGTCCCTTGGGTCCTGGCCTGGGTCCTGACTTAAGGTTGCTGTGAAGCTAGAACTATTCCGTGGGCCCTTGTATGTACTGGCAGTGCCCTGAGTTCCAAGACAGCTGCCCATAACCTTTCTCCATGTGGCCAGGGTTCCTGCCACCCCTGTCTATAGCAGGCTGATCATTACACCCAACCACTCCCAGCTGTACTGTGAAAGCGGGTCCAGGGGTGTCTCCCTCAGTGCCAGTTACTTAGCGCTGTGCTAAGAAGCTATGGATATGTGCAGGTGTCCTACTAAACTCCAACCTTCCTCCCCATCTGCCTTCTATCCTGAGCCCCAGTCCTGTCAGGGTCCTCAAGGGATGACACGCAGGAATTGTGGCTGAGGTGTTTACAGGAACTGCTCTGCTGCTGCCTCTGGGTAGCATGAAAAGATGCCCACCACACATCTTTCTTGGAATAAGGGTTCTGATGTCTGTCTCCTACCCCCATGTATGCTGCATTGGGTTTCTCTCTTCTCTTCCCTCCCAAGAGCTGAGGGCCTCCCTGCCACTACTACCCCTGGCTGCAGCCAGTGACCAGGGGATCCAGGAATTGGGATCCAGGGTCCTGGGTTGGACCTCAGGACAGGTGCAGGGTCATGAGGGCTCTGCAGCCCACCTTTTCCTCTCCCCTCTCATCCCCTGCTCTCAGCTCCTGCTTGCAGTCTGGGCAATGAGACTGAATCTGGCCAATACTCCTGTTTCTGAAAAGCCTCAGGTCATGACTGCTCCCGAATATTGAACACTTTTCTCCAGGCTCTTTGAGTGGGAATCCAGTGTATGTGTGTAGGGGTGCATCCCAAAGTCCACAAATCTACCAAAAACGACTGAGGTTTTCTAAATTTGACATTTTTACCCACACTGGGGAAGGCCTTCAAAAGGACTTGACAATCTTCAGGACCTGTCATCCTGAATTAATATGTGGACAACCTCCTGTAGCTGCTGCTGACCCAGCCACCTGCCTACGAGACATCCAAGACCTGTTCCAGCTGCTCCGGATCCTGAGGAGGTACCATGTCTCCACCAAGAAAGTTCAACTTTGCCAAATGAAAGTCTCCTACCTGGGGTTCAAATTCTCAGGATAAGAAGACCCTTACTCTGGCCCAGGAAGAAGCTATCCTTCAGATCCCCACCGCCCAAACTAAAAAACAGGTACCTGAATTCCTGTGGGCAGCAGGATATTGCCAACTTTGGGTCCTGGGCTTCAGTAAAAGAGTAGGTGCCCTCTACTCAGCCAGAGCCAGGAATCAGCCCTTAAAATGGACAGAGACAGAGGCATAGGCTTTTCATTTGGCTTTTCCCTAACCCATACCTCAGCTCTGCTCTTGCCTGATGTCCACCTTTGCTCATGAACCCCAGGGGCATTGCAAAAGACATGCTTACTTTGACCCTGTCAAAGGCCCATACTTATCCAAGCACCTAAAGTGAGTGGCTTTAGGATGGCCCTCATATCTACGTGCCATAGAAATTACTGCACTACTGGTAAAGTAGGCTGACAAGCCATCAGCTCCATCTCACCTTCTCAGCCATTCGAAGCCTCAACCTGGTGACACTGATGCTGATAACCCAGAGGTGCCCCTCCATGACTGTCACTTACTGGACATCTCCCAAGCCAGTCACCTGGACCTCTGGGACACCCCCTTACCTTGAAGCAGATCCCAACTTGTTCACAGACAGAAGCAGTTTTGTGACAGAGGGGACCCGAGACCCAGAGCCACTATAACCAAACAACGGGATGTCATCTGGGCCCTAGCCTTGCCCCACGGCACCTCCTCACAAAAGGCTAAACTGATCACCCTCTCCCAGATTCTACATTGGGAAAAGGATAAATAGGTGAACATCTTCACAGACAACAGATGTGCCTTTTATACCCTTTCATGTCCATGCCATGATCTACAAGGAAAGAGGACTCTGACACTCCTATTGCAGAAGGCCCTAAGGAAACACTCCTGCTCCCAGGAAACGAAAAAGGACCCCGTAGGATGATGAACCCTGTCAGACTTCAGAATCATCCTTCCTGCAGTCCTTCAGTGCCTCCTTGTGGACCAGCTTCATCAAAGACCCACCTGAGTGCCATCAAACTGCATTACTTTCTGGTATTTGTGCACACATTTCACATCTCCAGGTTGAATGGGGGAGGCCTTTGCTTTTAAAAAAATGGTAAAGAGCCTCCTCCAGAAAATAATTCCTAGATTTAGGCTGCCTCTGTCAGTTTGTCATAGGCCAACGGGTCAGTAATCAATAAACCATTATGCCTACCAGACTCAAGTCTCTGAACATTTTGAATGCATGAATTGGATTATTAAATCCACCCTATCTAAATTAATCTTAGAGACCAGTGAAAACTGACCCAGCCTCCTGCCCAGGATCTTCTGTGTTAGATGCATTCCCTATAAGGCCCCCCATATAATATTATGTTCATAATATTATGTTCAGAAGGCCGCCTCTCCTACTGCTTAGACTAAGGGACTCTTCTGAAAAATTAGTCTCTCTTAAACTATCTCTAGTCTCTCCAACAGATCTAGGCAAGTACATTCTAACATCTGAGACATCCTCCCAGTTCCCTCCTGTACACTCTGCCACCCGTTCAATCCTGGAGATCTGGTGTACATCAGGGAGTTCCAAAAGGAGAGAAGGGCCAATAGTTCTTGGTTCCATTGCTGGTTTGATTGGACTCCGAGGCTGACCACCTTACTTATAGGGCTAGCAAGATCTCGTCCTTCTCCTCCTGGGTCTAATGATTGGGCCTTGCCTAATTAACTAGTTGTTGAACTTTGCCAAACAACAGATAGTCTGTTACATTAATGTACCTAGAGCTCAGTACAATCCCCTGTCACCTAAGGATATTGAATCGATGCTTTGACTCTGTCCTAAGACCAGTGGGGGAATGAAATGGCAAAATTAATTCCATTTTATTCTAGTTGACTTTTGCCTCAGTCTGTGTTTCTGCCCACCCCGCCCCACCCCCATTCATGCTTGCTAACTGCTCCTAGTCAGGTGGAACCATGTCATGCAGGAACTTCTTTTTCCTAACTGAAACTTAGAAACTTTGTGTTAACTGAAAACCTGTTTTTTAAATGACCTGCTCCTGGTCTGGTATAACTATTGTGATCTGATGTAACTATGGTTATTGGTTATGCCTCTGGCATGATGTAATTGTGGTTTTAATATTTATAAACCCTGAAAGTCTGGGGACACTGACTTTACACGGTGGGCCTTAATGCCCAGGACCGGGTTCCAGTGGGGGAAAGGCTATGGGAGAGGTCTGGTGGGGACAGGGCTATAAAGATGATTTAGATTGTTTGAGATATTCTGTATGAAATACAACAAAATTTAATTTGAAAATTTTAAAAAAACGATTTATAAACCCTGCCCTGCTTCTCCTTGGGGCTGAGAGTTCTTTGTGGCAATAGCTACTCTCGGTTGACTATTAAAGGACTCTTAATTCAGTCATCACTATGTGGCATTCCTCTGTGCTTCGTGCTCAGTATTACAATATGAAATATAAATTCTGGTTGAAGATGTTCAGTGTTTCTCCAGATGCCAGTTCTGTGAAACACTCATGAAGAGTATCAGTTTTACTAGTTTGAAGTTGGTGAAATCAGGGCAGCTGCCTTTCACAGCACCTTGATGGTAACTGTTGTTCACTGAGCACCTACTGTGTGCAGTGCTCTGAGCTGCTTAACACGGTCAGTATCCCGCTCTTCTTTTAGCTAGTCTTCCAGGCAGGGGCTGCTACTGCTCTTTTTTGGTCCTAGCACACTGTGCCCTGGAGAGCTGGGATAGGATTTGATATCTTGGCCGTAGAGCCCTCCTCACATGCCTGCTCTCTGCTGACCTCCACCGGTTCCTTGTGGGCTCAGAGTCCATAACTGGATAATCATGTTCACAAGAATTATTGTATTCTCATTTCGTTTGAGCACCTGAGCTGTGTTACAGTTCTTATTCCACTTCCTATGTGCTCTGCTGCCAGATGTGTAGGCTTCAGAAAGGTTTAATCAAGAGCATCTGTTTTCTGTTGCTGTGATCAAGTACCTTGGAAAGACTTGACTTTACCTCCCAATTCCAGTTTATAGTCCATCATAAATGGGAAGTCAAGACCGCAGGAACTGAAAACAGCCTGTGACAGTACATACACAGTCAGGAGCAGTGAGAAATGAATGCATGCATGCATATTATGCAGCTCAGTTTCTCCACTATAACACCATCCTTGAACCAAAACTACAGAATGATGCCACCCACAGTGGGCTGGGGCTTCCCACATCAGTGAACATAACCAAGGAAATTCCCCACAATTTGCCCATAGGACAACCTGAATGACACCATCCTTCATTGAGGCCTTCTTCCCAGGTAATTCTGAATTTCTACCAATTAAAAGTAACCATCACAGCATTTTGTATAGCAGGACCAGTGGCAGTGGAAGCTCTCCCCAAATAGCACATGACTCTTCTAATCATTTTTTTCAGCGTTGGGGATGGATCCTAGGAGTCCCCCATGCAACACAGACCCCAGGCCCTTTTCAGATTATGTATATGAGAACACACACACACACACACACACACACACACACACGTCTTTTAGAGACAGGATCTCCCTGTAGTACCAGCTGGCCTTGAACTCACAGAGATCTGCCTGCCTCTACCTTCCAAGTGCCGGGATTAAAGACATGTGCCACTATGCCTGGAGAGATTTTATATATTTTTAAAAGGCTGAGACAGGTTCTCACTGCACACCTCAAGCTACCCTTGTTCACACTGTGTAGCCCAGATAGAGTGCAAACTTCCATGCTTCCTGCCTCAGCCTCTTGAGCAGCTGAGATTAGATGCATGCACCATAACAGTCAACTATAAAACTTTTTAAATTTGAAATTTTTATTTTCTGTGTGCATGTATGTGTATGCATGAGTATGTGTGTGTGGTATGCATGTGTATGTATTGGGTTTCTTTTAACTGTGGTGAATACGTATGTATATACATGCACATGCAGGTGGGTGTGTGGAGGCTGGAAGTCAGTGCTGGAGTGTCGGCCTCTTGTTTCCTGGGAGCTCATCAATTCCACTAAGCTGACTAGCCAATGAGCACCAGGGATCCACCTGTCTCCACTTTCAAATAAATATAGGTATAAACTCCCATGCCTGATAGTGCTGGGGATTTGAATGAAGGTCCTCATGTTTGTGCAGTAAACACTTTAGCAGCTGAGCCATCTCTCCAACCCCTACATTTCATTTTTTTAACTTTTGAGACCAGGTCTTACTATGTAGCTAGGCCAGGCTTGCCTCAAACTTGTGACAATCCTCCTGTCTCCAGCACCCAAATGCCGGGATTATAGGCATAAATCACCACACCCAGCTTTACATTTTGTGCTAGATAGCTTTGGTGTCAACTTGACACACCTGGGTTGAGGGAGCCTCAACTGGGGAATTGCCTCCATTAAACTGGCCTGTGGCCATGTCTGTGAGGTATTGATTATTGTGTGATGTGGGAGGGTCCAGCCCACTGTGGGTGGTGTCACCCCTGTGGCCTGTGTTGACATAAGAAAGCAGGCTGAGCAGGGGCCAGGGGAGCAAGCCAGTAAGCAGCATTCCTCCATGGCCTGTGATCCAGCTCCTGCCTCCAGGTTCCGGCCCTGAGTTCCTATCTTGGGCTCCCTGATGAACTGCGACCTGGAAGATGTAAGATAAATAAACACTTTCTTCCCCAAGTTGGTAGTGGTCAGAGTGTTTTGTCACAGCAATGAAGAAACAAACTGGGACACACTTTATTTTTATTTTTGTTATTGTACTTTAAGCCTGGCATCAGGTATGTACCTATAACCCTAGCATTCAAGCCAAGGTAGGAATAACACAAGTTCCAGACTAACCTGGGCTATACAGTAAGACCTGGTCTCAAAAAATACCCACCCCCCAAAAATTTAGTGCTATAAGCCTGAGGATATAGCTCAGTGATAGAATGAATACCTAGAATGTGAGAGGCTCTGGATTTGATCCCTAATACCAAACACAAAAAGTAATAAACAAAATAAAAATTAGTCCTTTAAATGGCTTGGGGGGGGTGGCATGTAAAGTTAATGTTTACTAGTCCAGCTGCAGAAGATGAAGGAGTTAAGGATCGTTCATAGCTGCCATATGGGTGCTGGGAATCGAACCCGGGTCCTCTTCAAGAGCAGTTGGTGCTATTAACTGCTGAGCAATCTCTCTAGCCCCAAAGAGTTATGGAACTTTTAACAGGTGTGGCCATGCTGGAGGAAGAACATCAGTAGGGGTGGGCTTTGAGAATATGTAGTTTGCCCACTTCCAGGGTGGCTCTCTCTGCTTCCTGTGCTTGCTTGAAGATGTGAGTCCTCAGCTTTCTGCTCCCACCACCTCCTGCCATGCCTCCTCCACCATGATGGACTCTCCCTCTGGAACCATGAGCCAAATAAACTCTTCCTTCTGTAAGTGGCCTTGGTCATTGTGTTTTATCATAGCAACAGAAATGTAACTAATATACTTTTCTAACCACCTAAGCACTATTTATTAACCATTACTGAGCAGACCCAGCTTCCTGAACACAAACTTGAGGAAGCAACCTAGCTTCTTGCCTAGCCAAGCTCTTCAACAATTCTAAGACTGCTGCCTGGACTCTGGAAGATTCTACTAAGAATACAGAGTTCCTAAACTGTGAGGGAGACGTGGAGCTCATGAGGAAATGCTAGAACCTTCTCTACTGCACAAGGTATGAGAGACAATTCACCTTGTGTCTAAAACAGTGAGATTTTTCCCCCTCTGGCCAAGAGGGTAGAAACATTTACCTTTACCCAAGAGGGCCTCAGAATTTCCCTTACCTGGTCTACACGTCTTCTGCTCTTTCCAAGGGACCTCACTACTTCCAACTTTGATGAAGGCTTCCCGAAGAGTCAAAAGGGACCTCAGACCTTCCATTTGCCCAATGTGGGCTTAGACATTGAATTGAATAAAGTCATAAAGCCGTTATGAAGTAGGCAGGCTTCAGATCTTCCTCTTCCTATTCAAAAGGACCCAGTCCTAGTCAGTCTGCCAAACATGGACCTTAGACCCACACCCTCAGCACCAGAGACCCTCAGACCTCATGTTCTAGCCTCTTTGAACAAAGGGACTTCTATCACTGCCTTTCTGCTAAATGAATGCTTAAAGGACCTGCAGACAAGGGAGGGGGTGTCTCACTTCTACTCTCTTCTCCCCGGGGCTTCAGTTCTACACACTCTGACCAGGGGAGTTCCAGAGCATCCCCTTCTGTCCATGAGGGCTTCAGACCTACCTCCTACCTAAAAGGCCCTAATACCTTCCTCCTCTGACCTGGGTGGTCAGGAAAATGCCTTTGTGAAGAGTCCTCAGACAATTCAGGATTGCTGTCACAGGGCAGAAGAGTAAAAATCTAAGCCCCAAACTTTGATCATCTACCTTCAAAGTGATCACCAGAAAAGGAGAGACCCCCAACTTCCATGTCACACTTGTGCAGCTGAACAAAAATTTGTGTAGAGCACAGATCCAGGGACTGCATCCAATGTAGTGGAACTCTCAGACTGCTGCCAAGATGCCCGAGTCCCTAAAGATATGGTTATTGTAGACTATAAGGAAGAGTTGGAAGCTAATGAGGTATCGCCTTGACCTTCTTCCCTCTGCACAAGGGAGCTGGAGACCTTCATTTTCTACCTTCAGGGTTCTAGGACCTTACTGTTCTGCCTGACATCTTTCCCTCTGAAAAAAAAATGTGGCCTTAAACTTCCCCACCCTTTTCTGCTCCTCACATCTACCCCTCTCACCAACAGGGGCTTTGCAGTAATAGGCCCCCAGGATAAGGAGACACCCATAAACTTCGGCTTTAGCTCCCAGCACCAAAGAGTAACAGAGCCTGAAACCCAAGTCACCTGCCTTTAATTCAGTCACCAGAAATGGAATGGCCCCATCATTTCTGCCCAGAGCTAGCTATACACAAACTTGAGGTGACAAAAGCTGGTACAGTGAAAAATGCTGTTAGAAGAATGCTGAGATTGCACCTGGTCACCTGACGAGTCAGTTCAAGAGATGGATGTCGTAAACTATGAAGCATTAGAAGCTGATGAGCAGTGCTGGCATCTTTCTCCACTGCACAAGGTACCAGGGACATTGACCTTCTACCCAAGGGGGTTATGGGACTTTCCCCTCTGCCCTAGGAGGTTCAGAACATTACCTTTGTCCAACAGAGCTTCAGAGTTTCCCTCTCTCACAAGGGTGCCAGAGTGTCCTCTCTAAATTATCTGACTCCCGTCCTCTTTGTGGAAGAGAACATTAAACTTATCTCCTAAGACAAAGCCTGCCTCAAACTTTCCCTAGTTGCTCTACAAGGGAAATGCTTAGTCATTAAAACTGTGTGAAAGGGCCCTCACACCTCCACTTTCTTATCAAATGGGCCTCAGACATTCCCCTTCTTGCTAAAGGGGCCTCAGACCAAGGGGGTCTTACAACATTCCCTCTGCACAAGAAAGCATCACAACTTTCCACCGGGCCCAAGTTGAGGGTGGGGTCCCTGATCTACCTCCTTTGACCAAGGGGACTTCAAGCATTCCCTTTCTGCTCAAAGAGATCACCAGGAGGTCTCAGACACTGACCTGTTTTCAAGGGGGCTTCAGGCATACCCCTCTGCATGGTGGCCTTAGAGCTTCCCCTTCTATGGTAGCCTCCCACTGGGACATTGTACGGCCTTGCTGGCCAACTTAGAGGCGGGGCTTGTGGGTGGCAGCCAGCCTGCTTCAGGCCTGTGCTGCTTCCTGATCTGTGGATACCCAAACATGGCACCTCACAGTCGTCATCACAGATGGAACCCAAGCCACCATGCCTTCTTCACCTTGATGGGACTGTACGGTCTCAAACCATAAGCCAAAATAAATCTTCTCTCCCTTAAGTTCTTTTGTCAGATACACTGTCATGGCAATGAGAAAAGTAATCCACAATGTTCTCTCTTCATTTGTCAGTGGGCATCGGAATTACCAAACAAGTTGGGGGAGGGGACAAAAAACAAGAGAACAAAAAAACATAGGCACTATGTTCTCTAATATCAAAATAGAGCGATTTATTCAAGACACTGAATATGATCCTTTGATTCTCTCTTGAAACAAATGAGCTACGAAACACAAGGTGATTCTTTTTTTTTGCCTCCAAGAGCGTGAAGGGTGAGTGGGAGTTGGGGGTAGAGGACAAGGGGTGGGGGTCAATGTTGCTTAACAGAACAAGGAAATTGTTGACAGAGAACCACGTCTGGCTGTACGTCTGACACAGACAATAAAAACTGCAGAAGCCAGAATTCAAAACTTCAGGGAGTTGCAAAAGAGACATTTCTGCATTTGATAGGAAATAGAATGAAAAAGTTGAATGAAAGGTTTGAAAAGAGAAAAACAAGGAACTAAAGCAGATCCTTAAATTTGACAAAGTGCACTTCACTTGGCTCCATGGTCTATGTTTTAGTCAGACAGAACAAAAAGTCAAGTCCTACAGTGTCATGTGGGGTCAGAGAGCTGAACCCTATGATATCCATCTGGCCCTTCGGTCCCCTACAGGTAGCATTCTGGATGTGCTGGGCACATTGCATGGTCACTTCAAACCCAAGGAAAGATCCCAGAAAGGACTGTTATATGGCTACACTGCTTTCAAGGCTGAATTTGGTCACAAGACGTAAGCAATTCTCACAATGTTTTAGGAGTTGTAAACAATGTTAAGCAACAGCATTACACATGGGCTGCCACCTTGAGCACAAAGATGATGCACCAGCTGTCTGGCAGCAGGGCAAATGATGGCATGCAAATGCTGGCCTCTCCAGAAACACTTGTGGATTGAGCTGTTTAATGGAGATAACTTGAGGGAAGTGGGTTGCATTCTCCTGCTTGGTCCCCTTGTGGCCGGCACTAAGTCCCTTTCCAAGGCTAGATGGGAGGGCAAGAAAGTGGGGGGTCTTTAGGCTTCTTCTTGTGCAGGCCGAACCTTTCTGTCCTGGTCTCACAACTCTGTACTCTAACCTAACAATTCTTATGTGGCTTAGATTCATCTTTGGGGTCCAGCCTGGACACCCAGGGATTGTCTAGTGAGCCCCTTGCGTGCCATCGACCCATCACCATCCCATAACAATGTGGAGCTTGTCAAATGCAAGCCATGCTCTCACTTTTGGTAGCTGATCTTCTACAGAAATGAAGAGACTTTTATTTGGGGAACAAAGATAGTATTTATCTGGACTCTTAAAACCTATATTCCAAATCTTAAATGTTCTCAGAGTACGAAGCTTCATGTCCACTTTTTCAGAGATCCCTGTTGTGATCAAATTTACTCTGGAGACTACAGAGCACTCTGGCTTCTTTGCTGTTTAGGTGCCAGAGCGCAAACTCAGTAACACAGCACTTGGTCTTTTGGGGCTCGCATAATTCACATGTCCAAGTGGAGGCCAACTCGTGTTGCTGGTCCTGGCATTTTCTGCTGCGTAAGAAGTGCCTGGCCTTCCCTATTAGTCGATTTTTGCCTCCGCATCCACATGTGTTCATAATGGCTGCCTCAGCTTCAGACTGAACTCTGCACACTGCCACCCTACTTGCAACCCCAATGACTTGGACCAGTCCCCTTCTGGTCTATCTCCCATTGCTAATTTAATAAACAGGTCAGTGTCAAATTATGACAAGAAGTAAGCAAAGGTCACCTGAGTCAACGATGACTAGCTTTGCTAGGAACACAAAGCCTTTAGTTCTTTACAAATGGTTAAAAACAACAACAACAAAAAGATTATTTAAAAAATAACCTTTGTCCTAGTTTCCTGTGAAAGAAATTGTAGAGGGCAGAAAATGAATTAGCGACATTCTACCAGGGTCATAATTCATTTTCAAGATTGAAAGTGTCCTCTGATCCTCATTTAGTGTCTTTACTAGACTTAATGACAGTGGGATCTTCGGGTCAGTTCTGCATATGCCTCACCAAGCCTGATAAGTGCCCATCTGTAGCGACACTGCTCTGAGAAAGAAAAGACGTAGCAGGCAAGTGCCATGGAGCCACACCGTCTTGGGCCGGCTTCTTCACTGTGTTCCTGCTGCTTGGTAAAATACACACTGAACAATGCAGCATTCTGCTTGATGCCTAAGCACCAAGCTCTTCCCCACCAGCTGTCAAACAAACCCCTGTTCTTCCATAGGACGCTGCCCAATCCAGGGTTTTCTAACTGCCTTTCATGAAGCTAAAGGGAAAGGGGTAATTAGACACCTCAGACTCTGTGTCTTCTTAGTCTTTTAAATATGAATCACACAAAACTCTCTATGTCTGATGGCCATTTTAGGATTTTATAATCGTTTTAACATAAAAATATTTTTTCCAAAAATATTCCAGGCTCTTTCTCTTATAAGTCTTTTTTTTTCTCCTGTAAAAAGTCCCCCTCCCTGCCTTCTCACATAAAGCACTTACTAAGCTCTGAAAGTGCCCTCTTGGTACCTAAGATGTGAAGCAACTATGAGAAAAGGACAGAGAGTGAGCAAAGGATAGGGGTGGGCTGGAGGGAGGGAGAGTGCTGTCCATCAAAGATCTTTCCATTGTGTCCATGTGTCCATGTCTATGCTGGGCTTCATGAGAAGTGAGACCACACCAGACCAAGGACAACAGCGGAAGGGTAGGGAACAAACCAAACAGTTTCCATCTGAGGCAGAAGGCCCCCAGACCACAGAATTCCAACAAGATAGAAAACCACCAAAGAAAGTTCTAGAAAATACAAAGTGTTGGGATTACAAATTCATACATTTCCTTGGTACAAACTGGTCTTTTGGAGAGCAACTGTAGTATCCAAATTGACAGGAGGGAAAACCTTAAGTGGGAGTTTTTTCCTCCCTTTTGGTTTGTCACAGCATTTTTCTCTTCTTCTTTGCTTTTTCTTTCTTTATTCTTATTTATTTGGCACAGCTTTTTGTTCTTCCTTCCATGTTCAGTCATCAGAGCCTGTTGTGGATGGAAACCAAACCATGCACCATGTAGCTGATGGCTTCATCCTTCCCCAGCTGAGCACTCTAGCTGAAAACCATATTCCCCCTGTGATACAACTGTGTGTATGATTTTATATCTATGTTTTAAACTTCCAGATGGAGATTATGAAAAAAAAAAAAGAATCCTGTGGCCAGGGACAAGGTGATTTCCAAGCACACTCAAACACAAGTCAAGTTCACACAGTTTGGAGCTGATCATTGGAAGGATGCTGCAATCCCACACATTCACTGCTGGTCCATTAGAATTCTTTTTTTTTCCTCTCTCTCTATAATATTTTGTGTTTACTTTCGAAGATCTAAAACACAGACCTGGAAGGAAAGATAGAGCGTCTGTTACTTTGAGAGACAACACCTGGTACCTTCAAACAGATGCTGGCAAAGTACAGCCTTTGAACCAAATATGGCTAGCCACTGACCTTCTTATAGTGTCTCTTCCACCTCCTTGAGACAGGGTCTCACTGTGTAGCCCTGGATGAACTGGAATTCACTATGTAGACCAGGCTAGCATGGAACTTACAAAGATCAACCTGCCTCTGCCTCCCAAGTGCTAGGATTAAAGGTGTGTGTCACCACAGCCAGCTTTTCTTATAGTTTTAATAGAACAGAGTCAAGAAAGGCCAGATAATCTCTAGAAACAGTCTAGTTTCTGAAAGGGATCATGCCAGGAACTCAGAGTGACAAAAGCCATCAGCAAGAGTCACAGGCTACATAGATGCCTACATGGTAGGGCAGAAGACAATTTGGTCTAAGGGCATGACCACTGAGATCTGGGACCATGTCAACAACTCACTCCATTCACCAAAATGCTCCTTGCCCTAGGGGTTACTGCAGCCTCAAGTTCAGGGGCAAATTAAACATCCAGATATGCCACTGGACCACAGTGAGGTTCACAAGAAGGCCATCTTATAACAAAGATGCTTGGCCAGGACATGCACAGAGACAGGACAGGGCAATCTCTTCCCCATATACTTGTGATATTTGTGGCCAGACAGTTCTCAGCCACAGTGCAGTGTCCCAGCATTATGGGAGGCTTAGCAGCATCCCTGGGCTCCACCAGCAAGAGGCCAGTGGCATCCTGTACCAAAGTAGTGAGAGAGAACTCAGTATGACTCTGGATACTACCTAAGGTCCTCAGGGGCAGAATCACTGCAGCTGAGAGCATGCAAGTTTACTGATATTCTGGGGCAAAGAGAGTTATTTCCAGATGCAGTACCAACTCAAACAAAAGTGTCCTTCAAACCATACACATCAGGGTGAATACATGTTGTGCGATGAGATCTCCAGGATAGGAATGCTGCACATGGACTTGGATCTCATTCAGGGATAGGCTGCCCAGCAACCCCAACCCCAGCAAAGCAGAGGTGCCACTTACAGAGCCATCAGATGCGCTGGCACCCACTTTGTCTCCTCGAGCATTCCAGCACACCTCAAAGATGCCACCTGTGCCTCGGTAGCTGTGGACGAGACATCCACTCTGCAAAGCAAAGCAAAGCATTTGTCATGGCAACTCAAAGGAGCCCTGAAAACTGGCAGCAATAATAAGGGGCCAGTCTCCACACACCCGTATCTGATGAAGACGCTTTCACGCACACAGAAGTTAAAGAAATTTCCAGAACACTGATGGCTGTGGGTGCAAACTCTCAGACCTGCTACCAATCTACTGTCACCGCATTTCAGTCAAGGCCACGGCTGTTCCCAGCAATGTGTCATGGCACTAGAGTGCACAAGATAGCTGGTTCCTGTGAGGTGAGGTATGCCTGCCAGTTGGGAACCTTTGCATCATGACCTCCTCTTGACCTTTCACTTTCTCTATCCTTCAGTACTGGGTTTGGAATCCAGGGGGTTAGGGTGTTAGGCAAGGGCTCTAGCACTAAGCCACACCCTCTGACTTCCCCAGTGGCTTTGCTGACAGGTTCTTGCGCTCTTATGGCCACTAGAGAATCTTCTTACCAAACCATCTTTTCTTCTCTCCTTCCTAGGGCCAGTCTTCTGGGCTGAGTTCTCCATAAGGGCTCCAGCCCTTTCTCACATCCTATCCTGATTACTATCAAACAACATACCATCCTCTCAGACTATGGAATGAACACAACAACCCCATCTCTCTAACAATTAGAATGCTATATTAATTAGAATGATTATATTACCTGTTAATCAATATTATTACTATTATATTAATTATGATTATATTTAATGATTAAATGCACTAGCATGTCATGAAGCTAAATCTTCAATGTGTTTGGGACATGTGGTTTGGAAGAATAAATGTCTAACATATTCATACTGTGGTATGTGCTAGTTGATGCCAAGTGTTGACAAGTGTCAGAGAGGTAAAGTGGAGGTCTTTGAGACTTAACAAACTGTCAGATGTCCCCCAGTGGCCACCAATTACACATTAGTTTTTACCCCTAGCAATAAAGTGTCTGGCCATACACATATTTACTTACATATATGTATACATGTGTATACATATATATGTATACACACACACACACCACACACACATCCCATTATCAAGCGACAGTAAATACTAGCAAAGGATAATTAAAAATGCATTTAGATAAATATTATTTTCTATTCACATTGAAAAATACAGGGTGATGTGATGTGAATTTGAAAAAGAGGAAGCAAAGAGTATTATGTTTGTTTTTATACTGCGAAGATTAGAATAGACTTTAAGATGTTTCAAAATAACTGATTCTCCCCACTCCCTTCAATATGGACCAAACATACATAGATTTTTTTTCATCATTACTCCCCTAAAAAATTACAGTATAACAAGCGGGCCCGGGTGGCACAGGCCTGCAATCCCAGCTACTCCAGAGACAGAAGGAAGACTCCAAGTTTGAAGCCAGTCTGGGCAACATAAGAGAGTTCCAGGCTAGCCTGAGACACATTAGAGAGACTGTCACAAAATTAAATTTTTAAAAAGGGCTTGGGATGTAGCTCAGTGGGAGAGTGCTTGCCTGCCACAAGGCCCTGGGTTCAAACTAGAAAAAAAATGGGGGGGAACTGAAGAGGTGGCTCAGCCGTTAAGAGTACCAACTGCACTTGCAGAGTACCCAAGTTCTAGTCCCAGCACCCACTGTTGGTGGCTAACAACCTTCCATAACTCCATTTCCAGGGGAACTGACCTCCGCAGGCATTGTACAACACGGGTGTACTTACATACATGCAAGCAATATACTCATACATATAAAATAAATTAAATAAATAAATAAATAGATAGATAGATAAATAAACAAACAA
>NW_008349978.1:80879-202262 GCF_000622305.1 Nannospalax galili
AATAAATAAATAAATAAATAAATAAATAAATAAATAGCCAAACAGTCTAACAACTGTCCCTCTAGCATTCACATTGTACCGTACTGGGTGTTATGAGTCCTTTAGAGATGATTTAAATGTGTATGGCAGGATGAGCATCAGCTCTATGCACAAACTATATCACTTTATGGAAGCGACTAGGGCTCCATGGATTCTGGCATTCACAGAGGGTCTCTGAACCCATTCAATATACATATACCACGGGACAACAGAATTTCCATCTCATTGCCACCTTCAAAGTGAGCTCCCACTGCAGCAAAATCCTCTGGTCTCTCTGAGTATGAATATATCTTCCTGGAACTAAACTTTAGTTTTGTTTGGAGATAAGGTTTTGTTAGGTAGCTCAGGATGGTCCTGATCCTCCTGCCTTAGCCTTCCTAGTGCTCGGATTACAGATCTACATCACCACACATGGCTAAATGTTGCTAACTCTTGGGGTGGATCTCTGAAAAGCCTGTGACTGTGGTGGATGCCCTGAACACGGCTTATGTACTGCCTCTACTGCCACAAGGTAGCACAAACTTAAGGATACAAATCCATCTAAATGTGAACCAATCTGAAAGGAATCAGGAAGGTGAATCACATGGGGGGCAGGGGGTGTTAGGCACTGGAATCCTTCCAGAGGTCAAACAAATTGGCTCCTTATTTATCTTCAGTAACCCTCCCTCCTACTACTTCTCTGCTCAAGTGGAGTGATGATGGGGGCTGGGATGAGGCTCACACTAAAATGCTGGCCTACCAGCTCCAAGGCTCTGGCTTCCATCTCTAGCACCAAAACAGAACAACAGAAGAAACTGTCCAATGTATGTAATACTTTCTTTCTACTGCATTAGTTCCTGTCTCCTCCCCTCTCCCCTCTCCCCTCTCCCTCTCCCTCCCTCTCTCTCTCTCTCTTTCTCTCTCTCTCTCTCTAGTATATATGTGCTTTGCCTGCTTATCTGTATGCACAGGTGCCCACAGGGGCCAGAAGAGTGTGTCTGATCCCCTGAAACTGAAATCACATGTGGTTGTGAGCTGCCAGATGTGGATGCTGGGAATTGATCAAACTCAGGTCCTCACAAGAGCAGCAAATACTCTTAACTGCTGAACTGTCTCTCCACCCCCATATCTAGTCTTGGTATTCAGAAAGCTCTTATCCCTATAAAGCCAGAGATAGCCACAGTGGCTACAGTGACTGTAACCCCCGCTCTTTCAGCCCATAGTGAAAGAACAATTCAGTATTTATGGATCCCATGTTAAACATAAAGTATTTTCATTGTTCAAATGAAAATTGCATGCAATATGGAGACATAACAATGTATTCCTTTATGTTCTGAGTTGCTGCACAGTGGACAAATAGCCAAGGTGGTGGTCCTCCAGTGTCCCTATGGAAAGGTCAAATGAAAGGCTATCTCTAGGACCCTCCAACAAAGGGCAGCAATTCCGAGGTGACAGAACTAGGTCATGCTTTTTCTCCATCATTAAGTAGGTAGACGGTTGCCTCTACAGACTCAGAAAAGGTAGCTGAATATAGTGACTCCCCCACAGAAGAATGCTTTCCAAGAAGGCAGGCTCAGAGTTCTGGCTCTGAATCAAATGGAAAAGAGTAGGCAGGACACACTCCAGGCTTGTAGGTATAAGACCCCACATCAATAGGGTGCACAAAGCACATCACACAGGGTCTAGAACCTACATGGGGAGGCCCTGCTCACTCTCTGCTGCGAAAAATCATTCCTCAGCCCCCCTCCCAACCCAGGCATTGAAGACACGCCATCTGGGCATTGCTTTTAGGAAGGACTCAGCCATAGGGGACAAAACATTACCTGAGTATTCCAGATATGGACACACTTGTCAAAGGACCCGCTGGCCAAATATTTCCCATCAGGGCTGAAAGCTACACTGTAGACAGGCTCCTGGTGCTTGGTCAATGTATGGATGCAAACACCTCGCTCCACATCCCACAGTCGAACTGTAGAGTCAAACGAAGCACTAGGGAGATGGCAGGGAAAACAGCCACATCAACAGGTTGGTTTTAAAGTCTATAACACGTCTCATAGGAACTGTCTTTTACAGTTACAGTTGAAACATGCCTGAATTTGTTTCAAGAGTCAGTATCCTGGTGAGTCTTTTCTCTCCAGAAGTATGCAAATAAAGCTGCAGTCAGCCAGAACCCGGGGCCTTGCACAAGCCAGGCAAGAGCTCTTCCACTCAGCCACCGGCCTCATTTCTCTCTCCCTTTCCTATAGCTACGGACGGTAAATGCTTTTGTGGAGTATTCCACAAATTTTCTGAAATATCACTGTTGTTTACAATACACCTATTTTAACAAGTAAACATATCTATCTATAATTGGAAAAAAATCAAATTGCTTGAAGACAAACTTAAAAAAGAAATTCTAAGGCCACATGAATTAAATCGCAATCATATATGCAGTTGCACTGGCAAAGCCTACGAAGTTGAGCTATTTTCTGGTGTAAAAGGACAGCACATTATCCCAGAGCTGTCACCTAGTTTTCTCTATCTCCACAGGGCAGCAGTGAGGCCCAGTGTCCTTTTGTACTTGCTGAGTAAGGGGATAACAATATATGTTTGCTCCTAATGGGTACCACATCATACCAACAAGCATCTCCCTTAGTCATCAAAAATAGCACTTCATCACTGTAGTTTAAGTGCATGTTTGGATGATTATTAAAATAAGAGAGTTATAGCCTTGAATTCTATTTCAACCACCCATTGCATGTATGAACTCTCCCGAGTCTTTTCTTTGTGTGTGTGTGTGCTCATTTTTTTGTTTTCTTGGTGGTAGAGATATGCATTTCAGGCAAGAGCTCTATCACTGAGGTACACCCCAGAACTGAGAGAGCCTTGAGTTGGGCACATCCCACAATGCTGTTTCTCACTGCCTTGTGAGGCTGCCCTCCCTTACCACTTGGTGCTTCCTTCTTTATAGGAGAACTGAACCTATCCTCCACCATCCTTAGGAACAACACAATCTGCTGCTGCTTCCTGGAAACCCAACATTCCTGCTGGGTCTGGCCTTATCCACACTAAAAAATATTCACAGACCAGGGATTCAAACCCCAAAGATCCATATGGTTTCTAGACATTTCTAAAAGTCCTGTATTCTGCATCAGAATCTCCTTAGCCCATCCTTCTAAACGTTCTTATTAAACCACCAGTAGTAGGCCTGAGGTCTGCTCATGGTAAAGCACTTGCCCAACAGGCACAAACCCATAGGGAAAGTTCCAGCCATACCTCCAGAAAAACCAAGAATGGACTGATATATTTCTTCGACACACATACATCTGGACAGATCATTTCTGTTGCCTAAAGCCCAAAGCAATATGATCAGGACGAGACACCTCTGGCCCTTTTGTTCTGAAGACTGGCTACCCCATTCTTAGGTGAATCGTGTATCCTTTGGCTGAGGCAGGAAATTCTTTCTCTTTACTCAAAATCTCACCCCCACAGACTTGGCGGAGGTCCACAAACCAAGTCCAAGGTTCAAGCTAAACTCTAGTTTCCTTTCGCCCAACTGCTGATCAAAAAATCACTAACAAAAACAAACTGTATTTTGGCCAGGTGTGGTAGTAAGTCAGCCTACTCTACACAGTGAGTTCCAAGCCAGCCAGGGTTATATAGTGAGCCCCGTCTCAAAACAATAACAGCCAAAGCTGCCTGTGTACTGAACAGGCAGAGACCTTTTTCTTGTCTTCATTCCCTAAACAACATGATCTAAGAACTATGTCTACCGCTTTTTCAGTGTATAGATATTCCAGGTCATTTTGGAGATGATTTACAGTACACAGGAGGGTGTGCAGAGGTTGTAGACAAAAGGAATTAAGTGTCTACAGATTCTGGTACCCATAGTATCCATTTCTCAGGGATACTCGGGTCTCTCGAAGAGACAGGGCTGTAAGGCTGCCTTCCCTTACCTTGCTAACATGATGCTGGAGTTTGGATTGCTGGTGGCTGGTCCCGTGGGACTCCACTTGATGGTGTATATCTCTTTGCTGTGAGCTTGAAGGTCGTGGACACACGTGTCCTGCTTCATACTCCAGATCTGCAAGAGGCATTGGCAACAGTGTGAGCTAACGCTGTCCCATCCCAAACTGAGAATGGGAATGCTCCTGAGGTGGTGGGTATGAGAGAAGCTCACAAGCCAGCAGGGGGCCCATCAGGCACATCAGCAGGTGGCTGTGCAGGCAGTACCAGAACAGTGAGTTGAGCCTGATCAGTCTATAGGGATGCTGGAAAATGGGCCATGGGAAGGCTGGGCCTCTCAGCAGGACCCATGCCTGATAAACCAGAGTTCATTTGAAAGCATTAATCATTTAATTTGGCAATAAGGAAAGACATGGAGAAAAGAAGATATCAAAATAATGATGCACGTAATCAGGGTGGGAAGGGCTCTGTGCAGTACAGGGGTCTATGTATGATTAAGTGGCCCATCCCTTCAGGCATCACCTTTACCTTTAATGTCATGTCATCAGAACAGGAGGCTAGCAACATTCCAGAAGGATCCCACTTGATGGCATTGACCTCATTCTGCAAGAGAGCACAAGGCTTCAGAAAGGAACCAGAGCCTTTGTGAAGGTAAGGCTGCTATCCACCAGGTGGCAGTAGTGCACCGTCAGCGCGCTTCACAGCCTGCATATCAAAGAATGAGGCACAAGAACTTGCACACGTTTATGCTTTCCTCACTTTGCTTTTCATTTATGAGAAACTACAACCATACAGTACACAGGATCGGCTACACTCTCATTAATATTTCTCGAAGGAAAAAATCCTCACCAGGAAGGAAACCAAATGAATTCACATATAAGCAGAGTTAATAAAAGCAGTTATTCTTATTATTGTTTGAGACAGGGTCTTGTTATGTAGCACAGGCTACCCTTATGTATCTCAAAACAGCCTGAAATTCATCATTCTCCTACCTTGGCCTACTGAGTATAAGAACCACAGGGATGTGCCACTAGGTATGGCTAAAACCAGTTGTTTTTAAAGGTGGACTTTGACCATCACTTTCCTACGCACTTTTAGTATGAGTGCTCCTCCCTCTGCGTCACTGTGTTTTATCTGTAACTTGATAGGCAGAAGGTAAAGATAGAGAAATGTTTAGGTAGAGCAAGAGCTGAGCCAGGTAGAAGCCCCAGTGACCCGAAGGCACAAACACAGGAAATACAGATGTGAAGGGAAACTACGTAGACAGGGGGACCATGATTAGAAAACACAGAGAAAGAAAATCCTCTACTGGACTTGCAACCCAGCACAATCAGCCAAGTCCACGGGTAGCAAGCTGACAGTTTTGACAGGCAGGCTCAGGGGGCCACACAGGGCAGACAGCAAGGAAGCCGCAGGCCCCAAGGCTGGAGGAGAAAGGCTCCTAGTGGGCAATGGAAAAGAAGACGTGTTTACACAGGGCCACCAGCAGCTCAGACCTGTGGGAAGGGACAGTGTGCAGAGCAAGGACATGGACGGAAGGGGAGACACACTGTCTAGTGGCTTCCTTGAAAGGGGCCTAGGGAACCTGAACGCCTGCTCTACCATGCCAGCCGTCTTGGCCTAACAAATGACCTGACTTTCGAGGTTATTTTCTAAATAAATTCACCCTTCTAAATTGCTGGGGTCTTGAAGATCTGTCATGTGGTCGGGCTCCTTTGTACAGATGCGAGTTTTGAAGGGTGTGAAATGCACTAGTGACAAGGCTGCAGCTGCACTCTGTATGGCAGGGATGCTGGGAAAGGGAGAAAGCCTGGAATCTACTGAGCAGGCTTCTCTGTAACCAGATGAAGGAGGTGAGGAGGGGTGAGATTGCAGAGGGGTGGGACAGGGCAAGTGCCTATCTGTGACATAAGTGTGTACAGGGCCATGTGTCGGTCTCCACCTGCAGCTATGGAGAGTACTCAAAGGCAGACCTGTCAAGGGCAATGGAGAACTAGGCCCCAAGTCCTATCCCAGCAGGCTCATCTGCAATTCCCCGTACAGGCACAAACTCCTTCCTGGGAGCAGAGCTTCTTCTTTGTCTCTCTGTGCCTCAAGTCTTACATCCAGGGAAGCATCCAGAGCCCCCTCACGGGTCTCAGAATGAAGCAGGCTCAGGCCATTTAGGTGGATGTCTGCTCAGAGTGATCAGCAGTACTAAGAAACATTTATGGAGCCAAGTGGCATGGCGTGATGGATGCGAAGTCTCAGGAGGAGCAACAGAAATCACAATGTGCAGCCAGCCCTACTGAAAGCTGGGGTGGGGTGGCGGAGCTTGTATTAGAAAACAGAACAGAAAAACAAAGAGAGGGTGGGCATCTAGGTATGCCAAGGGGTTCCCAGATCCACTGACAGCACAGTTAGATTAATCCAATCACACAGGGTAGTCACAATGCCTCTCCTCAGCGGAGTGCTATAGATCAATGGGTCTGTCCACAGGTCTGCCGTCACGCGGCTCCCTCAAATCATTCTCACAACCACAACCCTGAGCACTGGAGCCTCCACTTACCGTGTGTCCTTGGAAGGTTTTGACTGGGCGGTCACAGCCGAGTCTACACACGTGAATGCACATGTCTGTGCTGCACGAGGCAAAGGTAGTGTTGTTCTGCCAGTCCACATCAAGGGCTGGGGCTGTGGGACAGCAGGAGAGGGGGAGGGCATTTCCATTTATTAACTGTGCACAGAGCTCAGTGATTTAGACAAAAACATCACCAAGGAGTCTTAGCTAGCAACACCATGAAAACTGTCCCCACTGTCAAAAAGACTCCCTCCTTCCACTTTCAGGGACAAGATGCCTCTGGAGACAGAGAGATTCCAAGAAATGGAAGAGCCCTCAGGGATGGGCCCAACTATGTGTAAAATGGAGATTCAGGTATTGCCCTTCCAAGGTTACTTCAGTGTGTTTCACGATAGCCCCAAGGTTCTTGGCACATGTCATTGTTGTTGCACATCACACGAGCTGAAATAAATAAAAAAATCTCCTGGGGCCACCTCTGCATCCCCCTCAAACAACAGCAAACCCACCTGAATGAAAAGGAAACTGTTGTTTGGCTTCTCCTGTGTGCGCGTCCCAAATGATTGTTGTCTGTGCTCCGCAAACAGAGGAAAAAGTTAGTAACTGTGCTTCTCAACAATTATCTAGCAGAATGTCTTGTACCAGGACAGACAGTCAGCCCATCTTCCAAGAAATTAATATAATATTTTATTTTACAGGTATACAGTCAAAATATTTTTGTGTGTGCAAGTAATCTCAATAAAAATATTAATGTGACATTTGTCATTTCATCTTCTGTCTTAGGTCTCTGATGTACAGAGCAGATTTCATACTTAACAATCTGGATGCCACAGTAATAACAGCATCAGCTATGCATACTAGCTGACGGCTACACTATGTGGGACATAGCCACCTTAACTGATATACTTGGGAAATCTACCAAGTTTGGTAGAGAGTCCCCCTCAGCTTCCCAAACCTAGAAAATTGATAAGAAAGCATATCTACATGGCTTCAGGACATTTTTTCAAAGGAAGAGTGGCAGAAACGAGCACTTCCAAGAATATCCCTGTCATTCGACGAATTGTGGGAACAGGTAGGTAAACTAAATATCAAAAATACAAAACAAGCAAATGAAATTGGAAATCAGTTCATGAGCTTCAGCGGTGGTTGCCCTTGTATGGGGTCTTCAAAAATTCTGCCATCTACAGTGGGAAGGAGTGGTTCATCGGCTGAAGAAAGGTACAGCCAGGGGAAGGGCAGTTTGTGCTACTAAAGTGCTCAGTGGATGAAAATTAATGCAGATATACCCCACATCAGTATGCTGTTTCCTGCACTGATAAACTCCACTTGGAGATTTTCCTGTTTCCATCACTGAATCCTCTGCATAAAACTCCACAGAATGGTAAAATGTGTTATGACATGATGCCTTGTTCAAAGTCAATAGTAACATAAAGCCAGAAAAACAAACAGAGCCTAAATGAATTCTTTTGATGTCTTAAAGAGAAACATAGAATCTAAGAATTCAAAGAAGCCACGAGGGTAAATGTAAATCACCATCTATGATGAGAGGGAGGTATTAGAAGCTGGCACTCACCTTGTCTACACCAGCACTCAAAATGTAATTCCCCTTTTTGTTCCACTTCAAGGCAAAGATGGGGCCTTTATGTTGACCTAAGGTGCTGGCTAGGTTACCTGTGACAGGAAAACACAAACATGGGGACTTCAAAGTCACCAACTGTTCACGCCAAATCCTTCTCACATGCCCCACAGGAAGAGTGTAGGACGTACCATCTTCTGTCCATATTCTTGCAAAACCATCATAAGAACCTGTAGCCAACAGTGTCCCATCACTCTGGGGGACAGAAAAAGACAGAACACGTTAGCACCTGGATGCTTTCTTGGGGCTGCTTCCTACTGTGAGCTCTGTAATGGAGACGTCTGCTCGCTGAGGCAACATGCGCTCATGATGATGGGAATTGGCTTCCAACCCCTAGCTTGCTGTCTGCCCACCAGGACCTGGTTACCAGCCAAATGGAGGCCACTGTACCAGCAGCCCAGGGTGGCAGCTAAGACTGGGTATCTCTTATGTCTGCATGGCCTTCAACAGGTGGGCAATTGTGTAGTCATCAGGATACATGGATGGCATAAGTCACTTACATTCCAGTCTAGCGAGGTGACGTCCTTATTGCTGGGGACATCGTGTCCCCCTTCGCGTATGCAGTGCCTCAGCACCAGCTGTGTGGAACCCCCGTTGCTGTTCTCATTAAGGTTCCATATCCTTGCAGTGGAGTCTCCAGATCTGTAGAACCAACAGGAAGGAACATCTGTCTCTGCTTCCTTGGAAAATGCCCACATCTACTGACAGATCCTGGCTAGGTCCCACATCTTTAACCTGCAGTCTGTCTTTTCCATCCTTCTTGCCCAGTTTCCTTCTTCATCCTCCTTCTGCTTACTGGCTAGAAATGATGTCTGCCTTGCTTCCCACCCCAGAGAAATGGCTTGGACCAATGCTTGTTCCCTATGGTACATGATGGACAGAGCAGCAGAGCACAGAGCATCCAGTTTGTCAGTCTGCACACACTGGGAACATGTGACACACAGAAGTGCGTTCCTCGAGGCAGCAGTCCAGGAAGAGCGAGCCCTTCACATCCTCCAGATCCCAGAGCATCCTTTTCCCAAAATTCTTACCCAGAAGCAAGTAGGTCACTAACAGGATTCCAGGCACAAATGAACACCTCAGACTCATGGCCTCGAAGGACTGTGGCTTTGCTGGATGGAATTTCAACATCCCCATCTATTTCCATTGGTTTTGAATGATTATCTGTCATAGGAAACATGAAAACACGCATGACTCACCAACACATAAAAAAAGGTGTCCATAAGTACTGTTGTTTTAGAACACTTTGAGTACTAAAGTCTTGCAACATGTGGCGACTGTGAAACTGGGCTTTTTTTGTGGTGTACTACACATTTTGCATTTCTATTTTGACAGTGACATGCTGTAGATGTGGTCTATCCCTGAAAGGTTCCTGTGTTAGAAGCTCAGTGCCCAGATGTGGTCATGCTAGGTAAGAGGTGGTGCCTAAAGGGAGGTCATTGCCAGTCAACCCCTTCTGGTCTGCTCTGGCTTCCTGTCTCCCATGATGCCTCGCTCATGTATTTCCACCTCAGTATCCACTATGGTGGAATGCAGTCACAGGGGCCTCATCAGAAGCAGCACTATTCTGTTCACATTTATTTTCAGCCTCTAAAACAATGAGGTAAGTATCTTTTCTCTATGATGTACTCAACCTCAAGACCTTTGTTATAGTGACACAAAATAGTTTCATATTTGTTTCAGGGATAAAAACATATAAGTAGGGTTAGCCAAGCATGGCCTGAGGGCCAGATTTATCTCATTACTATCTATTTCTGTAAAGTTTGATTGCCATAGCCATGCCTACGTGTATACATTTTCTGTGAGCTGAAATAAGTATTTTATCATTATAAGCTAGTTGCCACCAGTATATCGTCACAGAAGCAAACAGTTAACAGAGAGCCACTCTCAAGAGAACCATGCAAGAGAGTTATGAGATGGCTCAGTAGGTCATTAGTGCTTGCCACATAAGCCTGATGACCTGAGTTCAATCCCCAGAACCCTCAGAAGAAGAAAAAAACCACCTCATGAAGGCTATTCTCTGACCACCACATGTGCATGGTGGCACCCACACACCTTCCCCGCAATAATAAATAAAATATGAGAATAGGGAGGGTGCATATGGAGAGAGACCACCATGCTGGAATATGACAATTTTCCTCCTGAGTAGCAGGAAAAGAAAGACTTCTGAAGGTCAGAATAAAATCTGACTTTGGGTTTGGACACAGCCTTCTGAGCCATCATAGCAGCAGAAGGAAAAAGCTACCCTGCAACAAGACAGGAGCTGAGCATGAATGCCAGGGTTGGCACCCAGGTGCACCAGGCCCAAGGAACACAGTGCAAGTCATACACCTCCAAGGAGGAGGTGGCAGCAGGGATAAGACTTGAGGAGCTACCATGGCAATCAGTCAAGCTGCAGGTGCCACTAGAAGAAACCCCCTCTGTGCACGAGCTGCCAGTGTGC
Organism: Nannospalax galili; assembly: GCF_000622305.1. Lineage (NCBI taxonomy): Eukaryota > Metazoa > Chordata > Mammalia > Rodentia > Spalacidae > Nannospalax > Nannospalax galili. The sequence continues at coordinate 91,476 of NW_008349978.1, forward strand.
TTTAAGCATGCATTGGCCTCTGCTTTGTCCAGGTTTATGGCTGATGTGAACATCCCCTTACAACTGCCTTGGCTCTAGAATGAAATACTCTTCGGCAACTACCCAATAGAAGCTAAACTTCTGAAGTTTGGCAAACACCAAGCAATGCCCGACATCTGGGTTTGTAAGCTTGACTATCATAGTACAACTTATCTGCAGACCCTCAGCATAGGAAATGGGATGCTAGGATTAAAGGCTGCCAGACATGGCACTCTTTTATTCGGTGAAAGGCTTACAGCTTCCCCTTGGGGCAAGGGAAGCAAGATTTCCTATAAGTGAGGAGCGTGAGTGATGTGAGAGAAGCTATGGAAAAGGGAGCTCTTCTGGCTACACTGGATGCAAAGTGAAAAGGCAACTTCACAGACTGACAGCAGGTAATTCTTTCAGCAGTTCTTTAACAGATCCAAGGGAGAAGAAACCCCCAAACCAAAAAGCAAACATGCCACTAGAAGACCAGGGAAATCTGCACTTACTTATTGCATGGGCTCCATTCTCTTCCCCGTTCAGGGCGGCCTCTCCATTCTTTGGTGGATTTTGCTGGGACGCAGTTGCTGTGGAGGCTGCTGTGGTTGTGGCTGCTGTTGCCGCAGCTGCAGCGGCTGCATTTGCTTGTTGCTGGGCGAGCTTCTCCCGGAAGGCCTGCTGCCGTGTCTGGACCACATCGGGCATCACAGCATCAATAAGTGACAGGGACTCGATGGGGCGGCCATCAAATACCGTCCCATCCTGGGAAAGTAAGACAAGGGAAAACCATCAACTCCCATGGACCAGGATGGAGGGGGAAGCTGGCATAGACCAGTAATGAAGTGTGAAGGATTCCCTGGTAGGATGTGGGTGGAGGGGTACAAGGAAGTAGATGAGGAGGACCATTCATAAAGAACTAGGAGTGAGGATCATCCTTAGTGGAGACCTGACATTCGGTAACTATCAACACAAATTTGGGCCTCAAGGGCATCTGAATGGGTCTACTTTATGTCTACAAAATCTGCCAGTGCTGAGGTAGTGACTAACCAACCAGTAGGATATGCTTGCCTCGTTGAAAGACTGTGCTCAGTGTGAAGAGCCATTTCTGTTGTCAACTCCGGGAAGGTGGAGTTGGACTGCTGTCTAGTGGACGGAAGCCGACTGACTGTGCTGCTCACCATCCTCCACTGCATTACCCAGCCACAAAGGTGGAGTGCTGAGACAAACCTGTCTGGACACGACCACCGCAGTGGGCACCCTCTACGATAGCCACCATTGACAGTGGAGGGGTAACCCTCAAGAAGAATGAACGCAGCAGATATGAGTGCACCATTCAGAACTTGACTCCTGGTAGCTCTATCTGACTTAAGAAAACACTCTTTGTGTTCTAAAATGACTCCATGGGCTCAGTGTCAAAATGAAACACAGTCACTAACAGGCAACAGGATCACCTGATTCTTTTTTGATCATTCTTTGCCTGGTTTCCATCTACCATGAAAACATGTCCACATATCCTTAAAAACACAGGCGGAAGTTCCTTCCTCAGTAAGCACTCCAAATACTTCAATCATGAGAATCTCAACTTGCTTCCAGAGTGTCTGCCAGACTGAAAAAACACCATGTTTGCATATGCTCTGAACATGAATTACCCCAGAAACAGGGACAAACTGAAAGCACAAGTTTCAGCTGAATACTACCTAAACATGTCACACCAGATGATTTTTTAAAATTACAATTCAACATGAGAAATAAGAAAAATATAATACATAGCAAACAATGCCACACGAGCCAGGTGACACTGGATTCCTGCCACAGAGTGGCCGAGGCTGCCTAGTCTTGGTCTTTCCATGTCACTGTCCTCTTTCTCTGAGTGCCCAGATGAAACAGGTGATTGTGTCACAAAACATGGTCATTGCCAACACATTAAAAATCACTGCCTCATTTAAACTGTGTGATTTCTTTTTTAATGCCTGGAAACTTGTGACAAACAAGATGGTGGTTAACTTACTCCAAGGCACACAAAGGTCTCCTGGAAAATGGAAGAAATAGAAATCAGATGTTATTTTTGTGTTCTGATGGGTAATAAAATTAAAGAAAATACAGCATGAAAGAGTCTGAGCAAGAAAGGATTCTAGGGGTGTGACCAGTTTAGGGGAAGAAGGGGTAGAGAAAAGGTATGGGGGGGAGAGGGTCAACCAAAACTAAATATGTACAAAAAGGCAGTCAGGAAGCCCGTTACTTTGTTCATCTACAAGCTAACTTTTTAACAGGTTTGAATAGAGGTGACCAGTTTAGGGGAAGAAGGGGTAGAGAAAAGGTATGGGGGGGGAGAGGGTCAACCAAAACTAAATATGTACAAAAAGGCAGTCAGGAAGCCCGTTACTTTGTTCATCTACAAGCTAACTTTTTAACAGGTTTGAATAGAGGTACTCTGCACAATGGATAAAGCTACTCTCAGAAGCCACAGGTTATTATATAAATATCTCAGTGCCAGGAGGTGGGCTAACTCTCCTTAAGTTGGTGGTCAGGGGGACCCCTGAAGCCCCCAAAATAATATAGGCCATTGCCATTACTGTTGGTTTCCCACCAGAACAAGACGCTGTTGCTGAAGATGCCACATTCTTTACTTACAGGACACGAATCAAGCTGGAAGTGAGCTGGAAGCAGGGGAACTAACTGTTTTCTGTTCAACTTCAGGCCCACTCCACAGGAAGGAATTCACATCTGATACTATAAACATAGGCAAAAGCCTATGGCTGGGGAGGCTCTAATGGGGAAGCTACTGCTATTGTTTTGGTAACTGAACATGATGTGTTTGTCAAGTTAGCATCTAAGTATTTGTGTTTAGGCCCATAGATTAGTGCTGCTGCTAGCTTTACTCAGAGAAGACTCATTCTGCAGTGCACTGTACTCACCACAAAGACTCATAACTGGTGAATATGCTAACAATAAATGACCAGTGTATGCTTGGCTCTAAAGGACACATCTATATTACTTGGTACAAGACACAGTCAACAAATGAGGTAGGGGAGGAAAATATAAGAGTCTGAGGAGGGATGGAATATTACGGAATGCAGTCTTCTACACATGACACGGCTGCTAAACTCCTGAGCTGTCAGCTGCCGGGATTATCTGCACAAGACAGGGACAAGCTTTGATCTGTCAATATTCCATCATAGTAGGGAGGGGCTCATGAGGTCTCACTCCTCACTTATGATCTATGGGCTGGTAATGTTTCCATGCCCTAATAAGTAATTCTAATTAAACTAACTGGTTCACCAAAAGAAAAAAAAAGATAGGAAAGTGGAAGGGAGAGTGGTTGGGAAGGGGAAGGTTTTGATTAGCGAGAATGGGGGGGGGAGACAAAAGAGGGTAAAGGGAGCTAACTATGAACAAAGCACAATTGTGCACGTGTAAAAACATGTCATAATGAAACCCATTATTGTGTATGACTGATGTATGTTCATTTAAAAAAACACATTTTTTACAAAAGAGGAAACAGCATGAAATAGTAGAAGTATGGAAAGTTTCTAGTCATGGAACCAGTTTGAGATGCATGGGATGAGGAGAGAGCACAGGCAAGTCTGGGGTGGACTTGTGGGCTTCGATCATGGTTGGAGGAAGGGGGGAACATGGGGCCTGGGAAATGTAAAATTAACAACCAGGACTCGGGAGGAGTTAGTGAGAGACTGAGTAGCTCAGGAAGCCCAGGGGTTCTCTGAAGAATCCTAAGGGTACTGCAGAGGAAGTCAGGGGACCTGCTCAGAACCCAAACAACCAATTATCAGACTTGGCATAAAATCAGCACAGGTACATTCTCACTGTGCCCCCATCTAGAAGCTGGCAGTGGAGACAAGATGACCGGCAGGAGCTTTATGTTACTTATTGCTCCCCTTCTTTGTCCCTGTCCTCTCTACAAATAAAAAGCTTCAGCTCACACCCTCTTCCACACAAGGCTCATCCCCTCTATATTCCAAATCTCCACCTAGTTATGCCCTCTGTCGGTTCCACACAAAATATTCTCCTTGAGCATGCAGGAAACTCCCTCTTGGTCTAATCTGCTCTGGGAGTCAAAGGAGAGCATGCCTGCACAGGCAAAGTGTGGATGCAGAGTGGCTGAAAGTGTAGTCCTCGGCCAACACACTGCAATTCTGAAAACCCACACAAGATGGCACTCAAAGCTTGCTGTTGGTGTACTGACATGCCTGTCGCTGCCACTTTTTCCCAGGTGCCAGAGAGAAATACATGCCAGACTCTGACTTGTGCTGTGGGATCATACACATTCCCCAGGGCTCTGCTACCACACGGTAAGCAGGAGCCCTGCAGTACTCTCTGGGGTGGACATACCTCATTGATGCTGATCTCAGCCTCCACATACTGCAGTCCTTTCTGAAGGATGGAGATGAGGGCAGCCGGTGGCACGAGTGTTCCATTGATGTTGGACTGGCTGATGTGGCTCTCGATCCCAAAAGTGAAGGCGGAGTGGGAAAAACCTGTCAGAAGAGGAAAGCAGAGCTGGGTGACAGACTAGTGGGGAGAGAGGTGTCAAAGGGCTAAGGGAAGACTGCAGAATGGAAGCTCAGCTTCTGATCTGGGATTGAGCAGGCAGGAAGGAAACAAGAAACAAGCAAGGAGGGCTGGTCTTTCCTTAAGGGATTGATGCTAGATACGCTGAACATGCTGCAGTGGACGGCTCACATCAGGGGACACCTGGGAACACAAACTTGATCCGATAGGCCTTAACATATATGACAGAATGCATGAAGTCTGGTAGGGGGCTATGGGGGAGGATGCAGATAAGGGAGGAGGTCTAAATATGATCGAGATATATTGTACAAAATGCACAAAAATTTAATTGTGTGTGTGTGTGCAAAAAAAAAGTAAATGTCCTTTGGTAGCAAAGTCTTTTCGGCATTACAGGTGTGCCTCGAGTAACAAAGAGGCCAAGGGCATATCCTGATAAATCTGTCACAAGTTGAAAATGCATTTAATACATGTGGTGTAGTAGTTTGAATACAAAACTATCTGCCACGGGCTCATACATTGAGGGCCTAGCCCCCAGTTGGTGGTGCTGTTGTGAGCTGTTTGAATCATCAGGATGCTACTCTCACCAATGGATTCATAGCTGGATAGGATTATTAGGGGGCAAGGCCTCGCTGAGGAAGTAGATCACTGGGGATCTACACAGGCCTTTGGAAGGTACAGCTCTTCCCTGAACCTCTCTTCCTCTACCCCTCTACTTTCTGGCTTCCACCAAGTGAGCAGCTTTCTATGCCACATGCCACTACCACCATGATGTCCTGCCTCCCCACAGGCTCATAGCAATGGAGACAACTGAGCCATCTAAAATTATCAGCCAAAATAAATCCTTCCTCCCATTTACCTCAGGTATTTTATCACCTGAAAAGGCTAATGTAACAGCTAACGTGTCCAACACCACAGCTGACCCTAGCCTCCTTCAAAGAGGCTTAGAATGCCTACATTAGCCTATGGTTCTGGACAATCATCTAGCACAGCATTTTTAAAATAAAGGCTAAAGTATCACACATACATACATGGAACTATAGTTTAGACCTGAAATTTCACCCAATATCTTTGTTTAATTAGAGGCACTTACTGTTTCTTCAGCGTACCACTTGATACTGCACCAGTATGCCATTTCTCTTTAGTTCAGTTTAGTTTATGTGACATATACTAAAACAGAAGATTTCAAACACTTGTCCCTGGGCTATGTAAAATACTGTATGTTCAATGATATTGATACTACTATGGAGTTCTGGGGTGGTTTTTATTGGGGGGGGGCAATAGTCCAGGCTGGCCTCAAACTCATGTTCTTGTAACCTCTGCCTCCCAAATCCCAGCATTATAGGCACGACATGAGTTTCCTAGTGGCCAACAGAAGTTGGGGGCCCAGGGTTCTGCTCACACCGCCTTTGCTGACTTCTCCCTGAGTGCTTCCAGGAAAGCAGCTCCCCCGACCTTCCAACCCAAAGGGGCCTTGCACGCAGTCGCCTCATCCCAAGTCGCTCACTGGCCCGGGAGGAAGTTGCACCCTGAGTTTATAGTTAGAGCCTAATTTTTTAAATATTTTTTAATTTTATGTGTATGAGTGTATTGCCTGCATGTAGATAAGTGCACCCGTGTCGTGCAATGCCCATGGAGGACAGAAGAGGCTGTCAGGTCCCCTGGAACTGGAGTTACGGACAGTTGTTAGCTGCCATGTGGGTGCTGGGATTTGAACCCGGGGAAACTGCAAGAACAACCAGTGTTCTTAAAAGCTAAGCCATTTCTCTGGCCCCGCAACCCTATTTTAATGAGATCCTTCTGTATTTCTTTGGTTGCCATCAAAAGCAGTTCCATAGTTCCCACTGGGAAAAGCAAGGATGAGACGGTCTCATCCTTCAGTGCTTGACCACTCTCCTCCAGCTTCGAATCCTTCCCAGTTTGGATAATAACTGGATACTGGGAAATAGTGCGACAAATACAAAACTAGAGGTTGGTAATAAAAATCACAAAAAAAACAGTTAATGTGGAGCTGGTAAGGTGACTCAGCAGGTAAAGGCATTCGCCACCAAGCCTGACCACCTGAGTTCCAGTTTTGACACCCAAAAGGTACTTGTCTCTCCCCCAACTGATGGTGCTGCTGAGAGAGATAGTGAAAACTGAGCGTGTTCCAACATTTCAGCTTGGGGGAAGGGGCACTAGCTAGAGGAAGAGGACCGCTGTCAGTGGGCAAGGTTGTATATACCTGCGATCCCAGCACTCAAGAACAGAGGCACAATCCAGAGTTGGGAGTCCAGCCTGGGCTGCAGAGCGAGATCCTGACACAAGAACAAACAAACTAAAATTCAAGCACAGCATGCCTATAATGCCAGGATTTGGGAGGCAGCGACTAGAAGAATATATGAGTTTGAGGTCAGCCTGGACTATCTCACCCCCCTCAACAAAAACCACCCCAGAGCTCCATAGTAGTATCAATATCATTGAACATACAATATTTTACATAGCCCAGAGAAAAGTGTTTGAAATCTTCTACTTTAGTATATGTCACATAAGCTAACCTGAAATAAAGAGAAATGGCATACTGTGCAGTATCACGTGGTACACTGGAGAAACGTTAAGTGCCTCTAATCTAAGCAAAGATATTTATGAATACTTATGTTAGTAAGATGATAAACGGCTGACTAAGTTTCACAGGAGGCAGGAAGAAATGCTCACTGTTCACACACAGGTGTACGGAAGGAAGAAACTCCTACATTCCAATAATGGTCATGAGCAAGAGTTCATAACTACATCTCTGCCCCTGCCTGCTTTTATAAGTAAAGTTTATTGAGACACAGCTATTCTCATGTGTTTACACATTTTCCATGGCACCTTCTGTGCTGGGAGACAGAGATGAATGGTTGCAGCGGAGGTTAAGCTATGTGGACCATTACAGAGTTATAGCCCGCAAGAAAGCAATTTCTCAGAGCCTTACTTGTTTTTTGAGACCAGCCCAATCATATACTCAGTCCAGACAATGAAACTCAGAGGAACATCATAGACCATTTTTCCCCCAGGAAAATAAATGCTAATATACCAAGTATTAGCAAATCAAATTTAGCAATATGCAAAAAGAACAAAATGTCCCAGCCAAGTGGAGGTTATTCCAGAAATGCAGGATTTAATGTTAGAAAACAAATCAACAACTCTACATTAACAGACTAAAGAAAGATCATTTAAAAGAAGATTTTACCAGCAGGTATATGGAAAAAAATGCTCAGCATCTCTAAGCATCAGAGAAATGCAAACTGAAACCACCATGAGCTATCATCACACCCACTGGAAAAGCTATTATCAAAGATGAAAGATAATCAGAGTTGGAAAGATTGTGAGAAAAGATGACTCTTCCAAGCTGTTGGTGAGAATGTAAATTGGTATAGCCCTTATGGAAAACAGGCTACCACATGACCAACCCACTCCACTACTAGGGGCTATGAAGAGGAAATGAGGCCAGCAGGCTGGACAGAGATTCCCTGCTCACTGCAGCACTTCTCACAAGAGCCAATATATAGACTCAACCAAGTGTCCAGCCACAGATGAGGAGATAATGTGGCACACGTACAAAATGGAATCCTGTTTAGCTTTGAAAAGAAAAAAATCCTCACATTTGCAAAACAATTAACGTTGTATTAATTACTTTACCACTGCTGTGACAAAATAGCTAGCTGAAGGAGGAAGGGAGGGAGGGAGGTTTATTTTCAGTCAACAGTGGATCTTGGCACAGAAGGCACAGTGGAGGGAGCACAAGGCACCTGGTCACATTGCTATCACCATTATATTCAGAAAGCAGAATCAATGAGTACCGCTCTCTTCTTGCTTTCTCTACTTTATTCAGTCCAGGACCCGGCCATGGGATGTTGCTACCCATAGCCAGGGTTGGTCTTCCTACCTCAATCAAACCTCTGTGGAAACTCCCTCACAATACCTCCAAACGTATGCCTCCTTGGTGATTCTACATCCATCATATTGACAATCAAGATTGACTATCGCATGTCCGCTTTGTTAATTTGACACCCAAACACATCAGTTTTAAATCATACTACTGGTCTCTAAAGTTTCACTTTCATGTCCTATCAAAAATATAATTTACGTACTTCTAATATACAATGGCAAGGAGCAAATATTTCCATTTCAAAAGGGAGGAATGAGATAACAGGAAAGGGGGGTTGGGCCAAATCACAACTGAAACCCAGCAGGATGAACACCAAATTCTGCAGCACCATGTCTGATACCTGGGGCTCTGGGCATCACCAGAGCTCCAAAGGGTTTGTGTAGTCTTGCCCCTTCAGTTCTGCCAACTGCAACACATACAGCCTCTCTCTTCAACCATGCAACCATGCCTGCAGCTTTCTTTGGCAAATGGTCTCACGGTCTTGGGATGTCCACTGTTAACTCAATCTTCACCTTCGCAGACTCATACAATGGCCCCTCAGTGCCTCCTTGGAGGAGAATTTGAACGTAGCACACATCGCTGGCCTCGGTGACTTGTTGGAATCTTTGGTGCAAGCCTCCATGATGCCCCTCACTCTTGCTTCTTTCTCAGTACCACTGCCAAGCTCTGTAAGCTGCAGAGGCCTCCATGTGCCTTCAATGCTGGTCCTGGGCAGCTCCCCAGGCAGCCATTTTGGAGCAGAGAATCGCTCTGGTAGCATTTTCAGTTTAGACTCTCTCCTTTCAAATGAAACTGCATTTTCACAAGCTGGTGTGTCCTTGTGTGGGGTCTTATACTATGGGCACCTTTCCTATTCTCCCAGTGCAGTCCTTAATGATTACATTTACTTTCTCTGCTCCCACCTGATCCACACTCACACTCCTTTCCTTTCCAAAGTACATCGTTTCCATACTTTTCTGCTTTCTTTCAAGGTAGATGTGGGTAACAGCAGTGTGCAGAGGTCGTGCAACAGCCTGCACAGCATTCTCTCTTGAAAAATTTACTCCACCAAGTAAATTAGTCCATTACATTTTAATTCATCCTGACTCAAGTTTTAAGGACACAGGCTGAATGAAGCCAGATTATTAGCCAGAATGTAACATGAATGGCCTGTGATCATGTTCCCAATGGATTCCTCTATTAGTCACTTTTCTATTGCTGTGACAGAAACACCATGACCAAGGGAACTTATAAAAGGAAGAGTTTACTTAGCTTACAGTTCCAAAGGGGCAAGAGTCCATCGTGGCGGGGAGGCATGGCTGCAGACGTGGCTGCAGTAGGAGCAGAAGCTAAGCGCTCACATCTTCATGCAGGCATGGGAACCAGAGCACAACCGGCATCCTGCAAGGCTTAAGAACTCTCTAAGCCCGCCCCCCAGTGATGTGCTTCCTCCATCATGGCCACACCTTCTAAAACCTTCCAAAACAGTGCCACCAACTGGGGACAAAATGTCCAAATACTTGGAGCCCGTGGGGGACATTCTTATTCAAACCACCACATGTATGATATTTTGTAAATTGTTACAAGATTTTACGTGTTCTCTTCACACATAAAAAAAGGGTATTTGAGGTAATACATACATTAATTGGCTCCAAAAAACCATTCCACAAAGTACGTATTTCAAGATGTCACGTTGCTCACTATTAATATATACAAAGTTTAGCTGTCAGTTTAAATGAATGAATGAATGAATGAATGATCCAGGTGTGTGTGGTGTATGCCTGTAACCCCAACACTTGGGAGGTGGAAGGAGGAAGATTGCAAGTTCAAGGCCAGTCTGGGCTATATAGTAAGACCCTATCTCCAGGGAAGGAGGGAGGAAGGGAGGCTTAGTAAATAAATAGGGAAGACTCAGAAGTTAGATGACTTGTTCTGAATCCTCTATGACCTCCTGCAACATGAGTGACAAGTCAGATCTCAGGATCTTTTACTTTTTTGCCTTTATTCATTGTGTGTGTGAATGTGCTATGGTGTGTGTGGATATGGACATTAGAGGACATCTTGTAGAGCCAATTCTCTCTTTCTACCATTGGGTTCCAGGGATCAAACAGGTTGTCAAGACTTGGAGGCAAGTATCTTTACCCTGATCCACCTCACCTGCTCTCCTTCTCAGCATCTTAGAGTCTCACTTGTAAATGAGGGACGGAGCAATTTCTACTTCCTTGGAGTTGGCAGGAAGAAACAGACTTGTCTGATAAGTATTTAGAATCAGGCCTAGCATATAGCAAGTGCTTAGTAAATGTGAGTTATAGTAACAGAGCACGGACAACAGGACCAGAAGTAGCACAATAAGCGTAATGGTAGCCTGCCTCACAGAGGGGTGGGGTGAGGGAAATTGAAGCCATGGAGGAAAGAGGGAAGGTAACTATGAACAAGAAGTATTTGAACATGATTTGCACTTTTCATATTAAACTGTGCTGTGGGCGTAATATTTGGGTCCCTATCCCAGATCCCAAATCCATACGCTGAAGGTGATGCTTAGAGTGGGACATTTGGGAGTAATGAGGTCAGAGGGGTAGAGCCTCATGAATGGAATTGCATCCTTTTAATAAAGACGTCCCAGAGTCCCTGCCCCTTCCATTATGTGACACCACAGGGACAAGTCAGCATTTATGAACCAGGAAGCAGCTCTTACCAGATACCCTGACCTTGGACTTCCAGCCTCTGCTACTGGGGGAAATTAATCTCTGTGGTTCATAAGCCTTGCAGTTGTGGTATTGTTATACCACCTTAAGAATTCAGGTGCAGGAGGCCATGATACCACAGAGCAGAAGTAGCTTTCCTGTGGAGAGGATTGAGCGTAGAAATAAAACGTCTAGGGAGAGGTGAGGTAATGGCTCAGTTGGTAAAGCGCTTGTTTTGGCAAGCAGCAGGACCTGAGTTCAAACCCCAGAATTCACTTTAAAATGCTAGGGGAAGCAGTGAATAGCTGTAATCCCAACACTGGAGAGGGGAACACAGGCACATTCATGGGGCTCTCTAGTCAGCCACTCTAGCCTAACTGGTGAGCTTCCAACCAATTCGAAACCCTGTCTCAAAGGAGGTGAATGACATTCTTGAGGATGACATCCCATGTTGTCCTCTGGCCTCCACATGCACGAGTGTGTATACCTCTCCGAAGCACACATACATACATGCATGCACATGCATAAAAAGATTTTTTGTAAACAATGTCTGGGGAAAATGCCATCCAAAACAGCAGCATTAAGTCAACAGAGCTAGGAATGGGCACCCAGATTCAGGAGTCAATGCAGAGATTTGGTGGGGGGCAGCTCCCAGAGCATATTTGGGAGATAAAGAGACTGGGGCATACAGAGACTTGGGATGGATGTCAAAAGAAAGGCTGGAGCTGGCAAGGTGATATAATCCCAGCACTTGGGAGAATGACGTGGAAGGACAGTAAGTTCAAGGTCAGCCTGGAATACACAGTGAGACCTCACCCTTAAAGAAGCACAGCAAAGCCCCACAGGGATATGGGAGGACAGGAAAGGGACACATCTGGGGGCAGTGGTATTTAAGAAACGGATGGGAGAAAAGACAGCAAAAAGGTGATGCACAGGAACCAGGGAAAACGGGTGAAGCGTGCCTGCCCATGCATGTGACTCATTTCCTATTTGGCTGGGAAAGGAGAGCAAGGAATGGAATTTGACAGAAAACAGACTACATCAATGCTCAGTTGTGTGGTATGTATGCTCACATACTGTGGGAGTGTGCACCTGTGTGTATCCATGGATGCCAGACAAATGCCAAGGAAGGACACTGCATGTTTGCCTCTATCATTCTTCCCCTTCTTCTCTTGAGACAGAGTCTGTCACTGAGCCTGGAGCTAAGCTGGTCACAAGGAAGCCTGTCTCTGCTCTCACAGACCTGGGAATACAGGAGTGGATGTGACCAGGCCTCACTCTCTGAAAACATTGGGGGTTTAAACTCAGGTTCTCATGCTTGCAAAGCCACCACTCAGTCTGAGCCCTCTCCCTGGCCCACCTTTAAGATTATTTAGAATTTCAGGGCACAGTGGTCTTAAACCTAATGGTAAATGAACTTTGAAGATGGGTACCTTGGTTTAAGGGGCTACTGCATCTTAGTCAAAACAGGAGACTAAACTATGTTGGACTTTTTCACATTACCAACTTTAAAAAGAAGGGAAAATTTAACCTTTACATTTACCATAATTTAACCTGTTTGGGTGTTGATCCAAAGAGAAGGTTTTGGTTACACATTTAAACAACTGGAATAAATAAATGCTCAACTGGTTTTCATCTTTTAGTACCTTTGGGGGGGGTTCTAACAAATTAATAAGCACAAGAATGAGTTGCAAATTTATCTAGTTTTATTTCAAAATTCTTCTCTTATGAACTTAGAAGAAATGGGGCTTTGTCTATTCCACCAAATGTAGAAAAATTTATTACAACAAAAGGGAAGAAGGGCAGTGAGATGGCTCATTGATTAAAGGCACTGGCCACAAAGCCTTATGACCTGTTTGACCTCCAGGGCATACATGGTATAAAAAGAGAGAACCAACTCCTGCAAGCTGTCCTCTGACTTCCACATGCATACCACATATCCCCTCACACACAAAATAAATAAAATGTAATTTTTAAACATTTAGAACCAGATGGGAAGAAAGAAGAGGCAGGATCTGAGCTTATACAGACAGATAAGAATGGTAAAATCCTTAAGGCCCGCTCAATGGGAGGAACTCATGCATGGTACTATAAACACAGCCAAGTGCATATGGCTCGAGTTATCACAGACCCAAGAGAAAACCCTACTTCTGTCTATTCCCTAGATCAATTTTGTTTCTTACTGTATTCTGAATACCTATGCTTATATTCACTGACAAGTGTGCCTCTCACCACTCATCAAAGAAGTTTCTTTTTGCAACCGATGGAGACTATTACAAAGTTTCATAACTGGTAAAATGCAGAGAATAAGTGACTGTGAGGTGTCCAGCCCTAAGTGACACATCTACAATGCAACATCTGCACCTAAGGCTCAGGGAAGAGAGAAAAACTGGAAGGCACAAAGAATTTAAGAGCTAGGGACAGACAACTGCAGCTACTTAATGCAGGAATTAATGCAAAGACAATACTCATCCATGAAATTCTCCAAAATTATAATTAAAAACAAAAACAACAACAACAAAAAAAAACTGGCAAACTCAAAAGACCAAGCATCATTGGCAAGCAAGCAGTCAGATGGTTTGGTGTGAGGACAATGTTTACCAAAAAGGAGAAGTTGGTTTCTGCAACAAGCCCAATACAAGCAGATTTGTAACTGAACAATAAGCATTTCTTTACTCTACGCCTTCTTCTAATTTCCATGCATGGGAAGGTAGGCTGAGGATCAGGAACCCTACACCACCTGCACTGTGCAAAGGAAGCATGAGGTGGAGCTGGTAAGGCATGTTAATTATTGACTCCACAGCTAACCAGGGTAATGTATTCTTTTCTAAATGGGAGGCATGGCTATCACATTCGTCAGCTACTTACTCATCCCTACAATCTTTCGTTATTATTTTTAATGATCTGTAACAAATACATGATATGAAAATGACAGCTATACAGCCAGAAACCAAATGTGAATGTGGAGCATAAATGAGGCATTCTGGATAGATCCATATTTTCCTAGCTTTCCTTCTGAATCCCTCAGTGGGGCTATTGCCCATAAACTGGGCCCCCATTCAAAACCACACAAGCTGAGGCTCAGCGGACTGTTCGGTCACACTTCACCTGCGTCGTGATGTAGTGTGCAAGGTTGTGCCTGCTTTCTCTGGGACTCTGCTCTTGTACTTTTTCCCTTTGCTAAGTTTCATCTGTCTCCTTTTGCTCTAAGAAACAATGAGTTCCTCAGTCTGGTGAGTCCTTTGTCCTTCCAGTGAATCACTACACCTAGAGGTGGATGTGGAGTTCCCTGACACCCCACCAAATGCCCTGTTTGCACTTAACAAAGTTACATTAAGGCATGAGACCTGGGGCTGGGGGAGATGGCTCAGCGGGTAAAGGTATTTGCTACCAAGCCTTCTGAAGACCTGAGTTCCATCCCTAGAACCCATGGTACAAGGACAGAACCGACTTCCACAATATTAATTAACCTCAAATTTTTCAAAATGACTTCAAGACATCACTACTTTCCAAGGTCCTTTCATCTTCTAGCCAGTGGCACTTTTACGTAGGTCTTACTTATTACCTGATGAAACTAATGTTTTCCTTTCTATTTCTACAGCAAAGGCACCCCTGAGAGAGGCTCGCTTCCATGTTCCTGAAGATCCTTTTTTAGACAGGGACACACATTAGCAATGTAAAAGAGCTACTGCAGTCCAAAAAATATTTTTAGAGCTGAACAATAAGCCTTGAACTTTTGCTTAAATTAAGAGAGCTGAGCCATTAAAATGACTTCCTGAATCCATGGAAACGTGCCTTGCGTAAGAAGGGACCTGGGAAACATGAGGCGGCGAAGCTGCTAGGACGATGGGGGGCAAAGCATCTTCATCATTTCTGACGCACTTATTCCCAGACTTTAAGAGCAGAACCCTTTTCCAGGTTATTAAAACTAATCACCAGCAGTGGGAGGGAATGCATCAGACTGAAAGCCTGCTACTTGCAAGTATTTTATTATCTACTGTAGAATACTTTCCGGCAGACTTTCTTCTTCCCCAAGGGGAAAATACTCTGAGAAATTTTAATAAAAACGGGCACCGCACTTTACTGACCGCAAAGGTCTGTTTGTATTCTGCACCTGGAGGGATCAAAGTGCAGCCACAGGAGAAGATGAGGTGAAGGGAGGAGAAAGGAGACGCCTACTAATGGTTACTCGCCAACAAAAAAGGGAAGAAAAAAAAAATCCCACAACGAAGAAGTGGTTTCAGCTTTAGATAAGTTTATACGGCTGTATTGTGATATGAGGTAGGCTATCCTGGGTCATGATGTCTAGTAAATTACATGCATTAAATTATTTTTTTCTTTCATGAGTTTTTGTATGTGGCGCACATATACGCACTGATGGGCTGCCTCTTGGTGCACATGCAGAGGCCATGGGTCAAAAATGTGTGCCCTCCCCTGTTGCTCTCCATCTTGTTTTTTGAGGCAGGGCCTCCAATGACCCCACTTCCTCCAACTAGACCCCACGGGGCTGCACTTCTTAAAGGCTCCATCACTACCCAGCTGTGCCACTGGCTGGCAATCAAGCCTTTAGCTTATGGACCTTTATGATTCTGAAATAATGAGCTGAAGTGTGCTCCTCAGTGTAAGATTACTGGTAACTCTCATCAAACCCATTATAAGTTGAAAATGGGTCAAAAATACATTTAAGGACTGGGCAGATGGCTCTGTGGTCAAAGTGCTTGCTGTGTAGTGTGAAGGTCTGAGTTTGCATTGATCCCCACCATCCCTGTAAAATCCAGGCTAGGCGTGTGCATCTCTAACCCTAGTGCTGTGGGGCTGAGGACAACCTTGGATGCTGTTCTTCAGGACCCACCCACCTGGTTTTATAAGATAGGATCTCTCACTGGTTTGGAACTCTCTAAGCAGACTCAGTTGACTGGCCAGCAAACCTCTAGGATCCAACTGCCTCTACCTCCCCGCGATGGGACTGCAAGCACCCAACACTTTCTGTGGATTTTTTTTTTACAAGAATTCTGCAGATCCTGAGTCAAGCACTTTACTGAGAGCTCTCTTCCTGGTCCAGAGATATTTTTATTTAACCCACCCCACGTAAGGCACATTGCTACAACTGTCCAAGGAAACAAATTCAGCCATACTTGACCTTGCTTAGGAATACATCCATGTGCAGTGAATTCAAGCAGACTAGGGGAAACAAATCCGGAAGGGTGGGATTACCAGTAGGGGAGGGAGTTAGAAAAATGAACGGAGGGAGTGTCTCTATTGGATTGAAGTGGCTTGCTCCTTGCAAGGGAGGTAGATACCAGGATGTTTTTACATTAATGTCATTTTGTAGGTCTTAAATATCTTCGAGTAGTAAAAGTTCCATGAGAAATCCAATGGCTCGTTGATTGCTCTAGACCAGACTCAAGTACCACATCCCACATCTGGCTCTCTGAACATGCCAGTTGTTACCCATAAAGCCTATTTCCTCAACAGAGGACACATGTGTTTGGCCTTTGAATTACTTACCATGGACTACCACTTTGGTCAAAATCAAAAATGTTGCAATAGGCAAGCATGGTAGTGTATGCCTTTAATCCCGGCACTTGGGGGGCAGAGGCAGGAATATTTCTGTGAGATCAGGGAAGCTGGGGCTACAGGGAGACACTATCTGCCTCCCCCAACCGCAGAAAAAGACATTCCTAAGGTTCTTTTTTTATTTTATTATTTTTATTTTATGTGTATGCCTGTATTGCCTGCATGTAGGTAAGTGCACCCGTGTCGTGCAATGCCCACGGAGGTCAGAAGAGGCTGTCGGATTCCCTGGGACTGGAGTTGCGGACAATTGTTAGCTGCCATGTGGGTGTTGGGATTCGAACCCAGGTCTTCTACAAGAACAATCAGTGTTCTTAACCACTGAGCCATCTCTCCACCCTGACATTCTTAAATGCCTAACACCAAATTTTACTGGGGATGGGGCAGGGGTGAGTTTGGAAGTTGAATTAAGTCTCTGGAGATAACTGTAAGGTTCAAATACAATTCTCAGCCCAAGAAGGACCTCACTAGGCTAGAAGCCACCCAAGTGCTTCCACCCGCTTCCATGTCAATTATGGCTGCTCTTGAAGGTAAGCTCAATGGAATGTCCTCTGTCATGGGAAGAAATATCACATCCACATTCTAGTCCAGGAGTG
Source organism: Nannospalax galili (assembly GCF_000622305.1). Taxonomy (NCBI): domain Eukaryota; kingdom Metazoa; phylum Chordata; class Mammalia; order Rodentia; family Spalacidae; genus Nannospalax; species Nannospalax galili. The sequence goes on from NW_008349978.1 coordinate 108,746, forward strand.
AAGTGGCCCCCAAACCACTTCCTGATCACTCACTAGGGGGTGGGCTGTTCTGTTGAAGGCGTGTAGAAAATGAATGTCCTACAGAAAACTGAGTGGGTTACCTGACTCCTGGAGGTAGCGGTACACCAGGAAGTTCACCTCGTCGCTGGTAATGCTCATCTTAGCCTCACCTTGCAGCGATGAGGTCTTTGTCTTCAAGAACTGGGAGCCGCGCTCTGTGATGAAAATATCAGAAACATTGCGTTAAACACATTACCTGATTTGCCTTCTACATGTGTGCGTGCATGTATGTGGTGCTGAACCAGAACTCAGGGGCCTTGTGTACGCTAGGCAAGTGCTCCACCACTGAGCTACATCCCAGCTGTTTCCTTTTGATGATGATTAAAGAAAATAATATCCATGCTTTCATACACGTGACAGTAAGTAGTCTCATGCACATTGTATTTTGTATTTGTATTTTGTAATTATATAAAAATTTCATTTAGCTCAGTGGTACACCAATGGCATAGCAGACCAATGGTCCTGATAGTACCCCCACACATACCTACACATTAGCGATATCAATATAAATAAGTTATATACAAATAGTAACATTGTGTTTACTATTACATATAACATTAAATTATAAGTTGGTCAATTAGTATTATAATATGACTGATGTATACACATATACATGTACATATACATACATGTCTATGTATAAACTTGTCACAATCCAAAATCACCTGGAAAGAGGGTCTCAATGAGAGATTGTCTAAAATAAGGTTACCGTGGGCATATCTGTGGGTATTGTCTTGAATGCACTAATTGATGTGAGAAAACCCAGCCCACTATGGGTGGCACCATTCCCTGCGTTTGGGTCCTAGACTCTATAAAACAGGAAACAGCAAGCTGAGCACAGTCATACATGCATTCATTCTCCCTGCTCTTGACTGTGGATGTGACTAGCTGCTTCAAGATCCTGCAATGACTTCCCCTTAATGCTTGACTATATCCTGAAACTGCAATTCTCTTCTATGTTGCCTTTGTCAGAGTACAAAGAAGCAGAAATGAAATGAGGAAGGAGAGAGGGAGAGGGAGGGAAAATTATATATATATATATATGTACATATATATGTGTGTGTGTGTGTATATATCCACCTGAAATGGTTTTCCCAAAAAAAGAAAAGCTGGTGTAATTTTTAAGGTTGGGATAGAATAAGGTATAAACCATGCTATAAGGAAGTCAAATTCAGTCAATAGATAGTAGAAACAACCAACTGATATTTTTGTTTTTAAATATTTATTTTTATTGTTTTATTAGGGAGGAGGTGTGGAAGTGCAGAGCCCTCAGAAGCCAGAGGCCTTGGATCCCCTTGGAGCTGGAGCTGCCAGTGGCTGTGAGCCACCTAATGTGGTTGCTGGGCACGAAACCCGGGTCTTTGCCTTCTCTACAGCTCCCCAATTGACTTCTTATTCAGTGAAATCACATGTGCATCATGATTCACAGTGTGCTTGTCAACTAGCACACAGAACCCTGAAGGGCACTTGGGCAGATGTGGGTGATCAGGCACTAAGCACCTTCCCAGACAGAAGGTACCTGAGCAGACTGACAGTGATGTCAACCCTTCTTTGGAAGAGTAAAGGTGTGGTCCTGGGGAAATGATGAATCACACACAAAGGCCACTCTACCTACAAGGTGAGCTCCAAAAAAGGTGAGCAGGGGTGAAGCTGGGTAGTTACATATGCATCTTGATCCTATTTCTGTGTTAGAGCTCCGGGTCGAAAGGTAAAGGGAAAATAGGGGGCAAAGAGAACCAGAGGAAAAAGAATCCACAGCACCATCTGCTAAGACTGATAAATTAACCAGAAGAAAAACAAATTGTATATACACAGGAATGAGGGGGACTGGGAGGGGTGGAAATAATGCTCATGGATGAAATTCTCAAAAATAAAAAGTGGAAAAAAATAAAACTACAGAAATACCAACAAAGAAAAGCAAAGCTTATCTTCCTGTGCTGACATTAATATATTTGTGCAAACACTGCCAAGAAGATTTGATCTGAGATTTCTACTTGGTGCTTGAGGGAGGAAAAATAGACTCAGTAAGTAGCTGTAAATTCACAGTATTACCTAACAAAAATACTGTTTAAAGGGAAGAGATTAGACAACCCAAAATATGTGTAAGAACACTGAGGTCTGGGCAGACCTTCAGTGAGGCTGAATATGTTCAGAATAGTGATGAATCTCAGCCACAGGGACAGACTTATAGTCTCAGGGTCTCTCTACATCCCACATAGCTGCAAACCTCTGATTTTTATATCACCAATTTGTGATGAAAAGATAATGGAAGGGCAAAGGGCGCATCCAGTTATTAGAGGGAGGGTCAGAAAGAAAAAACATTTGAAAAGTGGTTCACACCTACAAACCCCACAACAAGCCTACCATAGTTATTACCAATACTTTCTAGGCTAGCCATGCATTCATGAAACTTTCTAAACCAGGGCTTCTGAAACACATTTTGAAGACTCATCCCCAAAACAGGAAATAAGGGGCTGGAGACATGGCTCAGTGGTTAAGAGCACATGGTGCTCTTGCAGAGGATCTGTGTTTGGTTCCCAGCAGCCTGTTACTCCAGCTCCACGGGATCTGACGCTCTCTGCTGGCATCCACAGGCACTTGAACACATGTGCATAAACACTCACACAAAAACACATACACATATGCATGATTTTTTTTTAAACATAGGAAATAATTTGTTTGACTTTTCCATGAGTTGATATCAAATCTCCATTCAACATAAAACATAATTTCACAATGTTAAACTCCAGCTACACAATCTTTTTCGGAGCAAAACTAAAAATATAAAAACACACTACAAGAACAAAAAGTACTAATTCATGACATGAGCTGTATGTTAACTACTTATTATACTTTTTATTTGAGACAGTTTCCACTATGTAACACAAATTTCTCTTGAATTCCCAATTCTCCTGTCTTAGCCTCCACAGAACTGGATCACCCCTGAGTAGCAATTACTTTTTCCACACTTGAAACTTTGTTGAAGTCCTTTGGCAAGGAGGGATGGAGATAGAAGGATTAGAACGCTGCAGTCCTAGTTTAACTTAGACCTGAGAATGTATGGATGAATTCCCTTCACCTACCACCCCCCAGCACATGCTTTTTGTTTTTGGGGGGGTTGCCCCCTCTCTCCCTCCCTTCCTGCTATGATAGTCAAGGTAATACAGCCAGATGGCCAGGGACTGAAGGGTCTGGAACAGCAGACCAAAACAAAGCCTTCCTCCTTTAACTTGTTTTCCTCTGGTATCTCGTCCCAGTAATGAAAGAGTGACCTGCACAGATCTCTGTGGCTTTGACTACTCTAGGTACATCTCCTGTTAAGTCTGTTTTTGAGGAAATGAATCCTCCAGCTTCAACTCATTGTTTCATTCTTTCCATCAAAGACCCAGACATCTGAAATGAAAGCCAAGGTAATGGATTCACTTTTTATTTGTATTTTATTTCTTGAGACAGGGGAGGGTCTCACTATATAGCCCTGGCTGGCCAGGAACTTGCTATGTAGACCAGGGTGGCCTCAAACTCACAGAGCTCTACCTTCTATCTGCCTCTCAAATGCTGGGATTAAAGGAATGTGCTACCATGTCCAGCAAGGTAACATCTTTAAATGAGTTAACCCATTCACTTTGGTTCTGAAGTGTTCCTAAATTGCAAATATGTAAACTCTACACCCTAGCTTTATTAAATCATCATTGTCAATATCCTGCCTTGTTTTCAGCCAACTCCTCTAAGAAAAGGGGAGTTCTGCGAAGAGAATGAGAAGTTCATACATACTCCCATCATACAATTATCATGCACTTACTATAATCCTACTGCAAATAAAAGTAAATACATGCATTGCCCTACTTTTGCTGTGGCCAAGAAAAATGATGGAGAAGAAGATAATGAAAATGACTCTGAACTCACTGTATTCAAGTTATGGTGTTTGGCAACATTAAGGAAATGTACAAAAACAAAACTTTCCTTTCATACATGCACGTAGCTCTGAAGCAGTTTAATAAGATGACTAGTCAATTAGAGCAAACCTTCATTAATCAAGCCCCGCCCCCATGTACTCCAAGGTATCATAGATAGGTAGCAGAGCTCCAAGGAAAGAAAGTTCTTAATAGGTAAGGAAATTTTTTTCAAGAAGACTTTAGTGTAAGGGGGCGGCTAGGGATGAAATCTAGGGTTCCACACATACTACGAAAGTGTTTCACCTCGTGATATGGATAATGCCTGGGCTTTGGGAACAAGAAAAGCTAAGAGATATTCAGGAGGGAGGGAGGGAGGGAGGGAGAGAGAGAGAGAGAGAGAGAGAGAGAAAAGACAGAGAGAGAGAGGGAGAGAGAGAAACCGAGAAAGAGACAGAGACAGAGAGAGAAAAGAGAGAGGCAGAGACAGAAAGAGACAGAGAGGAAAAGAAGGAGAAAGACAGAGAGAGAGAGAGAGAGGGAGGGAGGGAGAGAGAGAGGCGGGTTACTTTATAAAAGGGATTTTTGACATTTAATAATATACTGAATGTACCCAGGGTCTCTAGAGCACCCTCCGCGAAAAGGTTGAAAGTCAAGCTAAGGATGTCCCAGTATGCAAAAGAGACACTGCCTTTGCACCTCTCTGCCAAGAAGGCTTTTGTTGGGCAAGTGACAAGTAGCTGGGAATGCCCATGCTAGTGTGCTAGTAACTTCTTGTTAACTGCGATAAAACACCTGAGAAAAATCAGCTTAGAGGGAGGGAGATTTATTTTGGCTTATGGTTTCAGAGCTTTAACTCCAAGATCAGCTGACTTCACTGCCTTGAGCCTAGGGTGAAGCTGAAACCTCGTAAGCAGAAGGGCATGATGGAGGAAAGCTGCTTACCTAAGGGCAAGCAAGAAACAGAGAAAGATCTGCCAGGAACAAGACATACCCCCAGTGGCCTGCTTTCTCCAACCAAGTACCACCACCTAGTAGTCCATTCAGCCATGAATTCATCAGTAGGCTAAACCCACTGATGAAATTAGCACCCCACCATCCAATCACCTCTTGACAGAGCCCCCCAGTTGTGAACCAACTCTTCTACTCATGAACTTTTTATGAAGACACTTCATATTCAAAACACAACATCTAGTTACAATAGGCTGAGGGTAAATTGGGGCTACAGTACAGATCTCTACAGAGCTAACTAGAGAGGGAAGATAGAAAATGTTCCGGAAGCACAGAAGAGAGTCGTGGATGTGAGAATCGGGGAAGCAGGTGGCCACATCCCTAATGGTAGCTCCACTTAATGGCACCTTCTACTCTGGGATGGGAGGATAAAGTAGGGACTCTGTTTCCTAACCAAGGGAAGGGCTGTGGAGATCCAATGAATTTATATAAGCTCTCAAAACAGGCCCAGTAGGATAGGAAGTGCCCTCAGCTTATCAGCTACTATTTTGTTTTGCATCCCCACTTCATGTCCTCTTGTAATAACCTACAGAATCCAACAGGTGTGGCCCATATCCACATGGGTGTAGGGCCATCGAATGGCACATGGATAACCTACTACGGACCACACGGACCACACCCCTAAAAACTACGGACACTTCCCCACCCCCTCAGTAGTCATCACTGGCAACCTTGCTCAGCTCGGGATGGGGCCTCGTGATTCCCTCCCCCATCCATGCTGGAATGGTGACCGGCTGAGTCTCTCTTCTGTATGCAGCCATAGCTGTCATGAAGTTCATGAGTAAAGTGGTCCTGTCATATCCAGAAGACACAATTTTGCAGTAGTCGTCCCAAACCTCCGGGTTTTAAGAATTTTTCTATCCCTCCTGCAAGATGCTCTCAGAGCCTTGGGAAAAGGGGATGTGATATCCATATCCCATTTACGTTAGCCAGTATTTTTACCAGATAGCTGAAAATGTTCCTAACATTACTCAAAGGGGCCTCATGACTATATCAGGGAAACATACCACAGTTACACTGATCCAGGCTCTGTTCCTTCTCAATAGTTCAACACTAGTGATTATCACTCAGGCATGGAAATGCTCACAAAGCCCAACAAAGAAAGCAGCAGGAGCTGGAGGGATGGCTCAGCGGTTAGGAGGACTGGCTGCTCTTGTAGAAGACACGGGTTCAATTCCCAACATCCACATGACAGCTGACAACCATCTCCAGGGGATCCGATGCCCTCTTCTGACCTCCACGGGCACTGCATGACATGGATGTACTTTACATACATAAAATAAAATGCACATAAAATAAAGATAAAACTTAAAAAAAAGAAAGCAGCAATTAGGAAGCCCATGCTGACCATCCTGTCCCTAGCCACATATAAGAGGAAACCCAGCTCTCATTTAACACCTGACCAGTTTCTAGGACAGCATCCACTTCAGCCTGCAGTTCTGAGAGCTGCAGCGGACATTTTCCAACCCTCCTGGTTACAAATAAAACAGCATTTGCAGCATTCATAGAGCCACCTGGCCCCGAGCAGAAGGGGGAAAACAGGAGTGCCTAATCTGAGTTTATTTTCTTGCCTGACCTAGTTTCCATTACAGACACCTTCAATTAGTTGATTTGCAGTCTTTGGAGTTGGGATTATGCAAGAAAGACAGTAAGAAAATAACCTCATTGCACTTGGGAGTTGAATCTCAGTCTCCTCCCCTACCCAAAAGAAAAACTGAAGTGAACTAAGGCCACTAGAAATAATTCAACATAAATAATAATTTCGAGTTAGAGCCATCAAGAAATTAGAAACATTACTTCTACTGTTTTCTACAACATTGAGGTTGCAGAGGCTTCCATTCTTTTGCAAAGCAGGTTAAGATTCAGTTCCTCCAGACCTCATAAGTGTTTATCTATTATTATTTTAGGTGTTCTTACAGTATTTAATAGCCCATTATTCTTGGGAAAATAAAAGGATTGCTCAAAATTAACAAGATCTTAATTGCTATTTAATTATCTTAAAATATGGAAACCAGAGATGCCATGGTCCGTGAAAGCTAGCCAGTGCAGCTATTAAGGATAGAGAGTGCAATTTCATTTTTGGCCACAAGAGAGGGACCTTGTCCTGCAATGGGGAACACGGCACAAAGAGCACTCAAGTTTCAGTGCCATCCCTGGATGGCAAAAGTTCTTTTTCCGGTTTGTCCCATGATGCAAAGAAGTTTTACAAGCATGACAAGCAGCCCGTATCTCTAGGGGAGGTAAGAAGTGTGCCTCCTGCTGCTCTTTATGCTGGAAGACTCCATTGACGCAAAGAAATTATTTACAGGAGACTGAGGTATTAAGGTCTTGTTTCCCTAAGGACTAAGGAGAGCCAGCCAGCCAGGGCAGCTGGAAAATGGTCTCAAAGGACCCCCTTCATCAAGAAGACAGAATGGGGAGTGGATTTGATCCAAGCACATAATACACATGTATGAATACTAAGTCTTAAAAAAACAAAACAAAACAAAAAAACTTTCTTAACTCTCTGTGGACTTGGTCTGTGCAGCTCTCACGTCCCTGGCAACTCTCTCTGTAACGTCTTTTTCTAAACTGAGTTTATCATCATTTCACAGTGGGTAACTATTTAAGATAAAACTTCTAACATGCATTAAGATTTACACAGAAAGCACCTTCTGGGCATCTGCATGGGGAGCAGCTTACTCGAAGAAGGAAAGAGGCTTGTTCCACCGCTCTGCACATCTTTTCTTTCCACCTACAATTAATGAAGCCCAAAGTGCAGTCTATTGACCAAAGATAGTGATTTAAAAATTGATAAGCACATATGGGAAGTGTCTTGCTGCTGTAAAAATGATTTTAGAAAGCAACATATTACATACATACTGCATGCTTGCTAAGAATGAGGCACATGTGGGAGTGCTTTACTTCATGTATCTCACTTATCTAGCATAAATATGGTCACAACTCCTATTACCATCATACAAGTTAGGGAAATGAAGGCCTAGAAGCTGCATTATAGCCTGGTGAGAAGGGAATTAAAGTTGTTTAGCATTAAATACAGTACTCGTAACATAATTAAAATTTCCAAGCTCTGCAGTTATGAAGAGATGCTGATCACAAACTGGAAGCATTTATACTTTCAATATGAAGTGCCTCACCCTGCCCCCATAGGCTCAGGTATTTGAATACTTGGTTCCTAGGTGTTGGCCCTGTCTGGGGAGGTTGTGGAACCACTGGGAGGGGAAGGAGGAAAGTAGATACAGCTCAATATCCAGTGCTGCTCAGGTTTGTTTTGTTTTCTGATCCTCCAAAAGCCACAGGCTCCCTGCTCTAGCCCCACCACTGTGCTTTCTGGGCCATGATGCCTTGTTCCTGCTGATCTGGGAGCCAAAATAAACCTCTCCTAACTTTTTTTTCAGCTAGGTGCCCCCTGGCTCACAACAAGACATCCGCTGCCTGGTATGGCTGGGATACAATCTCAGTATATCCCCTAAGGTTCATGTACTCTCAGTGTGGTCCTTGTGATGATGGGCCCTTGAGAGGTGGGACCAAGTGAGAAGTCACAGACCATCCCCTTCCCATCTCCCTGGCTTCCTGTTTCATGATGTAATCCCTCTTGCACACACTCCCATCACTGTGGTGTAATTGCCATGAGGTCAGACAGGTAAAAGGCCCTCACCTGAGCTAGGCATATGCTATCTGGATTTTCAAACTCTGTGACAGTGAACAAAAACTGCTTTTCTTCTGTCTTCTCCCATTCCCCAATCCCTTTGTAAGTAGCCAGCCTCAGGCATTTCCTTACGGCAACAAAAACAGGCTAAGACCTTGACCCTTGAGCTCCCTCTGTCTTTTCTGCTCTACTGCAGTGAGAGACTTTGTCTCAAAGACTGTGGAGAAGCAGTAGAGGAAGGCACCGGACACCGACCTCCAGCCTCCACTTGAGCCTGTGTACCTGGGCAAGTGCAACCCCAAACACATATTCACACCTGCATACAACACACACACATACACATGCGTGCACTTGTGCATGTGTGCAATCAATAGAAAAAGTGTGTGTGTGGTGGAAATTTTTGTTTCTTTCATATGCACACATGGGGAATAGACCCTCCAAATGCATTCACACCCATATCTGGGGTAGCGTTATATTGGATTTGCTTACATCTTTCTGTGTGTGTTTTGTATTTTCCATTTTCTACTCTCAGCATGAACTGTTTTCATATTTATGAGAACATAATTAAGGGGCTAGAGAGATAGCTCCGTGATTAAGAGCACTTTCAACTCTTATAGAGGACCCCAGTTTGGTGCCCAGTCCCCACATGACAGCTCACAATATCTGTGACTCCAGTTACAGGGGATCTGAGACCCTCTTCTGACTTCCTCAGGCACTGTATGCACATGGTACACTTAGACACATGCAGGCAAAACACTCAAAGACCTAAAGCAAAGAGAGAATGGGGGGGGGGTGCTGTAACTATTAAGGCCCACATCCAAGGAGCTATTTCCTCTACCTATGCTTCATCTCCTAAAGTTTCCAGGTTCCCAAAACAGCACCACCAGCTGGGGCTGGGGACCAGGTTTTCAAACCCATGAGCCTGTTGGGGGCATTCGCATCATAACATCTGAAGAGCCTCACATTTATATCTCACGCAGGGATATTAAGTTTTGTGATTAAGCGTTCAGCAGCTTAAAATTCCATAGACTAATAACATTCTTGTGCTTTTGTTTTATTGTTTGTTCGTTGAGACAGGATCTTGTTATAGACACCAGGCTGGTCTCAAACCTTGGATTTTCCTACCTCAGCCTCTTGAGTGCACCATGGTATGTAGTTCAAGACATTTATTTTGTGTATGGTATCTGTGTGGCGTATATGTGTATCTACACGTTTGGACATGTGGAGACCAGAGGTCAACACTGGATATCTGTCTCTTATTGCTCGCTACCATACTTTTTTGAGACAAGGCCTCTCCCTGAACCTGGAACTTGCTGTTTTGGCTACACTGGTTGGCTAACGAGCCCCTGCGATCCACCAGTCTCCTCCTATCTCCAGCACCGGGGTTATAAGTAAGCACCACTGTACTCAATGTTTACATTGGTATTAGGGATCAAAACCCAGTATTTATGCTTATGAAACAAGCACGTTACCCCTTGCGCCATTTTTCCAACTTAAAGACTGATAATATCTGAAAAGTAAAATACTGCCAACAGCAGCAGTAAGCAGCTCCCTCAGTCTCAGCACTAATACCAGCTAATTCACCATAAGATACTCATACCACGGGCCTTGGAGGGGAGCTCATGTGGGCCTTGTGGAGCCTATCGCTGAGAGCAGCGATTTTGTCTTCAACTCAAAAGTTTACAGGTGGAAAACAGCTGTCTTTTTTTAAGGTCAGCAAAGCACAGCCAACATCAGAGTCTATACGTACAATTTAACTAGTGATCAGCATCTTCAATTTATATGCATTTGGCGTGTATTACTTTTAAACTACAATGGTAGAGCTGAATCGCTGCAATGCAGATTTCCTGACTCACAAAGCATAAACCATTAGAAGATGTCTGCTGACTACTATGGATTGGATACGGTTTGAGTGTGTGCACGGTTCAGGTGTTAGGACCAGTATGGTAGAGGAATTTAAGACACAAAGCCTACTAAGGTTAGACAGGTCCGAACCTCCTCTCTGACTTCCAGACTTCTGATGTAATGCCCCTTGTACTCATCCCCACCAACGCATCGACCTCATGGTCATTATCATGAGGTCAGTACAGCTAAGGCGGCCCTCATATGAGCCAGCCCTATGCTGTTTGGACTTTCAAACTCTAAAACTGTGATCTAAACAAACTTCCATTTTAAGTAGCCAGGTTCAGACAGTTCCTGATACTAACAAAAAATAGATTATACAATGACCCCTGGTCTCTCACGATCTTTCCTACTCTACTGTAGGTTTTCCTGTTTCTCCATCAGAGAACAACTACTCTGCCCCTTCCTGCCTGACAGTGTTTACAGTGATATCTGTATACGAACATTCTCACAAATATAACCACATACTTCAACAAGAGATCTGAGAAAATATCAGCATAGGGAATGTGATCACTGTGTACTCAATTCAATGATACCAAGTTTATGTTTCCTATATACGATACCCAATCAAAACACTGAGGAAAAAAAAATTCCCCTATCCCATCTTTTCTATAACCATTTAAAATATGGTTCAAAAGTTCCAAAAATATTGACCATTTCTCAGTAATCTGGAGTTCACCGATTTGGCTAAACTAAGTGGCCAACTAGATCCATGGGTCCCTGTCTCCACATTCCTCCCCCAGCTCTGGGTTTACAGATCCAGGTGCCGCTCTGGCTTTTACATGGGTTCTTTCATCTGAACTCCAGTCCTTATGCTTTACCTGAGCCATCAGGAAAGCTTTGCCATGCATGGTGGCACATGCCTTTAGTCCCAGCACTTAGGAGGCAGAGGCAGGTGAGTTTGTGGACAGCTTGGTATACATAGTGAGTTCCAGGCCAGGCAGGGCTACACAGTGAGACCCTGTCTCAAAACAACAATAACAACAACAACAACAACAACAACAACAAACCAAGAGAACTTGAAGAAAGAAAAAAAACATTCTGGGTCTTTGGCAGTCAGAATTACTAAAAAAGCATTAAAAATGAGCCACAACATACAAAAATATGCAAATACAAAAGGTCTAAACTTCAATGCATCGAAGGCTCTTTTTTTCCCCTACAGTGCTGGGGATGAAGCCTAGGGCCTCACGCATGTTACACAGTGTGCTCCAGCTGACCCTCACCCCTAACACCAAGGTAAGCACTCCACTCCACACTGTCAGTTTTATTCTTAGCAGGGTATTTCAAGTCAAAGCCTGTGCACACACCACAGTTTGCTGTTCGGCAAACCCTGAAGATCACTAAACTTATGCAGGGTAACTCATGTAAGTTTTTACCAATTTTCAAGGTTATCCAGCAAGCCAATTTGCAGATAGACACAAATCACATTCACAAACTAATGAAGCAAAGAATTCACATGTAGAAGCCGAGTAAAAGCCATATACTCATGTACCAGAACCTAGTATCAAATTCAGCTTAAGTGTAGCTCATAATGTTGACAAAGATTCTTTTCATGTGTCAGCTTGTTATTCTAAGACTTAAAAGTCTATTTTAGCTCATCTAAGATCCTAAACTCTTAGAAGGCAGTAAAAGGCAAGAACTGATCCCACAAGTTCCTACTGAGTTCCTGGTGTCCCATTTTCCCTCCTTCAATTTCAGCAGACAGAAAGACGTGGAACTTCCTTCTAAATTATAATTTGAAAACACGTGCTAAGCTTTGCAGAACATAAGCCTGCTTCTCAAATGGACTTCAGGCAGAAGGGCAAGGACCCAACCGAATGGGGCTGCTTACCGTCACAATGAGTTCATGTGTAGACTTCCAGAGCAGTGGGCCTCCCAGCATCCGATCATACACACCACACTGCAAGGCGTCCAAGAGCACCAGAACCGGACTGGAGAGACAGAAAGACTTGACGGTAAAAAGTCAACCCATGGGGGTGTATTCACTTCTCACCCCTCCCATTCATTTAGGTTTCTTTTTCATTCTAACTCAAATTTAATGCATTTTATTGAGTCAACATTTTTGTCTTTGTTTTTAAGATGAAGATACAGGAGGCAAAGAGAATAAAAACAATGGATTAAAATAGCTGATGAGGCATTATTCTGCATGTAGAAAGTCTAGAAGGGGCTCAAACATGATAAAATTACTATTAGCTCAGATACAGCTGTGGCTATTATTTCAGGGTAAATTAATGTCTGATGTACAGACTTTTGTTTCAGGATAGTACTTCATGCAACTGAGAAGCTGTGCACACCCTCATGTAAAGACATCACAGTGAAGTTCAGGAACATGTCAGCCATCGAAGCACTAACATTTACAGTAATCCCATCACACCCACATGTGTCCACATGCCTGCTCATGCACTATGCTTGCAAAACCAACATTTATTTCTTTGGCTTCCCTAAAAGCAAAGGCATCAACATCTTTATTCTTCTGGTTCCCTAGGTACAAGAGATGAAACTAAGAGCCTTGAAGGAGCTAGGGCAGAGCTTTAACAGTGAGCCACAGCTCATCCCAAAAGTAACCTTTCAAATGCTGATTTTAGGAACTGACATTTTGAAGAGGTCTGCCTGAATTGATTTCCTTTTTTTTAAAAAAACTATTTATTTATTTATTTATCTATTTATTTATTGTGTGTACGCCTGCATGCATGTAAGAGTGTGTGCACTTGCACATATGGTGGCCAGGGGACAATTTTCAGAAGTCTGTTCTCCCCTTCCACCACGTGTGTTTCAGGGATTGAAATCAGGTCCTCAGGCTTGGTGGCAAGCATCTTTACCCTGTGAGCCATTTCACTGGCCCCTGAGTTGATTTTGAAAAATCTAGGCTCCCAGCTGATGAAAACATCATCCTTTACATCACATCAAATTGCTTTTATTTTTCAGTAACTAGGAATATAAACAAACCAATAAGCAATTACTTAACAAGATATACTTCCGGCCTTATAAAATGTCTTTAGTTGTAAATGAATCCAGCTTCTAGTTTAAACTATCCAAAATCATTGGAAAATTCAAGAACCAAGGAAATTACTATTTCCGGCATTTTGAAGTTCTTATTCAACCATCTTGAGCAAAAGTTAAAAATTTGGGTAACCTCTTCAGAGGATGATGTGATAAAAATAGGAGGGTAGGAATTGGCTAGGCAGTTAAGGTAAAAAGACCCCAAAGAAAAGTAAGTCAAAATGTCCTTGGGCCTCTTAGCAACATACTCTGTTCCAAAGGCCAAAAATGTCAAAAGTATTTGGGAGCTTGTATCTAATCCTTAAAAGATTTTAGGGTTACCTCTTCAGAGGGGGGAATGTTAGAGGATCCAAAAGCCCCATAAAAATAAATAAATAAAAGAAGAAACAGTACATGAACTTTCAGAAAAAAAGTAATGAAGAGATATGGGAGGAGTTAGAGGGGAGGCAGTGGACATGGATTTGATCAAAACACCTTATATGCATGTATGAAATTCTCAATAAATTATTTATTTTAAGAAAAAAGTTGAGGTTTACTGTAACTCAAATCCATAAGTGAAGTTGTGATGAAAGGCGTTTCTTACTGATTTTATAAGGACCTCATAAAATATTTTCAGGAAATTCAAGCAAATTGTTCCTACTGAGTCATGTTTATAGCTTTGCTGTTTAAAGGAAGCAAATGAAAGAGATTTGACAGGAAAGGTCACAGACCTCTACATTTCATTCCAACATAAAAAAAGAAGAAATCCTAAGGATGTTGGAGATAAAAATAACCAGCATAAAAAAAGAAACACAAAATTCACCTACAAACTCTTTGAATAAAAATTAAAATGCACCAAACCATAGTGAACCAGGTACAAAGGAATATCAATTTAGCTTATAAAACAAAAATAAACTTAGTTACAAAACATACATGGGGAGGTGGAGAGATGGCTCAGTAGTTAAGAGCATTGGCTGCTCTTGTAACTCACAACTGTTCATAACTATAGTTCAAGGGAATCCAGTCCCCCTCTTCTGTCCACAGCAGGTATTGCACACACATGGCACACATACATATATACATTCAAGCAAGCACTCACACACATAAAATAAAAATAAATCTTTTTTTAAAAGAGAAAAATGCACTGGAAATGAAAAAGGGTAAGACTATTAAAGAATGTTGAAGGGGAAGTGGAGGGCTCTTTACAGGATGAGTTGTAAATTATCAGGGTGGGGGGATAAGCCTTATGATGAAATAGCTAAATGCTATAAAGTATCAAAATATGAGCAGCTGTCACCCCAATGAGCTCCAAGCTGCCTTCAAATTAAAACATTAAACTCCATCATAATTAAATAAGCAATTAATATACCAACAGTTCTTCTTACAAGCTGTTCAGAAAAAAACTTCAGCATCAAATTCTTATTTTCCTTGGTCCAAAACAGATGGTAATTCACAAATTAGAGTTTTAAAACTAAAGACTATCTTTTATATATGTTGTGAAACTCTGTAAGCTTAATTAACTTATCATCTGTGTGTAATCAACACCAAAAAATGGGAATTATGACTTTGGTTAATTAATAACATTTCATCTGATTATGCAACATGTCCAAAAATAATTAGTTCATTGCCAAAAACAATAAATTAAAAAGAGACATCAGTCCTTATAATGCCTGCTTTTTTGTTTGTTTTCCTATGATTAGCACCTAAAATAGAAATATCATCAATAATTTGTTCTCTCGGGCCTTGAAAGATGGCTGAATAGGTAAAGTGCCTGCTGTATAAACGTGAAGACCTGAATTCAGACTCCTAGAACCCATATAAAAAACTGGGCATGACAGTACGTATCAGTAGCCTCAGACTAGGGGATGGAGACCAGCAAATCCACAGAGCTCACTGGTCCGACAGCCGAGTCAGTCAGCAAGCTCCAGGTTCAGTGAAAGACCCTGTATTAAAATAAGATGGGGTTAGCAAGGTGACTCAGCAGGTAAAGGTGCCTGTCATCAAGTCTGATGACCTAAATCTGATCCCTGAGCCGCAAAAGGGGGAAGGAGAGAACAGACTCCAGAAAGCTGTCCTCTGACTTTCACACATACCCCATGGTGCGTGCACCTGGCACGCACAGACATACACTCACACAAGGGGGAAGGAGAGAACAGACTCCAGAAAGCTGTCCTCTGACTTTCACACATACCCCATGGTGCGTGCACTTGGCACGCACAGACGTACACTCACACAAGGGGAAAGGAGAGAACAGACTCCAGAAAGCTGTCCTCTGACTTTCACACATACCCCATGGTGCGTGCACTTGGCACGCACAGACATACACTCACACAAGGACAGAAGTGTAGTTCAAAACAATGTAAGGTGGAACAATAGAGAAAGATACCAGACATTGACCTCTGGCCTCCATATACTTGTGAGTACGCACATGCTTGTGCAGTCTTGCATAACCCTATGAATACATATATATGCCAAACACACATACATATATATATAAGCACACAATAAAACTGCTGCTGTCAAGAAAGTTCACATAAGGCCCAGTGTGCTGGCATACGCCTTTAATCTCAGCACTTGGCAGAGACAGGTGGATCTCTCCAGAGTTCCAGGCCAGCTGGGGCTTCAAGGAGACTGTCTCAAAAACAAGAAAAAGAAAAAAAGGAGAAGAAAGAAAGTTAGAAAGAAAGAAAAATGAAAACTAGGGCTGGAAAAATGGCTCAGTGGTTAAGAGCATGGCTACTCTTGCAGAGGATCCAGATGCAGTACCCACCACCCATATGGCAGCTAAGAACCGTCCCAAACTCCAGTTCCAGGTGATGCCCTCTTCTGAACTCCACGGACATTAAACATATGTGGTATACTTACATACGTTCAGGCAAGACATTGATACATAAAACATTTTTAAGAAATATTCTAAAAAAGAATTAAGCACTATAATCAAATAAAATACAAAATAACTTATGAGTGTGTAATTCACTGATCCTCCTTCCCTATCCATCTGTCTGTGTCTTTTAGTCATGCTGGAGACCCCAAGTGTTCTGAGATGTTACTGCAGATGGCATTTATACACAGGTGGGAAGTCACATACAGTCAGCTCTTTGCCTTTAAAACACTAGTCGAAGAAACTGGAGATGTACTCAACTGAGCACTTGCCTAGCACACAGGAAAATCTTAGGTTGCATGCCCAGTACTGCCTAACTGGGTATGGTGATGCATGCCTATGATCACAGGAATTGGGAGGTGGAAGCAGGAAGATACAGAGTTCAGGGTCTTCAGAGAGACCCTGTCTGGAAAAATAAATGTAAATAAATAAAACACTGGCCAATTCAATCCTTCAGATCTCTTACCAACCCTTCTTAAAAGGCTGTCTGCCTTTGAACCTTTACCTAAGGAAAATAATGCATCTTCTTAATGAAACAACTGTAATTTTTATGCTTACTCTGTTCCCTATGCAGAACACAGAATTATGGGGTCATAAGCTGTTTCCCTACCTTCCTTTCACCTCCAGGGTATCCTCTATTTCCTTCTATCAAGTTATTCACAGCATAAGTTTTACCCTGTCCTCCTTAATAGAAGGACAAATCCCATCTTCCCTGCTGATGTGCAGTCTAGGTTGGGCACACGGTATATAAATAATATGATCTTCATGAACAATTGAAGAACAATGAATGATGCAGCATATATGTAACACCCAGAACATTAGAGTATCTGGCTACACACCTGAACACTGTAATTCCAAACTCTTTCTACAACATTCATAGCTTTGTGATGTCTGTCTGTATTGCAAAATACCAGAAGGAAGTGTAATATTTTCACAAGGATATTGGAGTTCAGAAATATTTCTTTTGAATTTTTCATGTGTGTGTTTGGTACTGGGTATGGAATGTAGGAACTTGCATATGCTAAGCAAGTACACTAGCACTGAGCTATATCCCCTGTCCTGTTTTATTTTAAGACAGTATGTGGCAGAATTAATGTCCGAGGCTAACCTTAAAGTTGCAATTCTGCCTCATCCTCTCCAATGCTGCTATTAGAAAAGAACCCAACACCTTGCACATAGCAGCCAATTACTCTGCCATAGGAGTATCAATAAGCCCCATTTGTTTAACTGGCCAAGACTATAAAATCACTAGTCTACCTGTTGGAGAACCTACTTTGCCAGTCTCACTGGTCAATTACCTGGTGACAGAACCACTCCTAGGAAGGCAGGTTCACTTCAAGTTATGCTAAATAGATGGGCAGAATACCTGGTGTGTTAATGAGGTAACAAATACTTCCTGCCTGGAACTAGCTGCAGCTCGCAAAACTTCCAGCAGCCACAGTCATGTAGGTCTCCATAAGTCTGTCTGCTTTCCAAAAGCTAATTTCTCCTCTTCTTCCTCATGTCTTTCTTACTAACCATGCTTTCGTTAAGGCTTCGGGCTGCCCCTAGCACCTTGTATTTCTTCACTTTTTCACTAAAAGCGTCCCTTTCCCAGCCATGTGGCTGCCACTCAGCCACGTGCCTGACCTCCATGCAGGTTAGCCACGTGTCTGACCTCCATGCAGGCTCTAAACCTGCATGGCTTCATGGATTTCTTTCTTTCTTCCCACCATTCACCTCCTCAAGGCAGCTGCCAAGATGACCAGCTCGCCTGCCCTGAGGATTTGTCTTTAAGAGTCTAATAAAATTGTAAAAGCTTCCATTTGGGTCCATTCTTAAATTCTTTTATGAATGAGACTAAGAACCCTCTAGGGGGACCCACTTTCTCCCCGTTTCACTACCACCGGACTACAGGTAGATCCCCAGTTCTCTCAATGGTTTTTAAAATCTTAATTTGAGGAGGGCGTGCTAGGATTGAAACCAGGGCCTGCTGTGTGGCACTATTTTCAGGGAACTGTGAACAAGTGTCTACTCACCCCAAACAGCAAACTAATGACAGACCAAAGGAAAGTAAAGGTACTACCAAAATCAGCTTGGCGTTTTTTTTCTGGATTTTGGGGGGGGGTCCTTACAGGAAATGTGGGTAGGGGTTACTTACAGGAGCAGAAATGACACAAATACTGCTGCAACAACAAAAGCTCAGCCCAACATGGGTGATGACTGGAAGCCTGGAGCACACTCCACAACTTGCAGGCAGCTTAACAGGTTGAAAAGTGTCTCTTCTAGGGGCGCAGTTAGTCTGAGCCGCTTCCTGGCAGCTTGGCTGGTCTCAGCCTTTGCCAGATGGCTTGACTCGGCTCTGTTTCTTCCTTGTCTCTGTCTCTTCCAGGCAGCAGAGCTGGTCTGAGCCCCTTGCAAGAGACTCAAGTGTCTGAGAGCTGTCCTTACTGCTTACTTCTGCATGAAGAGGAGGGGCCTACTGAATCTCCTCAGTTTCAGGGACTTCCTCAAGCAGTGAGGTGTTTACTTCCTGAGATTAAGGAGCTTCCCTGCAGGCTGGAATGTTTCCCTTCCCTTTGGAAGGTCTTGTATCTTAATGAACCTCCCTCCAGGATGGAATGTTTTGTATACACATCGCTAGAACACCCTGTCTCTTAAGGTATTTCCCTCCAAAATGAAGGTTTTATCCTAGAGGAAACAGGGACATAACAGTGCCTCATACATGTTAAGTGCATGCATGCCCTGTCAACTGAGCTGAACTCCAAGTTCCTGTCATTCTGGCACCACATTTCCAGGCATAAGCACAAATTAGCAATAGTGGTTTCAGGATTGTAAATGAGCATTCGTTCTATGCCCCTGAGGTGACATCTCACTACACTGCTCTATTTGAGCACACATGACCAGCATTTACAGTCAGTTACTTTTCCATCCTTTAATTCTTCATGCAATTACTGTTCCACAGGGTGGAGACGTCACAGGGATCTAGGCAAACATTCTGTTATAAGCTGTCTTTGCTCCCACTTAGATGCAAACCCTGTTCATTACTTTTCAGTGCTTTAGGGCACCTCTATGGATTTGAGAAATAAGCACTCTAAAGAATTGTTAGTTTTATTTATTTAGTTTATGGGGGTGTCATATGTAGTCTAGGCTGGACTTGAATCAATAATCTTCCAGTCTCAGCCCTCCGGGTGCTGGGGCTACAGGCCCAGAACTAGAGGGGTTTTAGCTAAGCACTGGAATGAGAGGTCAGCTCGGGGACCACTGGTGAGTGCTGGGATGAGGTGAGGGCCGAGACCACAGGTGAGCACAGATACCAGAGAGGAGCACTGGGACTTCAGGTGAAGGTACTGGGACCATAGACAAGTACTGAGGTTACAGGCATGTAACAGCTCACACAGCCCACCAGCAGCCCAGGTGGAACATTTTCTTTTCCTGTGTGTGTGTGTGTGTGTGTGTGTGTGTGTACGTGCCCATTGTGTGGAGAACAAAGGTGAATGCTGGGTGCCTTCCTGGATCACTGACTACTTCACTTAATGGGGCAGAGTCTCTCACTGAAGTCAGAGCTCACAGATTCAGCTAGACAGCTTGCTCTAGAGACCTGCCTCTGGGACTATAGTCAACCATCACTCCTACCATGCTTTCATGGAAGTTCTGGGAATCTGAACTCTAGTCCTCAAGCTAAGCAGCAAGAGCTTTATCCACTGAACCATGTCCCAGTCCATAGAATTTTTAAGCTGCACATAAGAAATGATGATCCTAAGCAATGAATGATTCCTTTTATTGCTTTTAAATTTTAAAAAAAATGTTTCTCAAAAGCAGTCATTTTGGGAATTATATTCTTTGCGTATGAGAACAGCATTAGCAATTTAAAGACTCTTAAAGACGATGTCAAATTTCAAAATATTTTCATCACAAAAGGAATTCCTGCCTTCAAGATTCATTTACCCTAAATCAACAAGAACATCACAATTCCAGCTCCATCTCACTAAATACACTCCTGCATCCTTGGCAATTGTTCTGTAGTTTTAGTCAGGGTAAAATAAAGTCACTTAACATTAAATTAATCATTTTGAAAGTGTGCAGTCTGGCAGCATTTAGTACCATCCCATCTTAAGGAACTACCAACCACATCAAGTTCCAAAACACTTTCACCATTCAAAAGGAAAAGATTCTATCTATTAGCAGTCACTCGCCACTTTCTCCTCTGTGGGGTACTGCACCTGCCAGCTGGATGCCTGTGGGCATGGATTTGCCTGTGTAGAAGATTTCACATAAATGTAAATCAGGGTGTGTGACCTTCTGTGTATAGCTTCATTCAGTGAGCATACTTCCAACATTCAGCATTTTGCAGCATGGATTTGTAGTTCATTCCTTTTTATTGGCTGAGTACTACTCTATAGTGCCAATAATCAGCCTTGTTTATCCATTGGGCAGTATAGACACTAGATAATTGTGATTAATGTAGAAAATGCATGTATATTTGAAGACCTATTTCCCATTACTAGGAGTCCCTGGTGAAGCATGGAAATGTCTTACATAGTTTTTAGCCTCCCTTACGTAAACCTACCCTTACCCAAGGATGAAAGCTTACAGTGCTGTAGTAGCAAGGTGAGGTGGCATGACCTGGGACCTTGGGAAGAAGGCAGATGCTGTGGTTCCAGCAAGCAAAGCAACCAGCTTAGACAGGAACCAGGAAGCTGCCTAAGCGCTGCCACTGGCCAATAAGAGCACTGCAGAACCCAGCTTGGCAAGTACCATCCATGCCAAAAGCTCACACCACACACCACTCTGCAGAATCCTTTACAGCCACTACACACAAAGCATTTCCCTGTAGACTAAGTCTTCACTAACCATGTACCCAAATGAAAGTACTTTCCCATTCAGAGGCATATGGCATGGATTAGTTCCGGAATTCTCAGTATCATGAGACGATTGTGCTTGCATACTTTAATGCAGTGATTCTCAAGCAGGAGAAGTTATGCGGATCACTCCAGGGGTATCAGGTAATGCCTGGAGGACCAAGTAAATGTAAGCACCAGGCCAGTGACACACATGATCTCAACGAACAAGGCGGACACCTCCTGAGGAACAACACCCAAGGTCGACATAAGTTGGGCCTCCGGCCTCTACATATGCATATGTACAGGAACACCTACATTTACATGTACACACATGAGCATACAAAAAGTTCACGCATTCTCCAAAAGAATTAAGAAACTACTGTGTAATTCCCAATGGACTTTGGGAAGCCTAAATCTACAGCAGTTTTTGACTGAAATGAATTTGTAAGTGTGCCAAGATACCAATGACTTACAAAACTCAATGTTACTTTTAATATCATGACAGTCCCCAGAAGTAGGGCAGGCTACGTGAGCTTTTATCCATTGGGAATTAAAATCAGGCCACCACCCTCAATTTTCTTTCTACCCATGAAACCATGACAATGACAACGGGCGTGGGGAGGGAGAACCCGACAGAGTCTTAATTATTTCTCATGCCATCACTATTGCTTTTGTTTTTATTTTTTAATCACTTTTGGAATACCCTACAGATTTTTCTGCTCTTACAGAAACAGAAGGACTTAATTACAGAAAACAGAGACTTCATATTTTCCTGCTTTCATTCCTCAGCATGTTACTATCAAGTTAGTGTATCTTTGGATTTTATGGCATTAGAATAGTTTATTTTAAAATTTTCTGGGCTTTTTCCTTTTGCCGTTTTCATGTGTGTGCTTGCATGTATGTGTGTATATATGTTTGCATGTGGGAGGTGCATGAGCATATGTGGGAAGAAGTCCCAAGGTTGATGTCAGGAATCGAGGTGGATTGCTCCTTATTGACTGAGGCAAGATCTTAACGCTGATATAGCTGCTCTTGCTCCAGGGATCCCATCTTGGTTTACCTAGACTGGAATTAGAGGTGGGGATCTGAACTCCAGTCCTCACACTTCCCATGAAAGTGCTTTACCTACCGAGTCCCGAGCCCTGACTTCAGTTTTGATATTTTTTTTAATTTAATGACTTTTGGCTTAGAATTAGGAATTTCCAACCATTTGTGAAATGGCCCTAAACATTGTACCCTATATTATGCAAAGTGGCATTCTCAAGCACTGAAGATTATAAATTCAAACTATCCATCAACTTTGAAAAACAGCTAAAAGGATCTACATCTTGTGGTATCAAGTATTTAGCTAAGGTTTAATTCTTCATATAAAAGAAAACATGCTTATCATCTCATTACTATGCAAATCTACTTTCATGGTAAACAACAAAACTATAGCTATTTATCAAAGAACAGATGTCTTTATGATTTATCAATAAATGTTTATTTGTATACTTACTTTATATACCTATATATGCAGACTTGTATAAAAATACCTTGGGCAAAACAGTTTCACAAGTGGAAAAGGGTTAAGAAGCCCTGATTTACATGGATTATTTCTGTCAGTGTGCTGAATGAAAGACTTTTTGTATTTATATACATTCCTGAAGAGGCACCATGCAAGTGATCCCTTTCCTTCAAAAACTGCATTTATGTCATATATTTATGGTACTGTCTTCTTAATAACTCTAATTTCATATACAAGTTCCAAGGATTTAAACTTAACGCCTCTAAAAATGAGTCTGAATAACATATACATAATAGACAGCTATAAATTTAAACCAAGGATCAATGAAGAAAATCTTATTTTAAAAATAGTCTCCATTGGTAAAACGACAAAAATTGCTGTTCTGTGTCTACAAGCCAAAACTGGAGTCTGAGTGTCTTTGATGGCTAACATTCTGCAGAGAGCAATCTTGGCTTGTGACATCGATCTCCCCTTAGCATGCCAAAGGATCATTACTCTAGAGAGTATGACAAGATTTGGGCAATGTTTGACCTATATTTAAGAAGGGGAACATGATTACTACTGCAGTCTGCAAAGAAAGTTGGCAGGTATTCAGACAATAGCTGCTGATAACCCTCCACAAGTATTCATGTCTTCTGCACGGTACCTACGAAAAGGCAAGCACACTCTTGGTAACTCATTTCTGCATGGTGTAGGGAGTCATCACCAAGTTCTAAACATATAAAGACATAAACGCAGAATTTTCCATAACTATCTTTCTAATTGCCATTACTGTTCATTCGCAACATGGTAGTCAACTGTAGGCGTCAAATATTTCTCATGTAAGTAAACAAGCACTCACGAAGACTCTTTGATGCAAATTTAAGAAGTGTGTTGCTGTGTTCATAGCATATATAACACCAAACTGCCCGGTAATAGTTCAAGACTAGAGACAGACATTGTAAGGTTGTTATAGAAGATACGGCACTGCCACCCAAACACAAATTGTGATGACTTAAAGATACCAACTGTAAATGCTAAAGCCAAACAGGGAGGGAGGGAGGGCAAAAAACAATAAAATACAGGTAATAAGAAGGGAGACTCAAAATGAATGGCCAGAATTTATGGTGTAATGACCACAACTTAAAGGCTGAAATTATATGTCTATGTGGTAGAAAGCCAGAGTCCGCTGTCTATAACAAACTTACTGTTAGATAGATGACAGATAGATAGATAGATAGATAGATAGATAGATAGATGATAGATAGATAGGTAGATAGATAGATAGATGATAGATAGATAGATAGATAGATAGATAGATAGACAGACAGATGATAGATAAAGACAGATAGACCCACGATTGACTGACATAGTTTAGATACCTAAAAGATGGATAGTGCTGGGGATAGAACTTGGGATCCTGTGTATGCAAGTGCTCTACCAACAAACTCCACTCCTGGCTCTGAATACACATATAGTCAATTTCTCATCGTTATGTTTTGTGTCTTGGCTACTCCTAAGGTAGTCTGGTGAAGGTATTTTAAAGGTAAAGACAACAGGGGCTGGAGAGATTGCTCAGTACATGAAGAACTTGCCTTGCAAGTGTGACAACTGGTGGTCAGAACCCAAGAACACAGGCAAAGTCAGATGCAGTAGCATGCATTTGTAATCCCTGCTTTCTTAAACTGAATGGGAGGCAGAGACAGGAGAATCCCTGGAAGCCCACAGGCTGGCTATCCTGGATTCCACAGACCCTGTCTGAAACAAGGTGGACGATGAGAAGCAACACCCAAGTCTGTCATCCGACATCTGCACGTGTCCTAGAATGCACACACCTACACGCTCTCACACACATATAAAAATAACAATAAAGATAAGGATAAGGTAAAAAAGGAAATATGTACTAGTCAATTTTTGTTGCTGTGATAAAACACCATGACCAAAAGTAACTTGTGCAAGAGTTTGTTTTACTTTATGGTTTCAGGGAGAGGAGTCCATAATGGCAGGGTGACATGGCAGCATGTAGATGAACAAGGATACTGAGAGATCATATCTTAACCCACACCCAGGAAGCAGAGGAAGTGAACAGGAAGTAGGACTGGGCTATAAGCCCTCAAAGCCCATCCCTAGTAACATATTTCCTCCAGCAAGGCTGCATCTCCACATAATCTCCCCTAAACAGTGTCACCAACTAGGGACCAAGTGTTTAAATACTTGAGCTCATGAAGAACACGGTCCATTGAAAGCACCGCAAAATGTCAACTGGGTATGATGGTGCATGCCTATAATGTCAAGACCTTGGAGACTGAGGAAAGGTCAAAAGCTTGGAGTCACCCTGGGATACATAGCAAGACCATGTCTTGTTTTTGGTGGTGGGGGGGTGTTTTGATCTTTTTGAGACAGGACCTCCCTGTAGCCCCAGCTGGCCTGGAATTTGCTATGTAGACCAGGCTAGCCTCGATCTCAGAACGATCCTCTGCTTCACCAGTACTAGGACTAAAAGCATGTGCACCACACCTGCACCCCCCGCCTTAATGAGGAAAAGAAATACAGAGTCCTTCCCATGTCTGTGTCTAGTACAGGGTTCAGTAAGTGAAGATCACATCACACAAGGATAGTAATCTACTGGATGAAGACTGAATAGTGACCAGGCCACCAGGCTTCTTAAGGATTACAAGCAGTATCAAATCACACCCCAGCTGCCACTGAGCTGTTCACTCAACTCACCTTCAAGGGGTAATCCTGGAAGCTACAGTGTCTGCTAGAGAGCAAGTCCGGGAGACTATGATGGGGGCAGGTCATATGAAGAGGTGGGAAGCGGAGCACATACAACTGCTACATCCTAGTGCTGTATACTGTCACATGTCTCATTATGACACTGCTGCTATCTGCTTTCCATCATGGTGACAAAATACCTAAGCTGGTCAACTTATAAAGAAGAAAGGGCCAAAGAGCAAATATCTTGGATGTTGTCATATAATATCTAAGGCAACTATTCTATTCCACCTGGGAGCAGAAAAACAGCCACTAAGAAGCACACAGATAGATAAGGGTGTATTCCAAGAAATCTTTACCTACCAAAGACAGGCTGTGGCTGGTGGTTCTGTGGGCAATAGTTTACTAACCTCTGCCTTGGAGCAATATCATTCTAGACTGATTAGGCAGCGCCCTCCTAACACAGGGTAAATTACAACGAATAACTGCAACCAGCGCCAGATGAGTATGGATGCTGCATACTCAGTCTGCTGAAGTTGTGAACCTTACTACCGCTAAGGAACATCAGTGGGCAGGGGAGGAGTGTGAGGAGGGCACTGGCCCTGGATTCTGCTTCCAGGGAGTCTCACCATAAAAATCACAAACATTATGTTGTAATGGCACTGTCAGGACATGTCCACAAACAGCCTTGCAAAAACTTCCAGCTATTCCAAATACATTTTTCAATTCATAAACACGCTCTTCTTTTGCAAGAACTGATTCCTCACTGCCCTTTCTTTCTGCCCGATGTTGTTAACTAGAATGGACTCTGCGTATGGAAAACACTGAACCTCCCAAAAACCCAGACCCCCAAAAGACATGCAGCATGCATTTCCCCAACATGTTGATAGCAGGGTTCCTGGTTCCAGTTAGCATATTCCCTTTGGTGTGAATGATGAACAGGGACACCGCTTTATTCTCAGAGGTGACAGACACAAAGGAGATGGCTTACAGTATGAGATCACAGGGAAAACAAACACTTGAGTCATTTCACTTGAAGTAAGAAATCTGTCACTAAAATAAAAACCATGAAGGGGCAATGAGACACGAGTCTTGTGAAGTAGCAGGTATTACGAACACTATAAACTAATGATACAATGTTATGTTGAGACAGTGGACCTGGTCTTGGGTAAAAGAACTTATACAAGCCTGAGCTCAATTACAGGATCCCACCATGGAAGCAGAGAACCAACTCTTGAAAGCGGTCCTCTGATCACCATGTACACATTGTGGAACATGTGTGCTCACATGTGCGCGCGCACGCACACACATACACACAAATAATGAAGAAATTAAAATCTTAATTAAAAAAAAAGATAATGGACCCCATAAGAGCAGCAGGGCTGGAGCTCAAGAGAGATGGCTCAGTGAATGGTTAAGAGCACTTATTGCTTTTGCAGAGGACCCAGGTTCAGTTCCCAGCCCTCACATGGTGGCTCACAACCATCTGTAACTCCAGTCCCAGATCTCCTCAGACACAGTATGCACAGTATATATACATGATAGGCAAAACAATCATATACACAAAATTAAAAAAAAATATTTGGTCTTTTTGAGACAGGGTCTCCCTGTAGCCCCAGCTGTCCTGGAACTCACTATGTAGACCAGGCGGAATTTTTTTTTTTTTTTAAAGTATCAGGGTCAAGCACAACATCTGTAGAAAAAAAATGAGTTTTCCTCTCATCAGAAGGGCCAAAGCAGCTCAAAACAGGGAAAAAATATTTTTAAATTCCAGTGAATCAAATGTCTTTCTCAACCAGCAGCCAGAGTTCCCATACACTACTACCTTCTGCTGGTCCTTTTGGCTTAATAGTCCAGGTGTAGATTGCTAAAGTCAAACAAACTATAGTGAACTTCATTTGAGTAGATCAATGACACACATGCTAAGTATGATGTGCTATGAAGACACCCGCATCAGGAACACATCTCACTCATATTGCACCCAGTTAGACTCCAGAAGATCTGACCCCCAGAAGCATCACCAGGGAAGTCAGAATGTAGATGTGATCTCAGGTCATTGACCTGACATCTCATCAACAGTCCATGATGACACATGACCTGCATCAAAATGATACTCTGAACAACTGTTAAGATAAAGAAAGGCCAAGGAGATGGCTCAGTGGGTAAAAACGCTAGTTGTGCAAATGTGACCATACAAGTTCCAAGCTTGGAACACAAGTAAAAAATCAGATGTGATAGACATCTGTGATCCCTGACCTCCTACTGTAAGGTGGAGGGGAAGACAGGAGAATCAGCTGTTAGCACATGGGGCTAGAGTACAAAGCACCAGAGAAACAAGAAAGATCAACAAAAGCTGTCCTCTGCACACATGAACGCACGGAAACCATAAGCATACCAGCACATACACACATATACATAAACAATAACAATTAATGAATGAAAATTCTGACTTTAGTTGTGTGTTTCTCTGACATCAATTTGGTGGCTACATGTCTCTTTTTGCATCCCAATCTGGTTCTACTTACATACAAAGTAAGTTGGTTTTTCTTTATGTCTGCATGTCAGTGTGGCCTAATTTCTCAGGAAATACACTCCATCTCTATCCTGTCCCTCACCCACCCCCAACCCCCCACAAAAGGATAGTTCCCCATAGCCATGCAAGCTAGCAAACTCTCTGAAGGGTTGGTCATTCTCCAGGGGAGGATGTCATTACATGAACCCCAGAATTCCTCAGGGAAGACTGTGTGTCCTGCAGGAAGTAATCTAGCCTTTTGCTGTGTTGATGATTGGGCACAGGGCTTTGGACCATTACTACATGAACTCAAATGCTGAAATGCAGAGAAAGTCTCTTATTAGACAGCAGACACAAGAGCCACACAATGAGGATAACAGCACACACATTGCTGGAATGCTATCATTCTTTCATTCAATTATTTTCTTTCTTGTATATGAATGTAGGGTATATGTATGCATGCATGTTCACTGTATGTATAGACATATATAAATGTAGGCACGTGTGTGCTCCTGTACGTGGAGACCAGAGAATAATGGAATCTTCCTAGATCTCTGTCCAGGGTCTCTCAGTTGAACTAGAGCTCTCCCATTTGGCTACCCTAGGTAGCCAGCTTCCTCCTGGGATTCCCCATCTCTGCTTCTAAGCACTAGAATTACGGACAAGCCACAACACCCACCTCACATTTACGTGGGCTTTGGGTACTGAGGTCCTGTCTCCATGCTCACATGTCAAGCTTTTAACCACTGAGCCATCTTTCCAGCCCTCATTAATTTAATTGTCAGACATGAAAACTTAAAATGAGATGAACCTACAAACATATTCACAAGTCACTCCAAAAACGATAAATCTGAGACCTTTCGGTAACAGGGAACTTAAGAGCCAGGCATGGTAAAATACAACCCATAATCTCAGCTACTTGAGAGGCTGAGGTTCGAGAATCATTTGACCCCAAGAATTGAGTGCAAGAGTTCAAATTTAGCCTGTGCAACAGAGCAAGACCCCATTTCAAAATCAAGACATTAATAAAAATAAAGTTTAAATGTGGCCATATAGGAGGATGAATTTGTACTCAAGTAGAATACAATTATAACCGATTTGGAAAAAAATAAAAGAGCAAGTATATTTGAGCAAGAAAAAAAATTAAATGAAACAAGAAGACATAGATTTTGCTTCTGAAAAAGAACATTGAAATCTACTGCTCCCAAATTGAATTAGCACATGCCTTGCCGTATCAGAGTAGATGAACACCACTCTGAGCGGCTCCTCCAGGCTGTGTTTCCCAAATGATTTCATCTGCCCACCTTTCTCTTTTTACTCCTCTCCTTTTATCCATGTAATAAGCAACAGATGCTTTCCTACAAATATAATCGCCAAATACAATTTCAGAAAAGAGAAAACACACATGTTCCATTTCCTATAAAACTAAATTTAGAAAAAAAACTGATTCTAAATGTGCTTGCTATTTTAAGCTTAGCCCAATTTCCTTTGAGCCTGTCAAAATTTGTCTCAGGTTCTAAGACGATAATTTACATATAACAATATGCTAAATGAAATGTATGTAGATACCTGGTTAGGGGTGATGTTCCTGTGAGGAAATAAAACAAAGGGCTGTGCTAAAATTGCATTTTGGGGGCTAGAGAAACAGTTCAGTCAAGCGCTTGCTTTACAGATTTGAATTCAGACCCCCAGAACCCATGTAAATCAGATGCAGTAGTAGTAGTGTACACCTGTAATCGCTGAAGGATTACAGACAGTAGATTCCCTAGAAACTCAAGGGCCAGCTGGCCTCATAAGGAACAAGAGACCCTGTGTCAAACAAGATAGATAGTGATGACCAACACATGAGATTGTCTTCAGACCTCTACATACATGCTGTGGCACATGTGCGTCTACTCACACACATACACATACCATAGACAATATATACAAAAAGTTTAAAAAACAATAAAGGGGCTGGAGAGATGGCTCAGCGGTTAAGAGCACAGACTGCTCTTGCAGAGGACCCAGGTTTGATTCCCAGCACCCATATGGCAGCTAACAACCATCGGTAACTCCAGTTCCAGGGGATCCAATGCCTTCTTTTGACCTCCTCGGACACTGCACGACACAGGTGCACTTACATACATGCAGGAATGACACTCATACACATAAAGTAAAAATAGTAAATAAAATATTTTAAAAACCAGTAAGACTAAAATAAAACGTTATTTTGAGGATGCCATTTAAATGAAAAGAGTTTACAAAGGAAATGTGTTCTCTTTCAGATTTCCCACCATAAAAGATACTCCAGAATTCCCAACATATTTACACCATTTTATAGGATTATCATAGGTTTTAAAAATAGAAGACAGGGGGCCGAAGAGATGGTTCAATGGTTAAGAGCACTGGTTGCTCTTGCAGAGGACCTGGGTTCGATTCCCAGCACCCACATGGCAGCTAATCTCCATCTGTAACTCCAGTTCCAGGGGATCCAACACCCTCTTCTGACTTCCATGGGCATTGCACAAGATGGGTGCACATACATACATAGAGGCTTTATACTCATACACATAAAATAAAAATAATAAATATTTCTTTAAGAAAGATAGAAGAAAGTGTCTCTTAGTTGGATGCAATTTTGTTCCCCAAAATACATGAACAAAGAAACCAAAGTTTGAAGAATTTTCCTCAGTTGGTACCTTCGTAATTCAGAGAAACACTTCCAATTCAATGGAAATAGTTGCTTAACAGAAACCATAGGAAGCCATGTTTTAGAATTCCAAGCACAAAAGGGAATGTATCTGAAATAAGCAAAATCCAAGACTTACAAGTTGTTATTCCCAGACCTCCTTGGGGGCTTAAGCAACTACAACCGATTCTTGTAGATGGATACAGCAGTCAACAGATGTACATGTGCCTGTCTAACTTGGGTTAGCCTATTTATTCTCCTTACCCACATACCTAGCCCCTAAGGCAAGGTTTTGCTATATAGCTCTGGGTGACTTCAAACTGGCTACACAGCCCAGACTGGCCTGGAACTCTCAATTATCCTGCCTTACCTCCTAAATGCTCAGATTACAGGTCAATGCCGCCATGTCTGGCTCAAATTTATTCTCTGAGAATCAGAACAAAAACAGCCTGTGGCTCTGTAGGCAATGCTGTAACAACTCAACCCTACTGCTGATTCAAGGAAGTTCCATGCACTATATTATCAACAGGTGGAGTCAACTCCCCGTAGGACTTCAATCACGTACAATCAAAACCTGGGTTTCAGATCATGAGCTGCTATACTTTCTTTGATTTTTTTAAAAATCATTTAAAATGATAAAAAGTCGTATCAACACAAATTGGACTCGAACTCACAACCTGTGCTAGAGGAGCAGGGTGTGATCAAAGGAATGTGCCACCATACACGGGTCCTTCTAGATTTTGATGGCTCAATTAATTAAAAAGGTTTCACAGAGATGAATGACATTAAGGTACTGATCACATACAGACACAGAGTACAAATGTCCTCCATGAATGTAAACAAAGAATTCACCATGCACTGGAACTTCAGAAGGCCTGTGTTTGTGCGCATTTGTATTTCTTAATTTCTATAGGATGGAAAGTTCTACTTAATAATCTAGTTTTCATCAAACAGAAATTCTCTCAGGCAATTCAAAAGGTGCATGTAAAAATGATTTCAAAGCTCCTTTGAAAGCAGAATAATTCTGACAGATTTAGCAAGACGAAAGAGGTCCACAGGCACACAATGCATCATCACAGGATAGCATAGTCTATAGGTCCCTTTTCAGTCAGAACAGTATATTAAAACTAAATTGGATCTTCTATGAATCAGCTCAACTCTCCTCTAAACCACTATCTGCCCCCCTTCAATGTCAGTGAACCTCAACTCAATGAGATCACATGTGGAGAGAAACATAACATTCCCTAATTGCTACACCAACTACAGAAGAAACCAATTCTCTTTGTGGTGTTTTTAATTGACAAAAGGACACTGACGAATGTTCTTCTCTCAGAACAACCAAGGAGAAATGATGATGCACGCATTTCTTGAATTACATAGATCAAAATTATAGTAAAATACTAGAAACACACCGTAATAAAATGTTCAAGAAGGGCTGGAGGTACAGTGCAATGAGAGCGTGCTTCCCTCCTATGGGCAAATCCCTGGCACAGGTCCCTATTCAGTCAATATTATAACATTTTTTGCTGTATGCTTCTTTGGTGAATACTGTCGGTCTTTGAAACCTAAAAGCACAATATAATGCAAATATCAAAGTGATTTTACAGAGGTTGGTTCTTAGCATAATATCTCAAGTGCCAGGGTGTGGTGTACTTTTATCTAGCAGGATGAAAGATAAAATTTTGCCGGGTTTGTTCACTGCTGCTTTCCCTGCACTTCACCCAGTTAACTGCTCAAAAAATATCTGCAGGGTCGTTCAGTCTGTTACGCTGAAAGATGATGTGAGGCCATATAATCAAAGAACATCAATGCCCATCAAGAAGGTAGTGTCTCCATATGTATAGCTGAAGGCTATATAACAAGAAACAGTGCCAGACCTCCCTTCAAGTTGTTGGCCAGGGTAGTCCCAGAGTCTCCCAAAATTACACAGTCTATTGCCACAGACCATGATTGCTTCTTGAAGGTAAGAACCTATTGCTGAAGAAACGCCACACTTTGGACACAAGACTCGGAGCAATGAAGCTGGAACTGACCTGGAAGCCACCTTCCTGAAAAATAGCTCTCATAGTTTTGTAGGATACTATGCAAGCTGCTAAGGAGAACATCAATTGATGGTCCAATCCCAGCTTTAAGGCCTAATAACCACAACAATGATCTGCACAGCAAACTATACTGGGACAGTAGTGGCACTTTTATCTTGGGAGTAATCAAGAGCTACCTAACTGGATTTAAAGCTCACACAGTGAAAGGGAACCTATGTGTGGTACTGTAAATATGGCCAAATAGACATGGCTGAAGAGGTCATAGATCTTAGAGAAATTCCTAAGGCTGTCACATCCCTAGACAAATGTAATTTCTTACCACATACTAAATACAGATCTTTGTATTTACAGACAAGTATGCCAGTTACCACTCATCAACGAAGTTTCTTTTGCAACAGAGACTATTACAGAGTTCCACAACTGGTCACACACAGAGAATAAGTGTCTGTGAAATGCCCAACCCTACGTGACAAATCTATTATGGAACCTCTATACTTAAGGCTCATAGAACATAGTGGAACAAGAGATAGAGGGACTACTAATGCATCTCTCAGCTCTCATCAACAAAGTTCCCTCATGCAACAGAGGGTAATAAACACAAAAGGCTACAAATGGCAAAAGTGTTGAGAACAAGAGTCTGCAGAGGGTGGGTCCTTGGACGAGACTCCTATGTTAAACACCACCCTCCCAGGACTCAGGAACCATTGCAGAAGATGGGACAGAAAGATTGCAAAAGCCACGGGAGGAGGTGCATGACCATATAGAAACAGAGTCTTACAAGTCCCTGGGACCTTACTCATAGGAATCTATAGCAATAGCGTCGGCATGCAAACTCAAGCAGACCAAAACCCAGTACAAAACTGGGGAAATGGGCAGCAGGCTCCAGTCTTAGCTGAAGAACTATTGACAGCTGGATGAGGGAGAGCTGATCTTCTTTACGGGAGTGACTCTAGATAGGCTGACTATTCACTGGATGAACTCTCACTGAGGGATATCTGGGTACACTAACTTGACTAGATAGGCCTTAACATAAATAACAAAATGCGTGAAATGTGGTAGGGGGAGGGCTGTGGGAAGGTGAGACTGGGGGAGGGAGTATAAAGATGATTAAGATGTTTTGTATGAAATACACAAAAACTCAATAAAAATATACAAAAAAGGAAGTTAGCATGTGTAAATATTGTGCAAGGAGCCACATGGGTATAAGGCCAACGTATGTGTGATGGCTGAGAAAGATTGCCAATTTGACAAGATCTAAAATCACTTAAGAGACAAACCTCTGGGCTCCCTCGTTGGGGAGGGATTATTTAGATTAGCTTAGCCTCTAGGCATGTCTGTGAGGAATTATCCAGATGAGGTTAACTGAGGTGAGAAGAGCCACCCTGAATGTGAGTGGTGCCATCTCATGGGTTGAGGTCCCAGATTTCATAAAACAGGAGAAAGGGAGCTGAGTATCAGCATTCAACTCTCTCTGCTTCCTGACTGGGGGTGCAATGTGACCAGCAGCCTCATGCTCCTGTAGGCATACCTTCTTTGCCATTATGAACTCTACCCTTGAACTATGAGCCTAAATAATCCCTTTCTCCCTTGTATTTCATATAAAAAAAATTACTGAAAACCCAGGCATGGGGGTGCACACCTATATTCCCAGCACCCGGAAGGCTGAGGCGGGAGGATTCCAAGTTTAACGGAAGCCTGGACTACATAGTGAGACCTCATCTCGACATCAAAATAGTCAAAAAATTATTAAAGGCTTTTACATATTTTTTTTCCGAGACAGAGTGCAAGATTAACAAGAGTGACAAAAGTGTCTTTATTTTATACATTTACCAAATCTCAATTTAGATATAAAATTTTCACTGAAAATAAGTGACTGGCAGTTCATAAAATGTACATTTGAAAAAAGAGACCTTTAGGTCATGGGTTTCCTTGTCAGTTGGTTCGCATACAAATTTTTTAATTATATGCCTACAGCATTTTTTTTCCTGGACTATTTCCAAATCCATTAATAACCACAAACTTGTCCTAGTTTAACACTAACCCTTTCCTAAAAATAGCGCAACTTTCCGCTTGAAAAGTATTTTCCATTTTATGAGCTGATTTGTCTAGTTTCAAACAGAGGAGCCTCTGAGCGCTTGAAATCCTAATAGAGCATCACTGTATTTACAGACATACTACCAAAACGACTCTCAAAAATCACACATTGTTCTCACAGATAATTTGAAAGACAAGGACCATCTGTAGAGATGACACTACTCTGGATACATTAGGTAAAATTCTGAAGCCGTGGTATTATATATTAAAATAGAAGCTTCCATATTCGTTTAATATAGGGTCAGATATTACAATATAAACTTACCAGTTTCTTTTTCACTTGCAGCTCACTTCGGTTCCTACAGGGTGGAGCAACCCTACCTAGTAAGTTCATGACGGCTGCAGGCTCTGAAGTGTGTTGATGGCAGCTGGGAGAGAATGCGAGGCATATGGGTGTGTGTGTGTCTGTCTGTCTGTCTGTCTGTCTGTCTGTCTGTCTGTCTGTGTCTCTGTCTCTGTGTCTGTGTCTATGTGTATCTGTGTTGTACATGCCCTGCATGCTCATGGAGGGCACTGGGTGTCCTGCTTTACACTGTCACCTTATCCCTTGAGACATGGTCACTCACTGAAGTTGGCAGCAAGTAAGCCCCAGCAATCCTCTTATCTCTGCCCCCTACAGCTCTCATCCATCTCCTCAGGCCCCAAACGTGAATTTCTTCAAGGCTATACAGTCACTCTTTTAGTTCTAAGCTCTTAACATCCTTCTCCCTCGATCAGTTTGAAACACATCATCAATCCTACACTGTTCTGGCAGGAGAAAAGTCTTCTCTAGGGAAAAATTTAAAAGCCAAACATTGTCTCCGAAGTAAATTTTTATCTCTTAAAGATTTATTTTTATTATTTTTAATCATATGTATGTGTGTTCATCTTTGCGTAGGTATGTGCAGGTTCCCTCAGAAGCCAGAGGTGTTAGATCCCACTGGAGCTGAAGTTACAGGCAAGTGTGAGCTGCTTCATGTGGCTGCTAGGAACTGAACTCAGGTTCTCTGCAAGAGTAGTAAGTGCTGCCTTGAATTGAGTTCTAATATATTAAATTTTTAAGTCCCTTAGACACCGGATGGAGGTCTGGGTAGAAGCTGTGACTGTAAGATTGAAAAATCAGGGACAAGCAGCTCGTTTGGTGAGCTGACAGCCCACCTGGCACCTTTGAGCTAGCTCACTCTTTTTTTTTAATGCATTCTGTCATATATGTTAAGGTCTATCAAGTCAAGTGACACCTTTGGGCTCTTTATCCCCTTCAGTTTCTGAGCCCTTGCTAGAACAGGCAGAGGGTGGGCTACAAACTCACACTGGGGAAGGACCCTACATCTGGTTGGAGTTCTCTTGCCTGCATGTAAGATGTTGATAACAATACTTGTGCAATATAATTTACAGCCTTCCCTAGCAGGTCACGGGCAATGGTGAAGTTAACAGGATTCACCTTCAGCCGCATCAGTCAAAATCCAAATCTTATTGGATGATTCCCATTAACATGCCTCAGCTAGGATCAGTCTTGGTCCCTGTAGTTATTATTGTCAATATTAAATCCTCTTTCAATCAGGGCATCTCATCTCTTAACATTTTTCAGCTGTTCCTCCAAGTCCTGCTCCTTAAAAAGCACACAGGAGGGGCTGGAGAGATGGCTAAGTGGTTAAGAACACTGCTTGTTCTTGCAGAAGACCCGGGTTCGAATCCCAGCACCCACATGGCAACTAACAACTGTCTGTAACTCCAGTCCCAGGGGATCCGGCAGCCTCTTCTGACCTCCACAGGCATTGCACAACATGGGTGCACTTACCTACATGCAGGCAATACACGCATACACCTAAAATTAAAAAAAAAAATTTTTAAAGCACACAGGAGGGCTAGAGAACTTGCCCAGTGGATAAAGCACTCGTTGCACAAGCACGAAGACAGGGGTTTGGATTTTCACCACCCATGTAAATGCCAGGTAGGCATGCTGGCTTGCCTGCAATTCTAGTGTCTCAATGGCAGAGACAGAGGAATATCCATATTGACAAGTTCTGGGTTGAACTGAGAGACCCTGCCACGATGAATGAGGTGGGAAGTAATCCAAGAAGACTCCCAGTGTCAACTGCCATACTCCCCCCACAGGCGTGAGAGTGCACACTTGTGCACGTACACACACATGCAAGCACACACAAATCACATGCGAAAAAACAGCACAAAAGAATGGGTATCTTCAAACGCTGGGGCACGTAGTGCTGAACAACTGCATTCAATCCGTTGTGACAAGTCAACATTCAAGAGACCCTGGACCCAGCAAGTGAATTTCTATTTACTTCATGGAATAGAAATTACAAAGCATGAGGAGAAAAACTTGGTTTTAGATTTCTCTGGTCATGAGCTGTTTGTCCCTGTCTGAAACTGGTGGCGGGGGGAAGGGGGGCGTTGCACCTGACCTATGCAGCCAAGTTCAAAGTCAGTAATCACTCCCTTGGCGCCACATTCTGAAAGGACTCACACATTCTGTGTGACACAGCCTGCCTCTCCCTGGCCAGTGTCTATGCTGACTGCACACAGTGGCACCATGTAAACTCCTATTGACAGAAAATAGAATCGCAAGCCGTATCTCCACAGTTTAGCTCAATCTATTGAACCTGGCAGGAAATGATTTGCTGGAAGCCTGGCTTACCCGTTCAGTGTACTTTTCAGCAAAAATATGTGAACATAATCAAGAAGTCAAATCTGCTCAAGTGTAAAACACAGACGTGCTACTCCAAAATGATCAGAGCAATCCAACAGCAGTTTCTGAGTCATCATTTACCTTGCCTTTCTTCTGTTTCATTTCAAGGTCTGAGAAGCTTTCTTAGGGGAAATACAGAAGAAGAGTACTCCCCATGTCCTGAGCAAAGTCACTTGAGTATGCCAAGACAGTACACAGTCTGCCACATCAAATACTCGATTACCTCACCCATATCGCAAAACACACGTCACACACATACACACATTCTCAGGGAACACTGAAGTCTGGCTTATGACAAGCAGAAAAAAAAAACTGGCAAGCTTGCCAACTCACAATTATACTGCTTAAAAACAATCTTTTATTGCATAAGAATCTGTGCATTTCACACAACTGTCACTCTATAAATAAACACTTTCTTTTTCGTGTGTGTATGTGTTGCTATGTATGTGTTTGTGGGTGTGTGCATGCTGGGTGTGTGTGGAGCCAGGGGTCTATGTCGGTGTCTTCCTCCATCGCTCTCCACTTTATTTTTTGAGACAAGGACTTTCACTGAACCTGGAGCTCAGTGATTGGCTAAACTGCCTGGTCAGCAAGCTCTGGGGAGCCATCTGTCTTCAGAGTCCACTATTGCTAGGGTTACACAAGTGCACCATTAGACCCAGCTTTTACACAGTTGCTAGGGAGCTGCACTTAAGCCTCATCCTTGTATTCACTTTACCAAATGAGCCATCTCCCTCCCCACTAAAAATACTATCTAGTCAGGCAGGAGCTTGGGCATGATCAAGCCTTATGGCTTCAAGCATATTAAGGAAGCAACCATAACAGTGGCACATGAGGAGGACCTTTAAGGAAAGGAGTGCCATACTTAACAACAGATGTATACGTGATGCATCTAATCTTAGCACCTCAATTTGCTAACGTGTTCTCTTTAGCATTTGTTTAATATTCAGCTTTAACACTCAGTCAGCATTTGGCTCAAGTCCAGAGACTAGAGTATCAACAAATGTCATGGATGGAAACCTGGGAAGTGTACGACTCCAGAAAACCAGAGAGCTTTCTTTTCACAGATAGAAATGCAAATGGCAGACCCATAGTCTCCCTCATGAAGAATCAAAGAAATGCAAGAAGGCGGAAAACTCCAACAAGAATGCCAGCTATGAGTGGCCCACTTAGCTGTGATTACGTCAACTGTTTTAGCCCGCTGCACCCCTCTCCACTCCACCCCCACCCCACTCCTGCTCCCTGCAGTACCAGTCCCTTGACCTTTCAGGAAAGCAATATTGTAATTGGTCTCAAGAGCCCTACACTTGTATTTCCGGCAATCTCCCCTAAAGCAAAAATTGAAAGCAATCTAAGTCTTCAAGCACATGTGTTAAATAAATTATAGAACATGAACTGCACAGGAGAGATGCTCACGTGTATCTTCAGTCCATGTGGGTGGATGATTGAAAGCATTGTCTATATGAGGAAGTAAACACCTCAAAGTCAGACAACACAGTAGATCTCACACACACACACACACACACACACACACACACACACACACACACACGCACGCACAAACACTGGCAGGAAACTTCTATGGATAGGTTTATCTGTGTTTCTTTACATGGTTAATTTGATTTTCCAAATTTCTGAGAGGCCATTTCCTTTTATAACAGGAAAGCATCTTCAAGAGTCTAGCATCCAAACAGCAATTAATAACTACTACTTTCTCTGGTGAGTTTCTTAAGAAAAGCTATTTGCCCTCTTGTTTCTTTTGTAGGGATGTTGAAGATGGTTTCTTTATGCAGTGGGAGGTTCCGGGACACTTTCTCCCCAAGCTCTGAACAATCAGCTCCCTCACGGTCACCTTTCTGTTCTTTTATGATGCCAAACTCTATAAACACAACATTAAATATTTATGGTTGATATTTGCTGCTTCTAAAAATATTCAGAGGAGAAAGAAATGAGCTTAACTAGGCCTCTGCTTAACCTTCCTGCTGAATTAATGGAGGCATTTTACAGAGGGGCTGCCAGCTGCCCACAACAGGGGGGAAGGGGCCAGACTCTGGGCTCTCAGTCCTTTACAACAGCCCTGGGGCCTAGAATTCCACCAGAGTTGGTTCACTTGGACTGAACAGAAACACCCAACTGCTGACTGGCTCCAAACCTGCTGGTGTCAACTGGACTTATTTTACTGGTGCATTTATGAAAAGTAATAAAATATTACATAAGCTGATGAACTACAAGAGCACATACAAACATATTTTTTTCCAGTGAAAAATATTTTGGATGCTTTCTTATTGACTTAACCCAGACAGATGGCCAAGCTAAAATGCTCTGTCAACCTTGCAGGGTGAACGACGATCAAGAGACTTATAAAAGGACAATGAAACAACATGAATTCTACCCCCCCAAACAGTTCACAACCTCCTTCAAAGCCTCTTCTGGGCTAGAGGGATAGTTCAATTGATAAAGTGCTTGCTTTGCAAGCATGAAAACCAGTGTTAGATCCCCAAAACCCACATTTAGAAAGAAAGGGAGGGAGGGACACAGACATATCCAGTGAGGAATGAATGAATGAATGAATGAATGAATGAATGAATGAATGAAATTATTTTAGTGGTGAAAGACCCAAGCATAATATAGACACTATCACCTCTTCTTTTTTTTTTAATTTTTGTGTGCATATACACGTTCTTAGGTGTAAGTACGGTGCGGGTGTGGAGGTCAGAGGACAACCTCTGGTGTCAGTCCTCACCTACCACCTAGCTTGAGACAGGATTCCTGCTTACAGCAGGTGCATATACCAGACTCTACTGTGAGCCTCTGGGTATTCTTTTGTCTCCTGCCATATCACCAGGAATGCTGGGATTACAGACACTTTCTACAACATTCAGGTTTTTCGTGGGGGTTCTAGAATCCAATCTCAGGTCCTCCTACTTGCTTGGCAAGCACATTAGCTCACTGAACCACATTGTCACCTCTTAAATCATGCCCAAGAAGGTTGTGATGTAGCTCAATGACAAAGCACGTAAGAGACATAAATCAGCAACAACAACAAAAATAAATAAATAAACAAAAAACATAGTAACTATGACCAAGAGAGAAACCGTTCTAAACCGTGTGAACACTTGGGGAAAAATTCTCACTACTGTTCTTCTAATTAACTTTAGATATTAACTATGAATAGAAGGCTACTCAATAATTTCCTTATTTTGAAAAAGCGAAAAGTCAACATTTCCTGACTGTCTTGGGTCAAAAGAGCATGCAGAGAAACAAAAGCAATGCTGAAATTACCTGGAAGATGCATGTGGATTTACAGTGGTGTGGGGAACTGAGCAGGCTAATGCCTTACAGTGTGTAACAGAGGTATGCATTCAACTGGATGGAAAACTGCTTTCCTGTCCAAGAGTACAATTAACAAACAAGGCAAGTACTAATACTTCCTGATTAAATGACTACTGCAGAATCGAAGGAGGGATTCCCCTCCCCTTCTGTTTCTGTTTTCTGACTGTTCTTTTGTAGGGGGCGAAATCTCCATTCCTATAGCTCAGGTAAATTCAAACTCAGTGTGCAGCCAAGCTGCCCTTGAACTCCTAATATCCTCATGCCTCCACCTCTCCATGCGAGGATTATATACATGCACCACCACGCTCAGCTTGTTTATTTATTTTGAGACAGGGCCTTGTTGTGTAGATCAGCCTGGCCTAGAACTCATATCCTTCTCCTGCGTACAGGTATTAGAGACTTGCTGCCACCATGTCTGCCTAGGGAACAGTCATTTTATGTGTTATAGCTCCAAAGGTTACGCCAAGAGCCTTTTTCCACAATTCCATTTACCCAAGTCAATGACAGCCTAAAAATATCACCAGGAAGACCCCAGAAACACGTCTAAAATTGCATGCTGTCCTACATACTGTGAAAATATCTCCCAGATTATGAATGATCCCAGTATCCAACATATCCAGTGTGTACACTGCCCTCCATTAGTCACTAAGCTGTCGCAACAGTCAGATGTACCACCATGGCACTGCAATGCTTAAATAAGTTTTATTTAATAATTTCCCCAAAGTACAAGAGTAGTGATGCCAAAAACTCAGACATGCCAAACAAAAAGTCATAGTGTTTCCCCTAAATGTCAATAGAATAGGGACAGACGGACAGACAGGCAGGCAGACACAGACACACGCACACACGCACACACACACACAATTCAAAACTACCCATGGTTTTCAGCATCTAGTGGGGCTCTTAGGAGGTGTGCACTCTGGAAAGGGGGGACACTTCTGAACTTCCCCAGCATTTTCCAACAATGCTTACAGATTCAAAGTTGTTCTGTAATTGTGATACTACTTATGCGTAAAGAAATAAAGAGGACTGTGATAAGCACTATCTTCTCTACCTCCTGGTACTCATGCTTTGGCATGACTCATTGTTCACTCACCATGGCTGGCCTGGAATACAGCAAAAGCAAGACTGTGTTACTCTTACAATGAAGATATGAATTCATGGGGATCAAGAGGTGGCTCAGTGGGGGTAAGAGTGCTTGCTACATAAGCATAAAGACCTGAGCCAGGACTATCAGGACCCAAGAAAAAGCAGGATGTGGCTATGCACCTGTAACCACAGGTGCTGTGGGGGGAGGAAGCAGGAAGATGACTGGGGCTTTGCTGACTGCCAGCCTAGCTCCAGGCTCAATGAGAGATCCTGCCTCAAGGGAATAAGGTAGAGAGTGATAGTTGAACAACCCAAGTCCTCCTCTGGTCTCGGCACAAGCACCTATGCACGCACACAGATAGACACACCACACATACGTAGACACACCAAGAAATAGAGGCCATATGTACAGTGAGTATGGAATGGATTCTAGAGCCTAACAGAATTACCCAAGATCACAGCCTGGGCTAACATTATGACTGAGCCTTTCTGACGAACCCTGAGCCAGCATCACCTGGCTGATATGGACTGCACCAGGACCCCTGAGTCTCAGGACCTCTGTGAGCACATCAGTACCACGCAGTTTCAAAGTCCTCTGTTATACAGCCATCAACAGACATCTCATACAGTGGAGCACATTTGTAGACTAAAGCATAGAAAGTGCTCCATTGCACTCAAGCTAATCATTAGTATTCTATTTGTTTGCCTTCGAGTGCATATGTGAGAAAAAAACAAAAAAAACAAAGAAAGAAACAAACCCACAGAAAGGGTCCAACCTGGCACAGTAAGCTTGCTTTGGAGGTAATCTGAGTATACTCGGCTATATTCACCTTACCTTCCAGACGGAGCTTTAGAAACCCGAAGCTGGACTTATACATGCTCTTCTTAGATCCCTAGGATCTAACTTTCTCCTTTCTGGGAAGCAGTTCCACTTCCAAGTTCTTGATTCGCTATAAGGTCAATCTAGTTCATTTAATGAACTCTTGTATGGTCTGTCTTATTTAAAACAGAGTCTCTCTGGGTTCTGCTCCCAGCACGTACATGTGTTCTTAACCATCCAGAACTCTAGTTTCTGAGGCTCTGATGCCCTCTTCTGACCTCTGTATGCACTATATACATGAATGCAGACACAGGCAAAGAAACACATAAAATAAAAATAAATAAATCTTCTTTTTAAGGACAATGTCTCTCTATATAGCCCAGGCTGGCCTCAAACTCCAGATCCTCTGCCTCAGCCTCCTGAGCCTCTTGTCCTAAGAGTGCCCCACCACACCCAACTTTTTTTTTTTTGGTCTTTTTTTGAGACAGGGTCTCCCTATAGCCCCAGCTGTCCTGGAACTCACTATGTAGACCAGGCTGGCCTTGAACTCACAGAGATCCACCTGCCTCTGCCTCTGCCTCCTGAGTGCTGGGATTAAAGGCGTGCACCACCACACCCAGCACACCCAACTTTTTTTAAAAAAATCCTGACACAGATGTGAGAAAACCATTTTGCTGTCCTGTATCACAGCAGAAGAGCAGATTTCCCTGGAAGGAAGCCCGCCTTTCTGGCTTTAAGTGGCTTATGCTGTATAATGGAGCAGACTTGAGACTTCCCTCCAAAGCACGAGTCCGAGGTGTTTGGCCAGCTTCTCTGTGAATCCAGCATGAGCTCCAGAACCACAGAACCACAGAACCACAGCATGCATGGATGCTCACCATCCCAGATTGCCCTTCTAGCTATGATGCAAGATGCACTCCACATTCAAAACACTGCTACTGAAAGACAGTCCTCTAGGGCCCCAAGTCTGTCTCCAAGGGCTGAACCTGTAAGATACACCACCCAGGTAACCTCCTGTTTACATCTGAAGCCACACTACTGAAAGGAAACTCCCAAGGTCAAGACCTCCCCTACTGTGCTCTGAGACTACTTCTAAACACATAGCATTTCCCAGAAGATCTTCTGTTTCTAAATGTGTGCCCCTGCAAAGAGCCAAGGGTTGAAAGATATTAAGCTTAGCACCCAAGACTGAGTCACAGGATCACATCTCTTGGAGAAAACTGCACAAGACTGTGGAAAGGCCTTTGGAATCCAGCCACCAAAAGCTCCAGTGCTTAAGTGCTTCTCTTCCTCCACACCCACTGCTAGAAGATGATCAGGGCTTCTTTGTTCAAAGTCACCAGACTCAGAGGCCCCCGTAGGCAACTGAAACCTCACAGAACACCAGTTCCATGGTGTGGCAAGAGCACGCCAGGGGCAGAAGCAAGGGGGCACTCTGCCCATACCTGTGCCTAAGCTCACTGCATTCCTCCAGTTAAACCACCTGGAAAAGGCTGCTCAGGCAAGGTGTGACTAAGTACAGGTGCCCGGGCCCAAATCCACCTTGGGCACACAACCATGAAAGATTTCTGAGAAAAGCCTGAGAGACAGACAGACAGACAGACGGACAGACACAGACAGAGACAGAGACGGAGACCCTATTTACAACAGTGCAGGTCAATTCATGCCTCACTGACTCAAACCTGCCCTGCCTTCAGAAAGACACCAAGCACACTGGCCAAAGTGGCAGGGGGTATAGAAAGTCCACCAACCAAATTCCAGCCTGAGCTTGGCTTTTCACCTTGCTGCTCTTGAGTACAGGAAACAGCATTTACAGTGGTATTTTAGGAAACACAGTCCTAGGAGTATAACTTGTTCTATTTACATGTTCATTGTATTAAAGACAAAGAATGTGACCTGTCTGGATTCCTTCAGCTGCTCTGCAAAGTGTCTCATGGGCAGCATGGAAATCTGTGAGAAGGGTAAGGTGGGGTGTGACCATTATGGGTTGATCTGGGTCTCCCAAAATAACATGTTGGAGTCCTAATCTACAATTCC
Organism: Nannospalax galili; assembly: GCF_000622305.1. NCBI lineage: Eukaryota > Metazoa > Chordata > Mammalia > Rodentia > Spalacidae > Nannospalax > Nannospalax galili. The sequence continues at coordinate 153,426 of NW_008349978.1, forward strand.
CCAGAACGTGACCCGACCTTGTCTTTAAAAACCAGTATAGATGTGATCAGCTGAACTGTGCCATTCAGTTGAACTGTGCCATTAGTTGAACAGTGCCAGGCACAGTAGCACACTCTAGTAATCCTAGCACTTAGGAGATGGAGGCAGGAGGATCAGGAGCTCAAGGCCAGCCTCTGGGCTACATAGTGAGCTGCAAATTGAGGTTAAATTAGACTTGTCCATAATCTAACGTGTCCAGTATGCTCTTAAGAGGGTCACAAAAGTACAGGCACTCAGGAAGGTGGTTATGGGACACCAGAGTCAGAGTTGGGAGTGAAACATCTACAAGCCAAAGAAAGCCAAGGACCACTAGTATAAAGATATGCTTTGTAAGAGGCAAGGAAATATATTCTCGTATGGCTCCACTGACACCTTGATGTTGAACGTCTGGCCTCCAGAATGGTCAAACTATTCCAGTTTGGGCTACATTGGGTTTCAGATCAACAACAACAAAAGGGGGGTGGGAGTAGGGGAATAGGGGAGAACCTATGGTTTAGCTTGGCCAGAAGGATGACGACACCACCTTACAGAATGGACAAGAAGCCTTCATATAGTGAGCTGTTCTTTCTCCCTTCCTAGCAATAAGTCTTCTTAAAGAATTAATTAAAAATTCTTATGAGGGCTAAGTGCTTGCCGCACAAGCCTGAGAACTTCAGTTAAGATCCCCAGTACCTGTGTAAATGTCCTGTAATCCCAGGTGAAGGCAGGAGCCCTGGGGTAACCTGGCTAGCCAGACAAGCTGAACTGGTGAGCTCTGGTTTAAGTGATACACCTTGCCTCAATGAATAATGTGGAGAGCAAGTGAAGAAGACTCCTGACATCACACACACACACACACACACACACACACACACACACACCCTTAAAAAGTCTCTGAGGGTCTTGGGATGTATATATCTAGGTGGCAAATATTTGCAAGGCTCTGGATTTGACCCTAGAAGTACTAAGAAAGGTAGATTGATGGAGAAAGGCACTGAGCAGCTCACATCCCTGAGCAAAATGTACACACCTGCTTTTGTGCCTACCTTTTGGTCCAGAAAACAAACAAATCTTCATTGTGTGGGAGACTTGTCCAGCGCATCATTAAACAAGCTCTGCATTTGGGTCTTCTTGCCAACAAAAACTGCCCCAAGCACACCAAGTTAAGACAGACATTCAGTACTGAATCAAGACTTGAGATCACTGAGACTTTCCAGACTTCCAGAAGAAAGAAAACTCATTCTGTCATTGTGTATTAAATACACATACATTATAGTTTGGACCTTAAATGTCCACCAAATACCATGTGTTAAAGGCCTGGTCTTTAGCCCATGGTCCTAAAAGGAGATGGTAAAACCTTCAAAGCCATTCAAAGTCAGATGAGCCTTTCACTGAGCACCAGTCAGTGTTACTGCTTTGATTCCATCTATCCTAACTCAGCCTCCTGTGGCACAGATTTCTAATCTAGATAGTTCAGAATTCAAAGAAAGGCCTCCATGGAATACAATGCATGGCTAAAAATTATTCAGTTTCATTTAGCAACCAGAAAACTGGTGGAGAACTATGTCAAAATCCGGACATCTGGGTACAAAAAAAGTAAATTAGTTCAAAGTCACAGCCAGGATTTAAACTGATCATTCATTTTATGCTTCTGTGCCTTGAGGTCATCTGACCATGTTTCCAAGGTAACAGTGACATTCTAGATAGCTCTACACTTGAAACCAACCATATTTAGCATGGAGGTCACTGCTCTTATAATCATCTCTCTCCAAAAAAAAACAAAACAAAACAAAACATATTTCCATGAAATAATAAGGAAAAGAAGAAAACGTAAACCATGCTGTAATTATGTCTTTGACCTACCAAAGACTCAGCTAATATTTGTAACACACACACACACACACACACACACACACACACACATACGTGCACGCACGGCCAGAACCAGAGCTACAACTCCCAGTTCATTCACTGGGCTGATCTCTTCCTACCTGGACCTGGCACATTCCCATCTGAAAGGTCAGAGAGGAAAAAGAGACAAAAGAGTCTGGAGCAGAGCTTTGGGGGCAAGGGAACCCAGAAATATGAAATGGGGAGGGAGGCTTGCTGGGAAGGTCACCGCTCTGCCTTAGGTTCTTCAATGATTCTCTCTCCCAAATCATACTTCTAAAGACAGCGGATGAGGCTAACTCAACAACTTGCTTGAAAAGTATGGGTAACCCCATAGAAACAGAGGGCTTGGAGTGCTGATCCCATAATGAACCTTACCCCCAAAATGAAGCTATGAAATGACTGCAGTAGTACCAGATGCCCTACACTCAATTTAATTCAGCCACAATTTAATGGTGCATCTTCATATTGAGTTGGAGTTCTCTTGATTGCAACTGATGCCTTAGGTAGTCTGTATTTGTGTGCATATACTGACACATTTTAGTACCATATTTAGTATTATCACACACGCTAAGCAAACATTCCACTACTGAACTATAACGGATTATGTATTATAATGGATTTATGTATATTTTATGACTATAAATGAAAAATAGACTATTTTTCATAAAATTCATGCATTCATGACTCAGTTAAACAATTTTTCTGATACTTCTAGGCTACAAGGTTTGTCTGTTGAGTTTTCTCTCAAATAAAAATTCATATACATGAAGACCCACACCATTCCAACTCACGTCCTTCAAGGGTAGAATGTGAATAAGATGCATTCCATCCTTGTGGAAGTTGCCCAGAGCTGAACAGCTCCCAGCATCCTTTTGCAATTCATGAAATAAACACCCAAGCCCCCAGGGATGGGTGTAAATATTAAGCAGTTCAATTGGTAAAGTACTTATGGAGCAACCATGAGAATGTAGGTTCCATCCCCAGAAACCAAGTCAAAAAGTAGGCATGGTTACACATGTTTAGAATCTCAGGGCTGGGGAGGCAGACATAGGTAGATCTCTGGGGCTCCGTGGCCAGCCAGCCTAGTCTAATCGGCACATTCCAGGCCAGCATGAGATCCTGTCTTTTAAAAAAAGGAGGCAAAAAATAAGATAAAATAAATTTTTTAAATTAAAAAAAAAGAAAAACAAAACAAGGAGGTAAATAGAATCTAAGGAATGACACCTGAAATCAACCTCTGACCTCCACACATATGTGGACACTTGTGCACCTATACACATACACACACACACACACACACACACACACACACACACACACACAAATCCAAGCCTGGGGGACGTATCCTCTTGAGAGGATTCTAGCTTTCGGTCCACCACTCCTTCTGAAGACTCCAGTGGTGAACCCACACCCACATGGCACAAGAGCCCCTCCCTGGGGGCCCCCATCTTCAAGCTGGCCCAACTGTAAGGACATGATTAGGTGGTGAAGGGCAATGATGGTAGCAGACTAGGCGTCATCATCCTGTGTAGTCTTCTTTCCCCACCCCACCACACATAGATTTCTGACTCAGGCTGTGTGTGGATTTACTAGCCTGTCCCCCACCCCCAGCTTAGAGCCTGTGTTGCCTAAAGGCAGCAACCGAAGGCCCGATTCTTTCCTCATTTTTCTACCTGGACTACATGAAGAGTAAAATGCATGTCCTGGCTTGTCTATTTTCTTCTATTCCAAGAAACTTCTTTAAGTTTTCTTTAAGGCTTGGCTGTAAAGCAGTAGCCTACCTTCAGACTCTTTCTCTGGCTCCTGAGATACTGGGTTAAGTATGCTGATGGGGTTATACTGAAGGCTGTGTCTGTGCTCTGGCTGCTCCCACCCACCAAGGCTGTTAAATTAAAAAAAAAAAAGATTTCATTTTCCCAGATCCAGTACAGTATGTGATGCACAACAGTACTCAGCCTGGGTTGGCTGCATTAACGTAAACTCAGATATGATCAGATGGAGTCCACGATAGGTAGTAATGACTGTTTTATGTTTGTCTATCATTATTTACAATGAAATAATCTGGGGTCATGCTCACTGAGAAGATCTTAGGTGCAGAGTGAGCATGTTTCAGTTACAAAGGAAAAATGTCATTTTCTGTGGGACATTTTCCAATCTATGAAGCCCTGTGCCGTGGTCCTCCTTCCCCCATCCCTCCACCTGGGAGTAATTTCTAAGTTAAATCTTCACACTCAAGACTTTTAGAGGTGATGAGATCACAAGAGTGGAGCCTCATGGGTGGCGTTAGTGTCCTGTAAAAGTGATCTCAGAGAGCTCCCCCACTGAACCGTGTAGCCTGTGAGGACACAGTGACAAAGTGCCATCTATGAACCAGAAAGCAGCCCTCACCACATACCCAACCTGCTATGCTTTGACCTGGGACTTCCAACTTGCAGAACAGGGAGAAAGAAAGAACCAACAGTTTCAGCTACCCAGCCTATGGTACTTTGTGATAGTAGTCCAAACAGACTAAGATATCCTGCTATGATGTTTAGTAGGCTAGCTGGACTAAATGCATTCTGCCTTTACAATATTGCAACTTATGATGGGTTTTCCAGTCTGAGCCAAATTACAAGGTGAGAAGCACCTGTCCCAAACAATATTCAAGACAGAGCTTGAAGTTCAGTAAGCTGTCAGAAAGTATAAGCCCAAGGGACAAGCCATTCCAACAGCTAAGCTACAGAATCATTCCACAAGGCCACACTCCACTAGGAGACTGCTGGATGTCGACATTTCCCATACATTTCAGAGATTCTATGCATGTCTTTCCTAGAGAAGGCATTCTGTCCATGTCCATGACTTTCAGCATTTAGAATACATTCTTCCTTGTGGGAAGCTGGCTATGTGTGTGGGTTGAAGGATTTCGAGAGAGTGGGCATTCAAGGCTGTCCCAAATTAATGTCTTTGGAAGAAAAAATGTTTACAGAATTTCACTGAGAAAGATGACGGGAGATTTGTAAGGTCGTAACTCTAGTTCTCTGAAACATATCACAAACCTCACACTCTAAAATAAAACAGATGGGTAGAGATTGAGTTCTTGCTCAACAGGCCTGGGGCCCTGGATTTCACCCCCAGCACTGCAAAAAAATAAATTAATAAAATAAGGCAGGCAAAAGCATCCCATACTTAAGTAGCAAGCCCTACTCTCAAGCCCTACCACGTCTCAAAAACTTTGATTTTGCATAGCTCATCTTCCCTGTGCCCTGTGTGTAGGTACATGTGCATGTACATGTCTATATGCATGTGCATGTGGAGGTCAGGGAACAACCCTGGGTACTGCTCATCAAGCACCATTCGCCACCTTCATTATTTGACAGCAGAGACAACATCTTTCACTGGCCTGGAGCTCTATATCTATGTAAGCCAAGCTGGCTGACTGGCCAGAGAACCCCAGGGATCTGCCTGTCTCTGCTTGCCCAGTGCTGGGATTACAAAAGCACGCCACCATGCCAGACTTGGATTCTAAGGATGGAACTTAGATCCTTGTTTGTGAAAGTCTCCAACCCTCTTTCCCTACATATTTTTCAAATTTATATAAATATGCTTAAAGCATGTGTCTATTTTGATTGTGTGGTTAAGATGGGTTTCAATATATAGCCCAGACTGGTTTAGAATTCTCCATCCTCCTGCCTGCACCCCAAGCACTGGGATGATAGGCGTGTGTCACCACGCTCTGCTTAAGCCTGTGTCTCTTAAAACCATCTTCTATAGCTGTTAACTCATATTTCTAACATGGCTTACCTGAAGTCTTCTACCTCACACACATGTGCTCCTGTAAGTACAGGCACCCATGTGTCATAGCATGTGTGTGGAGGTCAGAGAACAACCTCAGATGTTGAGTCCTTGCTGGACAGGAGTCTCTTTTTTGCTGTTCCCCGCCATGTGCATGAGGCTAGCTGACCCGAAAGCTTATGAGGTGTCTCCTATATCGATGTCCCATCTTGCAGTAGAGCACTGGGATTATAGGTACACACTAATGCACCCATCTTTTAAGCAGGTTTTAGGGGTCTGAATACAGGGCCTCACATTTGTACAGCAAGTGCTTTACTGCTGAGCCATCTTCCCAGTGAGCATCTATTCTTCACTGAAGAAGTTACGACAAATGTCTGCAATATTCTCCCACACCAAGTAAGGGAAGTTTAGTTGACTTAACAATCTCCTTGTCTTCTCCTGAAAAATAACTTGTTTTGATTAGGTCAGGTGAAAGCTGGAATGTTACAGAAACAGTTAAACAATTAAAGTAAATCACCTTTCAGGATGAAATCTTTTAACACAGAATGACATCTTTAACAGTAACATGATGATATATTATTTTCATTTATTATAAATTGAGCACAGTATGGTGCTCAGTTTTCTTCCACTCATTCAGATCTGTTCACTGTTGCCGCGAAAATCTCAGTGTAGGTGTAGAGTAAGTTTTAAGTGGTCTCACTGGTGACAAACCAATTCATGGTATTCATCCACTTTAAAAAAGAAAAAGGAATTCAATTTTCAGCTGTGCTGGTTTGCATGGACTGTAAATAATTAATTAACAGTTGCTAAGGGGCCAAGAAATCAGTCAGGATTCTCTTTCATCATTTGTCTTTGAGCAGCAACTCTGGAAAGAATTCTTACCATGTGAACCTGCTATACTGAAAAGCCAGACAAGCATTTGGGCAAACATCCCAAACATGATCATCCGTTTCCCCCATCAGCAGTATGGTCAGTTACTACCCTGTCTCCAAACACGGCAACATGTGATGTGACATGCTGATTTATCCAAATTACCAGGGAGAAAATCTTTCCTATTGGACTTTCTGGACATTTCCCAGATTTCTATGGTGGCCTTGGGTGAGTCAATATTGGCACATACATGTTTGGCGTCATCTTCTTCATCAGTCACACAGGGCTAGGAATTAAAGCCCAGCTGCTGGAGGCCACCTTGCCACTGCCAAGATGTCTCTGTCAGCTGCAGTCCTGCCCTCCTTGGAAGGGTCAGAACCCAGTCTCCATGTTACTATGAGTGCTTACTCTGCCATAGTTCTAAACTGTCTTTTCTACTAAAGTAAAGAACAGCTAGCTGTGCAACCACAAAGGCAAGGGGAAGATGGTCTTAGAGGCAAAGTCAGCTTCACCTGCTTTCTTTGACATGGATATAGGGTAAAGTCACAAAACCCAGGAAGCCTGAACCTCAGTCTACAGCATCTTTTATTTTACTATAACTTTCGGAAACTTTCAGACTCTGGGGGCCCCCATGCTGGGGGACCACACAGTGGGGTGAAATAGAAGTTCTCAAACCTCAAAAAGGTTTCAGATCTTGGAACTCCTCAGAGCTAAAAACTCAGGAGAGGGGGGAAAAAATTAGAGCAAAGGAAAGTCATTTTACCAAAAAGGGGGTGGGGGAGGGCTGGAGAGATGGCTCAGCAGTTAAGAACACTGGCTGTTCTTGCGGAGGACCTGGGTTCAATTTCCAGCGCCCACATGGGGAATAACAACTGTCCTGTCAGCAACTCCAGTTCCAGGGGATCTGACGCCCTCTTCTGTCCTCCACGGACACTGCACGACAGAGGCAGAACACTCATTCACATAAAATAATAAAAATAATTTTAAAAAAACAAAGGGGGGGTGCAAACGGGGAATATTAACTACATGAAGATACTTAGCTTACTCATGGTGAAATAAATGCAAACTAAAACCCTGAGTGTGATGCTGGGGAAACAGGAGCTCACGTATGTGGTGCAGCTGCAACTGCAGCTGGACAGACCCCCATCCAACGCACTGGCAAAGACTGCCACACCTTCTTTTTGACCTTCTTTTATATTCCTTCACTGCCGCTCCCCTGCTCACGCTCATTTACAATCCTAGCCTCTGGCCTCTTTCCTAATCAAGCACATTTCAAAAGATCTCCCTAGGGGAAGTCACAGAAGATAGGCTTTCTCTAGCAGTAGAAGACAAGACAATTCATACACAGATACACAGTGCTTTGCACCAAGAAGGCTCCTTGGAGACTCAGCACCCAGGGTTTGTACTGGGGAATAGTCACATGAAACCCTCTATCTATCACAGAAAATTATAAACCCAGGTTCTTAGGACAAGCTACAGCATTTATACAAACAGCTTCGATGGAGCAAGTAATTCTCACCATTTGGAAGACAGTCCCTACATACCAACCATCTCATATATGCAGGGAGCGTATCTAAGTCCCCAGTGCTCCAGTTAAGCAGGGAAGTAACCTCAGACCTACTGCAAGCACCCATTGATATACCAAAGTCAAAGCTATCATCCTGCAAAACAGTATTTTCTCTTTCCATGTAACATTCTCTCTTTAATAGTTCTCGATTACATTATTAAAAAGGCAGTTGTGTAGACATTCAAAATACAGTCAGCCAAAAGGGTTGAAAATCAAACTTTCATACATCTCTTGGCCAATAAGAAAATGGATTTAACTGCCATACCCTGACCGCTTAGTTAAGTCACTGAATACATTAACAACATACCCATGAGGTAAATTCCAATAATTGAGAATTCTCAACAGGTACACCTCAGATTTTGCCACAGTTTGCCACCTGATCTCCAGAGTCCATACCCAGTTTCTCCAGCAGTATTTCTGAGCCAACAGAATACAGACAAGACTCTTTCTGACCATTGTAAATAGGAGCAGGTGACATTGTTTCTCCAACCTCTCATTTTCTTTTGCTATGTAGCGAGGTTGAATATATTTTATAACTTTTCAGAGCTCCTTAGTATTTCCCTTTTAAAGAGAATTCATGTCAAGCCAGGTGTGGTGGCACACGCCTTTAGAAGCAGGACTTGAGAGGCAGAAGCAGGTGGATCTCTGTGAGTTCAAGGCCAGCCTGCTCTACATAGTGATTTCCAGGCCAGCTGGGGCTACAGGGAGACCTTGTCTCAAAAAGACACCCCCCAAAATAAGGACTCATGTCTTCAGCCCACTGTTCACCTGGCTGTGACTGCTCATTTCCCTTACCCTTACCGCCTTTGTAGAATTTCACAAACTACAGGAACCAACTGTCCTTTACATTATATGGTCTTAATATCAATCATTTTCTTGGTTAGGCACTTACAATGGACCCTCTCAGCCTCTAGAAAAGCAAGATGCAATATAAGGTAATTCACTTTTAGCCCTACTTTATATGTAAAGAGACTTGGGGGCATACATACTTTTAATCTAAGGCACTGTTTATATAAGCATTCTATTTGGCTGATAAGGCATGCATTCATTTTTTTCCATATTTCTCAACAGCATTTTCCTTTATATTCTGTTATGCCTCTTTCTCAATCAACCACCATAATGCTAAGAGAAATCCATGACCCTCACATTATCTGCATCCTGCTCACTGCACATTCCCAGGAGCATGAAAGAAGGAAGTAAGGAGGAGAGCAAAATGTGAAGGAACCCTGGAGTCATAATTACTACATATGGCACAAGACTGACCAGGACCTCCTTTGGAACTAGGGACATTGTGGGCGTGATTGAATTAAGATATGAGGATGAGTTCACTTTGGGTAATTGTCTCAGTGGCCCTTAAACCCACTGATGAGGGAGAAGACAGCAGAGGAGAGGATACATGGAGACTTGGGGTCTATAAGCCAAGAGACCATGAAATCCCTAACAGCTCAAAGAGGCAAGAAGTGGAGTCTCCTTAGTGGCATCGGGGAAGATTTAGGATTTCTGACCCCCACAGCATTGAGAGAGTAATTTTCTACTATTTTATCATTAAGTTTATGTGGCTACGATCATAGGAAACTATGGCAGGATATAAAGGCACTAGGGAAGAAGGGGGGAAAGGAGAAAAAAAAAGAAGGAGGAGGAGGAGGATAAAAGATGAGGAAAAGGGGAGGTCGGAAAGGACGAGAAACCCTTCTGTGCTACAGATGGCCCCTGAAATATTTATGGGTGAGAAGATATGGTATGTGAGGCTTGCTGTAAATTACCCTACTTGCAGAGAAGACAAGTCTCATAAGCTGGTGACAGAAGTGGAAGAACGAGGTTCAAGAATACACAGGAGACGAGGTGGCACATGCCTTTAGTCCCAGCACTGGGGAGGCAGAGGCAGGCTGATCTCTGTGAGATCAGTGCCAGGCTGGTCTACACAGTAGTAAGACCCAAGCCAGTTGAGGCTACAGGGAGACCCTGCCTCAAAAAGACAGAAAGAAGAAGAAGGAATAAAAGTAAAGAATATGTGGCAGGGACCAGCCTTATTTGGCATTAGCAGTGTGTGTGATATTCACACTAACATATCAACAATGGAATTAACTTCTATATCCAAGCTTACACACTACCCTCTTCAAATGATTAACAAAAATATTTATGGGTGCCATCTTCCATCCAGGTGAACTTGTTGAAATAGGTCTTCAGTTCTTAAACCCCTCTACCCAAGTACTTGCTCAGATCACTTACAAGACAAGCTCAAAGGAAATAGTTATGATGTGGATAAATATGAGGAATGCCTCCTACTATACCACTACATCTGTAGTACTTGGACAGACCTGTTAAGTATTGTGCCCACAGATTTCAAACAACACTGTTTCCAAAGGGAAGCGAGGGCCAATGGCTTGCTAAGAAGAATTCTGCTCATAAAAAGTCAATGTCCACATCCAAACTAAAGGACCATACTACAGGACATCATACTTAAAGCTACCACAAAGATGTTTTTGAAATGATCACTTCCAGTTCTGGCTACAACTAGCTGAGACCCTTTGCAGCACTGAAATTGTGCAGAGGGATAAATCCACCTGAATTTGTATGTAGCCCGGATGTGTACACGTTGCTGCCTGCAAAATGGTTGGCCTCCTTTTACAAAGACACTGAAGTTACTTGAAACACTTCCTTCAGCAAAGGCTGGGCCTGATGCTTCTCTGTGTTGCCTCCTTGGGGAACATTTCCCTACAGCTGCTTCTAAAGTGCGCTGGAAGGAAATGAAATGAGAGGTGCAACCTTGGGAGTCAGCATCCCTCACACGAGGAAAAGGAGACTGGGCTGGGTAGGGCAGCCTGGCTCCAACTCTCAAGAACCTGTCACCTGTAGGTTTTCTTTCATGGAACTCCCCCTTTACAAGCATCCCCTCCACATTTGGATGTACATCTGGCCAGGCATGGTCTTGGCCTTCCCCAAGATGATATTCCAACAGATAAACCTCTTCAAAATACCGAGCGAGTAAAGAATACCACAGGACATTACTGCTTATGCAGCACTTACGACACCCGGCAGATGACTCTGTTTGGAAGGCAGTCCTGTCCACGGGAGGGTTTGCAGTAGCACCCTGAGACTATCTGCCAGATGCTAGTAGTACCCCAAGATGTAAACACCACATGTGTTTGTAGACCTTATGAAATTTCCTCTGAAAGACACAATGTCCTCTATGACAGACACTCTCCTAAGAAGCCTTGTCCTTTACAAACCAAAGTTCTAATATTTTGACCTATGTGGGACCAAGTACGAACACAGTTTCATTTCATTCTTTATTCATTCACCCATTCATTCACCCATTTGTTCATTTTGGGGGCAGTGTCTCATATAGCCCAGGTTAGCATGAAACTTGCCAGGTACCCGAGGCTGGCTTTGAATTCTGGATCTTTTTGCCTCCATCTCCTAGGAGCTGGGATTGAGAAGTGTGTCACCAAGCCCAGGCCTCAGTTCCCTTTTTATTCAGCATTCAAAACAAGGCATCCATATATAGACCATGATAAGACAAGCATGCAAATGTAATTAGATTCACTCAGATGACCTTCATAGAAGGTACAATGAAATTAGCTGTGAATCAATATGGCACTGGCCCACATGGAAAAGAGGTCTTTTAAAGTTTTAGTTCAGTTATGGGCAATTTCTAGGCACCTGGATGTTGTAACTGTTTTTCATGGTTCTTAATTTTTCAATGGCAGCAACAGTCATAACAACACAAATACTGACAATGACTTAAGAATAGATGGGGAAGGGCTGGAAAGATGGCTCAACAGTTAAAAGCATGTACTTTGGCAGGTTGTGAGTGTGTTGTATGTGTGTGGCCTATGTGTGTGATGTATGCACACATGTATGTACCTATGCATACATAAAGACCAGAGGAAGAGTTTGGGTGTCCTGCTCTATTGTTCTCCACCTTATTCCTTTGAGACAGGGACTCTCACTGAATCTAAAACTAGGCTTGCACCTATAGTAAGCCCCAGAAATCTTCCTCTCTGCCTCCCAACAGCACCAAGGTACAGGCATGCGCAGCCTTGTTCAGCTTTTTATATGTGTGCTAGAATCTGAACTCAGGTCCTCACAATTGTGCACACGCTTACCCACTGAGTCATCTCCCTAGTCCCAACAGAGGGTTTATTGTTAAATTATTAACTTTTTATTATTATCATTATTTTACTTTTTATTTTATGTGAGTTTTTTGCCTGCTTATATGTAAGTGCATCCATGTCATGCAATGCCTGCAGAGTTCAGAACAGGGTCTCAGATCCTCTGGAAGTGGAGGTACAGATGGTTGTTAGCTGCCATGTGGGAAGCAGGCAGTGCTCTTAACAACTGCAACATCTTTCCAGCCCCTATTATTACATTTTTAATTACATTTTATTTGTTTTTGTTGGGGAGGACACGCACATTTGGAAATCAGAGGATAACTTGAAGGACTAGGTGTTCTCCTTCACCATGTGGGTCTCAGAGATTGAACCCAGGGTCTCAGTCTTAAGGACTGGTGCCTTTACACACTGAGCCATTTCTCAATGTCTGCACAGGGTTCTTAACACACATCAAAACCACAAGCACCAGCCAAGGAGATAGCTCGGTTGGTAAAGCTCTTGCCTTATGAGCATGACACCTGATATTAATCACCAGCATCTATGTAAAACTGTTGAGCATGGTGGCACACACTTGTAATCCCAGTGCTGAGGAGTCGACGACAAGAGAAGCCTGGTGCTCCCTTACCAGCCAGCCTAGTCTACTTGCAGAACTCCAGGCCGGTGAGAGACTCCATCTCAAAAAGAGTCTTGGAAACATTTGGCAAGACAATTAATTTGGTTATCACAAAGGGACTTTGACTTCCTCCTTAACAGTGAGAGGAAAACTTTGAAAATTCAATGAGTGATCCCTGTCCCCTGCCTTATACACCCTGGATGTGGCCTTGGCATATGTGGAGAGATACAAGTTGTAGACCATCAGTAACACAAGCCTGAGTGTTGGGTTGACATTCCCAGTTCTTGAGGAGGGCATCCAAAATTTTCCTCTGGCCTCCATAAGTGCATGCACACTCGTGCTCTCTCTCTCTCTCTCTCTCTCTCTCTCTCTCTCTCTCTCTCTCTCTCCTCTCTCTCCTCTCTCACACACACTCCCCCTTCCTTCTGACTCTCTGCATCTCTTTTCTTATCCCTTTCCTTGGACTTTGTCTCCCTCTACTGGCTGGTCATACCATGCTTTTGTTGAAGGGCTTTCCGCTTGTCTCACTCACCTCAAAAACCACACCAGTGTGTTGGAAAGCTCTTTCCTTTTCTACACACACATACACACACATGAAGAGACTCACTCACCTTACATACACACAACTTATTTAAAAAAGAACAGGAACACCATGGCTCAAGGATTCCCTAACATGTGTATCTTCAGCTGTTCCAGCCCCAGCCTTTTCTCCATTGTGGTGGATGTAGAACATTCCAAATGCAGTAGGACAGGGCTGTGTCTGTGCCTGCAGAATGCTGACATGAGCAGGCTGCCGTGCTGAGGAGACACAGAGCCGTGAAGCAGCACACACCCCACACCAGCACTCCATCTCTATCACTGAAGTATGGCATGCCCAGGGGAAACAAAGAGCCTTTCCCTCAGCATCAGCACAGGAGAGGCACCTGACACGCACCTGCAGACTCGCTGCCGACGCAGAGGACAGCCCTGTGCAGCATTACAGGAAAATGTCAGCCCTATCTCAGCAATTCACTTCCTGATCACAACCCCCCCCCAGGGAAAAAGAAAAAAAAACAAAAACAAAAACAGACCAGCCTTCAGAATCCCTTCCCCGCTCATGGGAGGAATCTGCAGAGCCAACAAAATGACTCTGTTCTTAGGATCTGATACAAGACATGGACCAAGGAATCCTAGAAACCTTGTCGTTTGTTTGCTAGGCAAGTGGGTGGCAGAAGTTCCCGTCGTACCAAATTTCAGATGGGAACTTGTGATGACATCTTTTCAAGGATTCCAGTGGTGACAGTGAACAAGCAAGCTTGTTCACTTGTCTCTCTTTGTCTCTCTTTCTCTCCCTCCCCCCACTCTTTCTGTGTTATAAGTGTACGCAGTGTGCACACTGTGCAAGAGTGCACCAGGCAGAGGAAAACATCTGGCCTCCTGCTCTATCACTCTCACCTTTAGTCCCTGGAGACAGTCTCTCACTGAACCTGGAAAAAGGCTGGTGGCCAGCAGGCTCCAGCCATCCTCCTGCCTCCACTCTTCACAGTGCTCTGGTTAAAGGTGTGCACAGCCACACCTGGCTGTTGGTATGGGTGCTGCGGGTGTGAACTCTGGTCCTCGTGCTTGAACAGCAAGCACTCTTACCCACACTGCCCCTGGGCCCACACATGCTGTCTTATTTAACAGTTACGGCCCAGTATGTCAGCCAGACTCTGCTCCCCATTCCTACAGTTCTCAGCTGAAAAACAAAAATTTTCCTCCCACTTCTCTGCCAGCTTTCCATAGTTTTACTTCCTTTGGCAAGTGCACAAGGCAGACCACACATTCACAAACAAGTAAGAAAAAGATCAACTGCCTACGGCCATAAACAACATGATAACACCACTGGCTTTTGGCTTCAAGGAATTACATGTTCAATAACATCCACATCTCTTGGGAGCCTAGGGTTTGCAAGAAAGCTTATTTTTCTGAATTAGTTCCACTTAATTCTCATACAGCCATCTTACTACCTGGCTGACGCATTTGTTGTACTTTGTGGTTTCTTTCAAAACAGTACATAAATGATATTCACTTCTAAGCATCACAGGGTTTTTTTTTTCTAATATGATTATTATTATCAGCATTCTCTGCTTGGCAAGCTGGCCTGCCTTTCTCAAGGTGAGAAACGTTACAGTAATGCCAAGTATCTTGAAAAGAAATGGACGACTCAGTGTGATGATGTCCAGCAGCATGCTCGATGCCAAGGCCGCCCCTGCGCGCTGCCACCAGGGGTCCCATTTGTACTCCCACACAGGTGGCTGCTTCTTTAACTGCAGCAGCCATTTCTACACAGAGCTCTCTCTGGCTTTGCGCTCCCTTCCACCTGCTCCAGCTTGGCAAAGCTGGAGTGTCAACCCAACACCCAGGCTTGTGTTACTGATAGCCACGTCTGCAACTTGTGTCTCTCCTCAGATACCAAGGCCACAACCAGGCTGTGTCAGGCAGGGGACAGGGATCACTCCTTGGCTTTTCAAAACTCTCATCTCAGTGTTTAGGAGGAAGTCAAAGTCCCTTTGTGATGACCAAATTAACTGTCTTGCCAAATGTTGCCAAGACTAGTGTTCCAAAGAGAAAATATTCCAACTGCTTTCTAAATAATATTAAGTTTGTTAGAGTGACAAGGACCCACAGGTGGAGTTCAGCTGCCCCCTGTTCCCAGTCCTCAGTGACACTTCTTGACTATAAAGCTTGTTTCTATTTTTTTTTAACATGTCTGTGTGTGTGGATGTGGAAGCAAGAGACTGACACTGCCTTCCTCCACTACTCTCCACCTTACTCAGTTAGACCGTCTCTGAACTGAACCTAGACCTTGCGGATACAGGCTCATTCAGCTTGTTCCAGGAAGCTCATTTCCTCCTTCAGAGAGCACTAGAATCACAAGTGGGGTGTTC
Organism: Nannospalax galili; assembly: GCF_000622305.1. NCBI lineage: Eukaryota > Metazoa > Chordata > Mammalia > Rodentia > Spalacidae > Nannospalax > Nannospalax galili. The sequence continues at coordinate 169,182 of NW_008349978.1, forward strand.
CTAAGATCACCTGGAATTTATGCGGGTTCTGGAGATCAAAGCTCCAGTCCTCACCCTTACACAAGTGCCTTATCCACTAAACCATCTCCCCAGGGCTTTTGTTTTAATTTCAGGTGGAGTCTCATATGACCCACACTGCTCTTCAACCTGCCATGTAGCCAAGGATGACCTCTGCCTCCACCTCTTAAATGATGGGATTACAGGCTGGGATTAGAGGTGTGCACCACCATGCCCAGTTTTATGTGGCACTGGAGATAGAGCCCAGTGGGTTTTCATGAATGCCAGGCAAGTACTTTACCAATCAAACCACATCACCACTCTGTAACAAGGCTATCAGGCAGCATCAAATCTATATTTTACACTTAGCCCAATTGTGGCTGGAGATGCCTGGCTTCTAGTCTGTGCCTAGCACGACCAGCCTCCCTGTGTGTGCTGCTAGAGTTCTGACTTCGAGCACAGTCCTAAAATCCTCATCTATGAAACTAAACAGAGCTGGCTGCTGTCTATGTCCTGTCTAAGGATTCTGCCAACCCTGTCCAGCATGAAGCGAGTTTTCTCTGCACAGCAACTTAGGCTGGTAAGCAGTATCCCCACTCTCTGCAGCACTGTTTGCCAATAGTACCCTGCTAGATTTTATATGGTTAGAATGTTTTCCAAACACCCGTGTATTAATAAAGTAATATTCCCTAGAGTGAGACTACTGTGAGGTAGTGGATCCTTTGAGAGAGATGCTCATGGGAGGAAGTTTGGTCACTTGGGATGGCCCTGTGAAGGGGATATTGGGACTCTAGCCCCTCCTCTTCCATCTTTGCTTCCCAGTTGCCATGAGGTAAGTACCTCTGCTCCATCACACATGCTCCCCACCATGATGTTCTATGCTCACCACAAGCTTATGAGGTCATGAAACAAAGTCTCTGAAACCACGAGCCAAAGTAATCCTTTCCAGCTCACGCTATTTGTTACAGCAATGGAAGCTGACTGACAGACACCTCGCCCCACTATTACTGCTTAGAACATCTCCAGATACTGTCCCATATTCTTTGGGGTTTGAAAGGGATGAAGTCTCACTCCGTTCAGAGAACTACTCCTCTAAAAGGATTAGATGCAACCCATGGTTGCCAGGGACTCACAAAACAGGTTCCTCCTTGTTCCAACACACCCATTCATTCACACAGATTATTGGTAGACAAATTTAAATCAATACCAGGCACATTTTGATTGTCTAAACTTGATAAAATAGAGACAACTAATTTTTTTGTTACTGTAATACTTTTCAAAACTCAAAAGACAGGCTCATGATCCTTCTGCCTCAGCTTCCCAAGTAGCAGGATTACAGGCATGTGCCAAGAAGCATGGCTATCACACCCTATTTAAAAGCAAAATTCACAAGTTCATGTTGGGAATATAGTTTTTCTCAAATTGGCTCACAAAAGTATAAAACTCATGAATCTTCAAAAACCATGAATGCTTAAGAGATTCTGCACAGCACAGTATTTGTGTAAATATCAATGCTTCACCTTCCTATACCCAAGTAAATACACTATACAATCTCTTCCCTTTTGGGGGGGGAGGGGGGATATCCATGTATGTGCACGTATGTATGCCAGTGTAAGACAATTATCAGTGCTAGGTGGATTTCTCTATCACTCTCCACCTTATTTTTGTTTTTTGGTTTTTGGGTTTTTTTTTTGAGACAGGGTCTCCCTGTAGCCCCAGCTGGCCTAGAACTCTCTATGTAAACCAGGATGGTCTCAGTCTCACAGTGATCCACCTGCCTTTGCCTCCAGAGTGCACAGATTAAAGGTGTGCACCACCACATCCAGCTATCCACCTTTATTTTTTGAGCCAGGGTCTCTCACTGGACCTGAAGCCTACCCACTCAGCTACACCTGCTGGTCAGCAAGCTCCAGGAATCATTCTGCCTCTACCCTTCCCCACAATGATGGGATTACAGGAGTGTGTCACGACATCCAGCTTTTTACATAGGTGTGGGGGATCCCAGCTCGGGTTCTCAGGCTTGTACTGCAAGCCCTTTACTCACTGAGTCATCTCCGCAGCTCCCACAATCTGTTTTTAATTCCACAAAATGGTATATTCTGATTGGTAGAGGTTGATAAAAAGTCTAACAAGCAACTTTGGGCCAAGTATGATGGCATACACATCTACCAGATCAACTACTTGGGAGACTGATACAAGAGGATGATGAGAGCCTAGAGGTTCAAGGAGAACTGAAGCAACACAGCAAGACCTCAAATCAAAGAAAAACAAAAAAGATTGCATATGCCACAAAAACATGCACTTCTGGACTCACAGAAGCACTGTATTTTCTGTCCATTTTTAGAGAGAGTATCTCACCATGTAGCCCAGGATGGCCTTGACCTTGTAAGCCTCTTCCTTTCTCAACCTCCTCTCCTCAAGTGCTGGGATTATAAAAAAGCACCACCATTCCTAGCTTCATGGTGACATTGTGCACAGAAACCAAACAGTGAAAACAACCCAAATGTACAGTCACTGACCGACAAGACAAGCAAAATGTGGTCTCGTGGTATAACTCAACAGCACTATTTGGTTATACAAAATTAGTTTTGGCACAGGTACAGCAGGGATGAACCTGGATGTCAGAGTAACCAATCCCAAAAGGCCACCAACTATGAGAACCTGTTCCAGCTATACAAAATGTACAGAATAGGCAAATCCACAGAGAATGGAAATAGCCAGGTGGTTAGTTACAAAGGGCTGAGGCAGGAAGAAAAGAGTGGGGAGCAACTGATAACAAGTAAGAAAATACTATAAAATTATACTGGGGTGACACCTACCCAACACCATAGGATCCTACACTTTCACTGGGTGAATTTGATGGGGTGTGAATTCTATTGCCATAAACCTGTTTTAAAACATGCTCTGTCTAAACTGGCTGGAACCACATAGCACTAAGTAAAACTTAAAAATAAACACATGTAGTTCCAGGAATACTTTTATTTCTTTCTTAATTTCTCTTTTGACCCATTCATCATTCAGGAGTGTGTTGTTTAATCTCCATGTGTGCATGTGGTGAGTAGGGCTTCTTCCACTGTTGATTGTAAGCTTTATTGAATTGTGGTCTGATAAAATGCATGGAATTATTTCAATCTTTTTGTATTTGTTGAGGTTTGTTTTATGCCCCAGTATATGGTTGATTTTGGACAATTAGATCAAGCCAGGGCTCAGCAGAATCAGCCCAGGAGAGGGTGGGGGGACACAACCTCAGGTGCTGTTCCTCAGGACAGTCATCCATCTTGATTTTTGAGACAGGATTTCCCATTAGAAAGATCTCCCAAGAATGCTAGGCTGAATAAGCAGGAAGCCACAAGAATCTCCATGTCTCTACCTCCCCAGTACTGGGATTACAAACATGCACCACCATGCCTGACATTTTCTTTTGGACAAGGATTCTATGAGTAAAACTCGGGTCCTCATGTTAGCATGGCAAGCACTTTACTAAGTGAGCCATCTCCAAAGCCCTCCTGGAATTTATTCATATTTCACCAACTCACCCCGGCTACAGACTCATAAATCCATCTGTTCCCTGCTTATCTGAATTTCATACAAGATTAATACCCGTCCCCCCATGCAATGACAAATACAAATAGTCACAGTGCAAAATGACAACACTCCATGTAAATAAACCTTGTGGAAAGGTCCAAGTAAAAGGTGCCATATGCAGCTAAAACCTGGTGTTTGGAAAAAAATATATTTTGTAAATTAAACATTGGTCATACAAAGAGGGAAATGTCTTTAAAGTGGACGTAAAGAACCTTAAAGGTCAGTAAACACCTGCCCTCCATCACTGTCAAACAGCAAACATGATGTCTTTAATGCAGAGGTTCTTAAGCAAAACCATGAAGGCAGCCCATAACGCAATTAATTTTTTACAAAACTATAAATTAAATTTTTTAATCATATTTAAATTTAATTAGCAATGTAAAATAAAGATTAAATGCACCCCAGTGGATAAGCTAGAAAGTCCTGCTGTGAGAACTTGTCTTACAAATGAAGACTTCTCTTTAGGTTTCTAAAGGAGGAAAATGAAGGCAGAGCCTTATTTCAGTTAGTGTGTAATGATGGAAGGCAGACATGCAATTTAGAGGAGCTGAAACCAACAGTGGAGTGTAGGGAAATAACATAAGCTGCATTATCTCCAAAATACATTACAGATCCGGCAGCTCATTTTCTTTAGTATATGTGTGGTGTGCATGCATGTGTATGTACATGTTTGCATGTGTGGAGGGTGCATGTGTGTGCGCCAATGTGCATGCGTGTCTGTATTTGTGTGTGCGTGAACCTGTTTGTACGTATGTTCATATGTGTGTACTTATGCACATGTGCAAGTAGCAGCCAGAAGTAGATGTTGTCACCTTTATGTCTTTGACACAGACTCTCTCACTGAAGCTGGATCTTACCAATGGCTAGACTGGCTGGCCACTGAGCTCTAGGAATCTTCCTATCTCTGGCATTGGGATTACAGGCGCAGCTCTGGCACACCTACCTTTTTACATGGGTGCTGAGGCTCTGATCTGAACTCAAGTCCTCAAGCTTGCACAGCAAGCACTCTACGGACTGCATCATCTCCCCAGCCCTAGAGGACAGGCATCATGTGCTGAGCAAATGAACAGCGAATGAAGATCAGGAGATTCCGTCAACTCCACACCAAAATAGCAAAGTAGTCTGTCTCAATTATCCCATATAAATAAAGTGACAAACTCATCTGAGCCACAAGACACCCTTGGCCAGTAAACACATTTCCTTTGGGATTACGGATTTTGATAATATGCTGGAACCCAGTCAGAGCCAAATATAGAGCCGTTGATTCTGCAGACAACACTTAAGCAGCAGACACCACATTTCAGACTAATCAAGAACCCTTTCACATAAAGATGAAACTTCATCCAGTTGATTGCAGAGTGGATCCAAAGTTTATCCACACAGAGCAAAAGTTTGCAGCTCTGCATGGGAATAACCTTACATAGGGTGGAAAGAGGAAAGTCCAGTTAGGGACAGAATGAAGGAAGACGGGCAAGGGACTGTTACTTGGCCTTGAACAGAGGGTCGTGTCAGCTTGTGATGGGAGGGCAGCAGGATGAGATCCTGGTGCTCAGAAGAACAGGAAAAGGAACTATTCTAGATTAGTCTGCTGCTTTTATTATTTCCTCTACTGTTCTTTCCTTTGGAAGCTGAAAGGACTAAAAAGGTAGAACTCGTCTCAAGGCAGTAGCAGAGAAGTGAGGAAAAGCACCTGAAGAAGCCTATGAGGAAAGCAGTCTAGAATTTTCCATGAAAGTATCATGCAGCACCCTCTAATTCCTTTCTACATCTGTAGAGTCGAGTCACACACCAGCCATAACAGATCCACCTCTGAAGTAATTCTTTGCATAAATAACCCAATTAAAAATGGGCAACAGATTTTTTCTAAGATTTAATTCTTTAAAATTATGTATATATGTATGTGTCTCTGTGTGGATATACGTACATGAGTCTAGGTGCCCATGGAAGCCAGTACAGGTTATGATTTCTCCTGGAGCTGAAGTTACAGGCAAGTATGAACCACCAGGCATGAGTGCTAAGATGAACCATCTGTCCAGGCCCCAGGGAAGAGATCTTAATAGACATTTTCAAAAGAAAATGAAAAAATGGTCACTGGGTGTATAAACAAAAGTGCACTGTCTCTCATCACCAGGGAAATGCAAATCAAAACCAGTGAATTACCACATCATCCCAATGATTAACAAGACTAAAAAAGTATGCTGGTGAGAAGGGGTAAGATCTCTTCTACGCTACTGAGAGAAATGTAAATTATTATAGCCATTATGAAAAATACTACAGAAATTCCTCAATAAAATAAAAATAGGGCCAAGAAGATGGCTCAGTGGGCAGGTGAAGTGCTTGCCGAGCAAGCATGAAGACCTGAGTTCAGATCCCTAACACCCACATAAAAGCTAGGTACAGTGGCATCCCAGTGCTGAGGAGATGCAGAGTAGAGGATCCCTGGACTCTCTGGCCAGCCAGTCTAGCTGAACTGATAAACCTGAAGTTCATTGAGAGACTCTTGATGCAAACAATTAAGTGCAGAGCAATTGAGGAAGACACCTCACCTGACCTCTGCCTTCCATATTCACGTGCACACATATACAGATGGACACACACACACACACACACACACACACACACACACACACCCTGACACCTGGACACGAACACATACACATACCACTCTAGAAACAGAACTACCATAGGATCCAGCTATAACGCTCCTGGGTATATACTGCAAAGAAGTGAAATCATTATGTAAAAGAGGTATCTAATGTCAGTGTTTACTGCTGCCAAAAAATGAAAACAGCCTAAGTACCCATCTCACAGAATGAATTCTATCCCCCACCCCCACCCCCACCCCACTCAGAGGTTTATATACCTGTGCTCCTCTAGGAAACCAAGTAAGGTCAAATGTGGTCATGAAGATGGGGGCCTGACTTAATAGGATTATTGGCCTTTTAAAAAGAAAAGAAAAACATCTTCCCCTTCTCTTCTCTCCCTTCTCTCTCCACACACAGGCACAGAGAAAAGGTGCCATGAGGGCACATCTGGAAGAGAGAGAAAATGACTGACCAAAATTGGATTTTTCTTTTCTTTTTTTTTTTGGTGGGGAGGGGTACCTTGCTCTTTGACTTCTAGCCTCCAGAAATGTAAGATTCATTTCTATCATTTTGTTACAGCGACCTGAATGGACTAACACAATATCATGACTGTTTTCCCAATGTGCAGTTATCGTGCACATAGACACATCAGGGTGTATGAAGGTATGCTATTCCTTACCATAGTGCTTTTTAACCAACACTGCAGCCACGAAACTATGATTCTGTACATGCATTGCTTTTAGCCACACCTCTAAACTGGCCTAGATTAGACACTTGTCTCTTCCCCTCTTCCCTGTCCCCTCCTCTCCATCCCTCCCTCTTCCCCTCCTTACACAGACACACAGACACACACAGACACACACACACACACACACACACACACACTCCAGCTATGGCAATCAAAATTGTTCCCTGAAGGATAAACACACTACCCCCAGTTGAGAACCATTGTCCCATATTAGAGACATGTGGGAGCTGCCCATGTTTGCAGGGAAAACGAAAAGAAAACATGAAGAAAATAATCCTTTCAATTGGATCAGAGCCAGAAGCAACAGGAAAGGTCAAACAGCAAATCTGCCCTCATTTTCAATCCCTTTGCAACCTGCAGACAGCACTCAGAGCGACTTTGAGAATAATATTTAAGTTTTCATTCACTGGATTCAAAATCTATCACAGGAAAATGTACCCAGTGTTCATTCTGCTAGTTGGGACATGGGTACACATTGCATTCCTTATCCCCTGAGTTTGAGAAGTTTGGTAGGAATCTTCTGCTTTTGGAAACAGAGTTTCCAGGAAACAGGGAGAATGCATGGTATGTACAACTAGCAAGCATGTTCTGGCTATGCAAGGAGGCAGCTGAAGGGGCTGGGGAGATGGCTCAGGTGGCAAAGGGCTTTCAGTGCAAGTATGGTATCTGAGTTCTAGCCCCACAATCCAAGTTTTTTTTTTTTTAAAAAGAAAAAGGCAAGCATAGTGGTGCACACTTGTGGACATAGGTGGATTCCCGGACCTCACTGGCCAGTCAGCCTAAGCAAATAGGCTTGTGCCAGGTCCCAGTGAGACTTCAAAAAAAATAAGGTGGACAGCTTCTGATGAACAACACTGAAGTTGACTTTCTGGTCTCAACACACACACACACACACACACACACACACACAGACACACACACACACATAAACACACAAAAATAAAAAATAGGGTCAGCAAGATAAACCACACAAGTCTCAAGACCTGAGTACAATCCTAGGAACCCAAAGGAGGAAGAAAATGGACTCAGAACAGTTGTCCTCTGGCCTCTATGCATGTGCTGTGGAGTGTACACTCACAGGCACAAAAATAATAAAAAATAAGTGCAGAAGCTTTAGATAAATGTTTTCAAGAGAAGAATAATGAATCTGACCCACAGAGTTGGAGGGGGGAAAGGGGTAGTACAAGGCAAAGGACCCAGACTGTTCTTTGCCTCATCAACAAAGGATGCCTGGGAGACTTTATGGTTTGGGGAAGACAGATTAGTGACATTAATTAGATACAGATTAGTTCCTCTCTCTAGAGGTCATCAGTATGAGCTAATAAGAAAGAACTCCAAGCCCAGGCTGGTGCTTACCAGGGTGGACAGCCCACAGGAAAGCCACAATGGAGTCTATGTGGCCTTCATGATGCTTTTTGGTTCTTATTCACTCTGCGGGGAACATCTGAAGCTCCAGAGCACATTTCTCTTACAGCTGACGCACCCTCTCCACAAGAACTACCTGGGTTATCTGTGCCTTTTTCAAAGTTTAGCCATAAAAAAGAATTAGTAAGAACCGGCCACCCATTCCTTCTACTGGGACTTCAAAAATGACAGCCGAACAGGAAACTACACTGTGGTGGTTAACCTTCATTGTCAACTTAATGGTCAGTTTGTCTGGATTTGGAATCACCTGGGAGACTGTCAAGGCACACCTCTCAATACGTCTATGTGTTTCCAGAGAGGAGTAACCAAAGAAGGAAGACCTGCCCTGGATGTGAGTGATTCCACCCCAAGGGCTGGGGTCCTGGAGACAATAAAAGAAGACAAAGAAGAAAGCCAGAAGTGCAGGCATCCATTCTGCTTCCCATCTACTATAGTTTGGAACTGATGAGCCAAGTCGCCATGGACTGAACCCTCTAACATTGTGAGCTAAAATCAAGAAGTCTTCCCGTGCAGTTGTTTTTTGTCAGTTATGATGCAACTGAGAAAAGTAACTAGCCCATGACAACACTACGTAAACCAAATGCACCCGAAAGCAATGCATTTCCTGTCTGTGGTTCTCCAGAGAGCACCTGTGAATCTCACCCTTACCTCTCTAGATGGAAAATGGGAAACAGGGAGGGGACAGAAGGAAGTGGGTGGCACGCTCAAGCTCGGCCTTCCACAACTGAACTCGTTCAGTTTGGCACCATGAAGTAGGGTTCCCACCCACCTCATTGAATCTAAAAGTAAGCTGGACTTCAGGGATGTCAAAGGCCCAGATGTCCCAAAGACCAGAGGGGGCCAAAGCAGAGGTACAGGTCAGACTTAAACTTGGGCCTGGTTTCTTTGAAGGCTCAGTCCAAGCTTACTTCAATCACATGCCCTCTGACCTCTCATTTACAGCAATGGTGCTACAACAAAGGTAGGTCAAGACTTCCTGTGCAGCTGAATCCTCAATGGAGAAACCAATTCCACTAAGGGAAGTTTCCAGACAGGGCATGAATGAACAGCTAGCCTGCTGTGAAGGCAATCAGGTGTCTCCACAGCAGGAAAACAGATGGCTGTAGAATAGCTACTAGAACATGCTTTCTGTCACCCAGGCAATGGGTGTCCCAGCTAGGGAGGGGTCTCCAAGCAGCCTTGGTACAGCAAGTTGCCTTTGTTCCATCATGCAAAGCAGTATCAACACGGAGGGAAACAAGCATACTCATCCAACTTGGAACACCCTGGAAGCAATGGACGCACCCTTGAGCAACCCATTCATTCAGTACAACTTGCCATGTAACAGAAAGCTATATGTAGAAGCAATGTGCTGTGGACAGCCCAAACAACATGGACAGATCCCCATGGCACTGGCTATGCAGAAAGTTGGTCTCAAAACACCTCAGACATAGCAAGTGGCACAGTCTCTGCCATCCTAGGTACAAGGAGGATTTTGAGTTAAATGCCAGTCGGGGTAACTTAGCAAGAGGGGCTGGAGAGATGACTCAGCAGTTAAGAGCACTAGCTGGTCTTACAGAGGACCCGGGTTCAATTCCCAGCACCCATATGGCAGGTAACCATCTGAAACTCCAGTTCCAAGGGAATTTAACTCCTTCTTCTGACCTCCACGGGCATTGCATGACACAGGTACACTTACATACATGCAGGCAGTACATGTATGTACTGTACACTCATACACATAAAAATTATAAATATAATATTTAATTTTTTTTAAGTAAAATGAAAGCTGGTAATTTGGCTCAATGGTAATATGTTTGCCTAACATGCACACAGCGCTGGGTTCAATCCCCAGTGCAACACACACACACACACACACAGAATCACATAACAACCTATTTTCCTGTAGGAAGATGTGTCTACTGGAGAAAGGTAGCAACAAAAATTCGCAGTACTATGTTTGCAAATTCCTCTGAATCTACCACAATTCCCAAGTAGAACATTTCATGCAGGGATGGTGGTGCATCCCCATACTCTTGAGGGTGAGACATGAGGACTGTGAGTTTGAGATCAGCCTGAGCAACACAGGGAGACTTAGAGTACCAGTAGTAAGAAAAATGAGCAGGTTAAGGGTATACATAGTTCAGCGGGGGAGTGCTTGCCTAGCATTTGTGGGATGTGCCCTGGGTGTGACACCCACCACCATGGAAAAAAACAACAAAGGCTTCAAAAATGACTGTGTGGCTCATGGAGTACATGTGAGCTACACTTATTGCAGAATATATTTACCTCTACAAGAAATGAAACACAGATACTAAAGCACACAATAGACCTTGCAAGCAGTCTGCCAAGTGGAAAGCACCACACACAAAAGGTCATAGCCAGGCAATGGGAGACCTTTCCTATCAAGTGCATATGAAGGATGCTCTCAATCATGACCTGCTGGAAAATGAGTGCAGAGGACAGGCAGCAAGCAAGCCAATGAAGGTCCCATTCTATCAGTCTGTCTTCTATTCTAATAAATCACCCAGACCAAGACAGAAGGAAGATGCTTCCCCAGTAGCTGTGCACCAGCCACACTGCCTCAGAATGGGACCAAAGCAAGATGTTTCTGGGAAAATCTGGCTGACACACACACACTTCCAAGGCTGTTCACTTCCACACTAACTCCAAGAGGAACATATGTGACACAGAAAGCCTGGGACACAGCAAAGAGTCAGATGCCTTCAATTTGTTTTTATAAGCCAGGCTTAGGTGGCAACATAAGTAGCACATATGTATATATAGCCATAGCTAAGCTCCACTCAAAAGCACACACATTGTAATAATGCTCCCATTCTTGCTTTTTAAAATTGATATAAATCTCCAACTATTATAAAGATCAATTAAAAATAATGTGGGTTTGTGGGTATCTGGAATTCCATCCACAGCACTCCAAAAATAGAAAAATACCAAAACAGGTTGTCATGAACTGACAATGAAAATTATCATCATTCCAGTTGGGCGGGGGGGACGGACACCACTTTAATCCCAGCACTCAGGAGGCAGAGGCAGGTGAATCTCTGTGAGTTCAAGGCCAGCCTAGTCTACATAGTGAGTTCCCAGCCAGCTGGGGCTACCGGAAGACTATGTCTCAAAAAGACCAAAAAAATTAAAAAAGATAATTATCATCATTCATTCCCTTTTTTAAAAACCTTTTGCTAGAAAAATAGGCGATTGCAACAAATTCTGACCAATCATCATTACCAGTACAGAAAGCAGACACAGTCACATTTATTTGTTTAAGCTCAGAAAATATAGGGAGACCAATGTATTCCTCACTATATAATGACAAATTCATTTTGCCATTTCACTTACTTAGAAACAAATGCAGACAAATCCTTTCTTTATTCCAGGAATGTCCTTTTCAGACCTCTCTTCTATCTTCAAATACCTGTTTACCTGTTAATGAATAATAACCAAAGTAAGGTCAAAACATCAACAAACACATGCTGAAGTATATAATGTCAATGTCACAGAACTGGGCAGCTAAGTGACTTAGCAAGTCTAGTCACTCAGGCATGGTGATGGATTAGCCAATAACGAACTACATATAAGACAATGTTCCCATACGGTTTTATCATTTGATGGCATCACAGTTAGTTGGTTGGTGTATACACATTCTCTGGATGTTCGTACAACAAAATGCAAGGACACATTTCTTAGAACATGTTTCTCTAATTGTCGTACAACTATACTACAACAGCATCGTGCAGATTTACTAGAACCAGATAAGGAGCCGGACATGGTGTTACACACCTTTAATCCAAGCATTTGGAAGGGAGAGACATGTGGTTCTCTGTGAGATCAAGGCCAATCTGGTCTACATAGTGAGTTCCAGAATGGCTAGGGCTACAGGAAAACCTTGTCTCCAAAAACAAAGAAACAACAACAAAGAAAACATAAGGGCCTGGAGAGTTGGCTCAGCAGTTAAGCGCACTTTGCAAAGGATCAGGGTTTGATTCCCGGCACCCACATGGCAGCTCACATTTGTCTGCAACTCCAGTTCCAAGGAATCTGATGCCTTTCTTTGGCCTCCACCAGCACGGCATGAACACAGTGCACAAATAAATACACAGGCAAAACACTCATACACATAAAATAAATTTTAAAATAAAAAAGAACCAAGTAAAGCAGTAGACACTGGTAAACTTAATACTTGCACCTCTGTTTAAGGCACACAGGGTGAAGGGTCACATAAACCTCCTCAGAGTTTATCGTGATCTCAAGTTGCTCAGGAGTTCACCATAACTGACAAAGCTTCTAGTTATGGAAATTCCCCAGCAACCTTCTCAACCCTACCTCCATCTTCTCACCCTCCCAAGAAAGCACACTAACTGAAAATACAGATCTTTCTAGAAGTCAAGGCAAAACATAAAAGATAATTTAAGGTGGGCCTACTGCAGTGGTACATACCTATAATTCCAAGTCTCAGGAGGCGGAAACAGGAGTATTAAAAGTTCAGGACTAGCCAGTAACACCTGATCACAAAAAGCCTAAACAAAACAAAACAAAAAAGTAACTTAAGATAATGAATGGAGATGTTGGGAGTTCCCTGAGAAAAAAAGCCCTTGAACGGGAGGACAAGGCTGAAGAGGGAAAAAAAAAGCTACATTCTACGCATGTCACACGCACCTGCTTGTTGTATCATCAGACACCACAGGAAAACAAAATTTCATCATTTTTCTGCTTACAAACCTTTCAGGTTAAGGAAGGGGAGAACTGAGTTCAATTCCTAGCACCCTCATAAAGTTGAACATACATGGACTGGAAACATGACTTAGCTGTTAAGAACACTTGATTCAGTTCCCAGCACCCACATCAGGTGTCTCACAACTGCCTCGAATTCCAGTTCCAATCAATCTGGTGCCAATGAATTCTGGCTTCTACAAGCACCTACACATACATGGTGCACATCCACTCAGGCATACACACACAGACACACACACAGACACACACACACACACACAGACACACAGACACACACACAGACACACCCACACACACACAGACACACAGACACACACACAGACACACCCACACACACACAGACACACAGACACACACACAGACACACCCACACACACACAGACACACAGACACACACACAGACACACCCACACACACACAGACACACAGACACACACACAGAGAAATAACCTTTAAAAGAAAAGCTGAGCACAATAGCATGCGTTTGTAATCCCAGCACTGGCGCTGGAGACAGGTTGATCTGTGGAGCTCACTGGCCAGCCAGCCTTGCCTACTTAGTGAGCCCTGTCTCAAAAAAGAAGGTGGATGGACTGAAGAGATGGCTAAGCAGTCAAGAATACTGGCTGCTTTTGAGAGGACTGGGCCAGGGTTCCCAGCATCTACATGGCAGCTAGCAACTGCCTGTAATTCCAGTTCCAAGGGATCCAGTGTTCTCTTCTGACCTCCGAGAGCACTGCACGACATGGGTGCACTTACATAGATGCAGATAACACACTCATTCACATAAAATAAAATATTAAAAAACAAGATGAGCAGCTCCTGGAGAACTAGGAAATATACCTGAGGTTGACCTCTGGCCTCTACACACACACACACACACACACACACACACACACACGCGCGCACGCACCCACGCACACACACATATGCATATACACATACCACACATACACAAGGGGGACCACACATTGTCCCTGGTGCTAACTAGCCAGAGAGATGAGACAGACAGAAATGTACAGGGTCCTGAGATTATCGGCCAAAACCAACAGGATTCACAAACAAGTAGGGAGGGATGGGTCAGAGAACAAGGAAGGCTTCTCAAGTTTGGTATTAGAGCAACAACTTGGAATGAAGGTGAAGGCCACTGCTGGGACACAGGAAGACTGAGGAGAGGCCTTTGAGCCTTTTCCTTTGAAATGTCCACTTCCTCTCCAAATGGAGAGTTCATTATGTCATTAGCTACACACAGACAGTTCCTGATTTACCAAGTTCGACTTACAAGTTTGGGACTTTACAGTGGTATCTGACAGTGATACTTGTCCTATAGAAACTCTACTTTGTGTTCTAATCTTGATGCTTCCCCCAAGCTATGAACTATCAAGTCCCACAGCCACTGACATACTTCCTCCAGTAAGGCTACACCTCTTAAAGTTCACAGTTCCACCCCAAACAGCACCACCTTGAACCTATGGAGAACATTTCAAATTCAAACCACCACACTATAAGGTGAAAACCATAAAGTGCTGTGTTCTACATGAAGCCTCTTCCTATCCAATTGGGACAACTGCTCCCTAGATACAGTCAGCAGCCTTGGAGGTTATAATAGCCCTGCTGAGAACCTCTGGTCTAATAGTGTATGATACAGAAAGCTCATGGTAGGAGACAGCCAATGAGACATGGGGTGCAGGCAAGAGAGAAGGAAAATCAGAACACGTGACAAATATCTCTACAAACAGGTATACACACAAAGAACTTCTGGAATATGCTAAAGTAGAGAACTCACGCTTAAACCAGTGTGGGCTCCACCTGAGGAGACACTATAATGCCAGCTGAGCTTATAATCCCTATAACATCAGCTTCCAATGCAGGTGGGAGCAGAGGGTGAGAGTTCATACCTAAGGCATGTGTGTCTACCATGAAGTCTCCCTGCATGGAGCCTGACCAAGGCCACGTCTACTGACCTGTCAGTCCCCCTTGATGCCTCACAGAAGAGCAGCAACCCTTGCCCATCTTCTGTACCTTTTCTATGCAAGACAATCTTCTTCTCATGTCTGTGTATCCTCAACCCAGTGGAAGAAGCCTAGAAGGGCTTCATAGCTGAGGTGGCGGGCGGGGGGGGGGGGGGAGAAAGGGGAACGGTGGTTTCTAAGTCTTTGGAGTGCTGGTAGTGGTTGGGTAAGATTACACTAGATAATGGACAGAAAGATCCATGGGGGAAGTTGGCCCCATAGACACCTAATACCAAGATACAATACTGTTCACAGGGTTGCCACAGGCAGGAGTACCTTCCTTGGGTCAGACAGTGATAGTCCATCTGGGGGTGGGGAGATATGAGAGGAGGGACAGGGCTATACAAAGTCAAGCAGAGAAGCAGCTCCAAACAGAATTCACAGCCCAGTGGGTTGGGAGCTCCTCTGCACCACACCAGGTCTGGACCATCAGGAACTGGGATGAAGGATTACAGAGTAAAAAACACAGAAACCAGCTTTCCTACCTTGAAGGAACATCCTCTCTCATTCACCAGGGACAGAAGATGTTTCACACTTTCACTTATGAAAAGTCCAAGGATGGTCCATCCTACCATCTGACTACCATGCATCATTGTGCACACCTTTTATTAAAACAAGAAAAAGGACTGGCCATGGTGGTACATGTCTGCAATCCCAGTACTCAGAAAAAGCCAAGGTAAGAGCATCGCAAAAATGAAGGGTCACGGGTCACATTTTGCTCTTCATTAATAAGGAAAAACTCCATCAGGACTTAGTTTCCTCAGCTGTGAAATAAGAGCATTAAATTGTTTATGAAGTTTCCTCCACAAGAGAAAAATGTGAGGGACTATGTTCCTGTTGACTTGCTTTATAAATTCTAGGGGGAAACATTTGTAAAGAACTAAGAACTTGTAAAAAGAATTGCTGAGGGAGAGGAGATGGGGGGAGGGGAGGAGAGAGGGAGGAAGGGAAGTCCACCATGTGTCTTGCAGTCCACTGAGCACTGGAGTATGTCCAAAGGCTACAATATGTTTCCAGAGTTTCCATAATGATTAACATTTCAACTCCAGAGAAGTTCAAGTTGTGCATCACAAAAACACTGTGAAAAAAAATCTAAACTGTTTTCAGAGTCCATTAAGCATGACGTGGAAGCTATATTTTCCTCCAGATTCCTTTTCTCATTTTAGTGAGCCCTGAATTAAAGCAGGCCAAGAGCCAGATGCTAAGTTGGGGCTGGCATGAGCAGCTGGGGAGCTCCGGTGCCAGAGAATTCTTGTCACCAGGTTCAAGTTCTGTGCGACAAAGCTGCTGTTTCCTGGACTGCCAATAGGAAACAGCATTGTAATGTGCTGAGATGATGGGTTCAATAACAGATTTTAAATCCTTTAAATCAGTGCTTCTCAACAGTAATTTTAGCCCGTCAACCTCCAGGGACTACTAGGCCATGTCTAGAGACATGAACAAATGCTTCAGGCATCTACTGGGCAGAGGTCATGGTGGCTGCTGAACCTGGAATATATAGGGCAGGCCCCCTTGACAAAGATAATTATTAGACTCAAATGTCAACACTTCAGAGGCTGAAAATTCCAACTTAAAAGTACGTTTCAGGGGTTGGGGAGAAGGTGCCAGCAATAAAGTGCTTATGGCAGGAGTCTGAAGACCCGAGCTTGGATCCCCGGCACCTCCATAAAACTACCCCAGCGCTGATGGGGTGCAGACGGGTGGATCCCGGGAGGCTCACAAGCTGACCAGTCTAGCAAATCAGTGAGCTCCAGGTTCAGTGAGAAACTCGGTCTCAAAAATAAGGTAGAGGGGGCTTATAAGGTAGTTCAGTGGGTAAAGACATTTGCTACACAGGCCTGGCAACCTGAGTTCAATCTGCAGAATCCACGGTGGAAGGAGAGAACTGACTCCACAAAGTTGGCCTCTGACCTCCACACGTGTTCTATGGCGCACATACACACATCATGCACACACACACATAAATATAGATAAATAAGCAAAGTTTTAAAAATAAGGTGGAGCACAGTGGAGGAAAGACACCACATATCAACCTCTGCCTTCACATGGGCATGCACGCATGCTTATACTTTTCAAAGGAGTACCTTGATACACCTGTATTTCATTTTTAAGAACTTGTATACAGTGTGTATCTTCTATAATGTTTGCATCTCCCAAACCATTTTATTCTCAAACTAACATATGTATGCAGTTCTTTTTTGGTCTTTTGGAGACAGGGTCCCTGCAGCCCCAGCTGGCCTGGAACTCGCTATGTCGGCTAGGCTGGCCTTGAACTCACAGAGATCCACCTGCCTCTGCCTCCTGAGTGCTGGGACTAAAGGCATGAGCCACCACCCCTGGGCTATTTATGCGGTTCTTAAAAGTGAAATGCAGGTGAACCAAGATACTACTTTTCAAATGACAAGCGTTTTAGCACTACTGATACTGTGACCCAGATGTTCCTCTGACCCTGCGTGACAAGCCATGATCCCACCTCCTTCCTATGCTCTGCTGAAGGAGTCATGCCCATTACCTCTCCCACCAACCGGTTGACCTTAGCTGCTTGAAGGGGAGGGACAACCACAAGGCCGCTCTCTCCCCATTTTCTGTGGCTGTTGGGAACCATGGGATTTATGTTTGCATGTGGACTTTCAAGCACCACTGTGAATGGGAGGCGCCCACTCTTCTTTAAGTAAACCCGCACCCCAAGCTCAGTTAGCAAATCCAATAAACTTGTTAAGATTCTTCAAACCCAGGTTTGGAGAATTCTTTCCTCAGGTTATCATAAGGACAGTGGGGGAAAGGGATCAGATGCCAAGTGCACCTCCCAGCAGTGAATTTGACTTACAGATACCCAATTCCACTTTGTAATACAACCAACTTTAGGTATGACTATTATTCTTGTTATTGTTCACCTTTGATACTGACTTCCATGTTTCCAAATAATCACTAATAATGGTTTGCCAAGTTTTTAAAATTCCTAACCACGAATCCTGTGCTTAACCTCCCAATTCAAATATTTTATAACTTTTCTGATATATTTATACCCCACCCATGGTATTTTGACAATGGAAAACGAGAACCACCAAGTAGTAAGTACAGTAAGATTAAGATTCACTTAACTGAATTAAGATTCAGGCAACTTTTGTGCTTTCCAGGAGTTATAAGTCGTCTTTATTTCCTTCATCTTTTGATAAGTCTTACAAGACTGTAACAGTCCCATGGTCACAACTCTCAATTTATCAATTAATACATGCACATTAGACCATAATGAAATTTTCTGCCTTGTATTCTAGTCTTTGTGAGGCCTGCTGCAAAGCGGATGACCTGAAACCACAGCAACGCCTTGAGAATTCCTTCTGCCTCTTTCTGTCTGCATGGTACCAAATTTCTCCTCTCTTGCTGCACTCCCTCACTTCAATGAGACACATTCTCCAGGGGTTTCCAGGGTAATGTGTGAAAGCTAAATCTACTAGCATACTGGAAAAACATCTTTATTCTATCCTCCTTACTAATTAGATGAGGAAACATCAAAATTCCAAGTGCAAATTATTTTCAAAGAATCCCATATTCAGTTTGTTGCCTAACTTAAGATTGAGGTTAAGAAATCCAGCATAGGGCTGGGGATGTAGCTCAGTTGGTGGCGTGCTCACCTAGCACATATGAAGCCCCGGGTTCTATTCCCCAGGACTGCATAAACCAGGCATGGCAGTACAGGTTCCTGGGGATCCATACCACCCTCCTCTGAACTTCTCTGGCACCCACAAATGTGATATGTACATGCAGAGATATACACACATACACGTAAATAAAAATAAATCTGAAAGAAAGAAAAGGAAGGAAGGAAGGAAGGAAGGAAGGAAGGAAGGAAGGAAGGAAGGAAGGACGGACGGACACACGCACCTGGGCTGGAGAATAAGAGCTCAGGGAATAAGAGCATTTGATGTAAAAACAGCAGGATCTGAGTTCAAATAGCTACCTCCCACAAAAAAGCTGGGCATGACCATGCAGGTCTTTAATCCCAGAGATTGGGGGCGGGGGGCAAGGGATCCCAGGAGAACGCATAGGCTAGTTAATCTAGCCAAAGCTTTAGGTTCTGGGAAAATTAAAGTGGAAAATAAAAAAAGATGCTCTCTTCTGACCTCCCTCTGCATGAGCATGTACACCAACACATGTACATGTGGGCATATAACACACCACACACACCACACATACACACACACACACACACACAAAACTAATCAGATTTTTGTTTAATGAGGTTGGAAAGAATCCTGATTAATCTCTCCCTCAGTCCCACTGTTTACATATTGTGTATGGAGCATAATTTTAAACGAAATTACCAAGTACTTTATTCACTGAAATGATGGTAAAAGTTCCTGAATGGCCCTGATGATCATATTTCGGGTTTCTATCATTTGTAAAATACTCTATCCCTCCTCATCTCAAAAAATCAATTATACATACTTCAATTGTAATTTTCTGTCTAGGTCACTGTTCATACAGTTTGTTACATTTTTTAGTATTTTTTTTTGAAGAAATGAATTCAGGCACACAGAGAAAAATGCCCTGGTAAGCTTCTGTAGGCTCTACCCTCTTCTACAATGATCACCTTGACAGAAAACAAAACAAAGCCTCACTTTAAGCCAGGAATGTGTCACAGGCTGTAATATCATCATTCAGTAGTGCTAGAGTTAGAGGAGTAAGATGCTGGCCAAGCCTGAGCTAAATGCTCAGCAAAGCAAAACTCTGTTTCAAAGTGGGGTGGGGAAAAAAGAAACTGTAGCTCTGCACACTCACTACCAAAACACAGGAGCAAACTATCTGAATTGCTGGCCATCTCTTTTCATTTTCACTCTGTGCATAACACACAGTAAGGTGCATAATACGTGTATATTTAAGACAAATACAGGACTGAGGATGTAGCACAGTTGGTAGAAAGCTTACCTAGTATGTACAAAGCCCTGGGTTCTGTCCCCAGCTCTGCATAAACCAGATATGGAAGCACATATCTCTAATCTCAGCACTTGGGAGGTAGAGGCAGAAGGAACAAAAATTCAAGGTTACCAACAGGTGTGGTGGCACACACATTTGATACCAAGCGCTTGGGAGACAGAGGCAGGTGGATCTCTTTGAGTTGGAGACCAGCTTGGTCTACGTAGCAAGTTCCAAACCAACCAGGGCTACATATTGAGACGGTTTAAAAAGAAATTGAAGGTTGCCTTTAGCTACATAGCAAATTCAAAGCCAGCCCGGGGTACTTGAGACCCTGTCTCAAAGATAAATACTAAAATAAAATTTTTTAAAAGTACAAAATGGGCTGAAGAGGTGGCTCAGTGCTGAAGAGTACTGGACTCTGTTGCAGAGGACCCAGGTTCGCTTCTCAGCACCCACATGGTGCCCAACAACCGTCCATTTTCAAGGGCTCTGACACCCCTTCTGACCTCCACAGACATTGCACAACAGGGGCGCACTTACATGCAGGCAGTACATTCATACACACAAAATAAAATAATAAAATATTTTTAAAAGGGGGCTGGAGAGATGGATCAGTGGTTAAGAACACTGGCTGTTCTTGCAGAAGACGAGGGTTGGAATCCCAGCACCCACATGGCGGTTAACAACTGTCTGTAACTCCAGTTCCAGGAGACCCATCTCCTTCTTTTGTCCTCTGCAGGCACTGCACGACATGGGTGCACTTACACACATGTAGGCATAACACTCATACACATAAAATAAAAATCAACCAAAAAATACATTTTAAAAAGAACAAAACAGGATCAAAACCAAAGAAAGCCACTATTTATTAAACCTTGAAAAAAAGCCTACATACTAGCCCTCTATGTATAGAGAAATAAATATTCAGGGATATTTATCATGCAGGTAAGTCATGTAATATCCAGTGACTTCATACAAAATACGAGTATTTATTGCCGTGAACTGTTCACACAAGGAAAAAAGAAGACACTAAGTACCACACTTGCACAAACTTGATTTATTTTTTTACATGTTATGAGACTTAACAACAAATACTTCATGCTTGTAGAACTGGCAAAACCAATACTTCCCAAAAAGAAAAGAAACCTTTGGGAAATTTTAATAAGCTATCAATTGCATGGTATTTGTTCCTAAGCATTTATTATTTAAATTACAGTCACAGATTAAATTTTATTTTGGTGGCATAAAACTAATCTCTAGTGAGAGAAAAAGAAACACAACATTTAAAGCTGATGTATTAAAGTATTAGGATAATAACCTCTCTCTTGTTCAGCAATGTCAATCAACAGCAATTCTAATCTTTCCCCACAGATGTAACATGAAACTTTATAAAGATAATTCACACGTGACACTAATCAGTTCTTTGTTTATGGATGAAGTCAAGTACCATGAGGTTGAAAAGAATCCTGATTAATCTCTCCCTCGGTCCCACACTATCTGCACATTTTGCAAGAAGCATTAAGCATAATTTTAAATGCAATTGTAAATACTTTATTCACTGAAATGATGGTAAAAGTTTCTGAATGGTCCTCATGTTCATATATCAGTTTCTATGGCTTGCAAAGCACACTCTAACCCCTCCCTAACTGGAAAGATCAACTGTACATACTTCACTTGCATTGAAACAGGGCTTGATGGCACACACCTGTAATCCCAGATAGTTGGGAGGCTGAGGCCGGAGACTGTCTAAGCTACATGTTCAGTTAAAAAGCCATCTTAGGCAATCTGGCAAGACCAACATAAAACTAAAAAGCGGTGGGGTTGCAGTTCAGTGGTAGGGGGTAGATCAATTTGGTATCATGCATCAGGCCCTAGGCTCAACTCTGAGTTCTGAAAGGAGACAGACACACACACACACACACACACACACACACACACACACACAGCTCACAGAGCCCTTTTAGAAACAAAATCTCCCTCTGTCAATCATCAATTTCAACTATTTATCTATATGAACACAGTAAACCCTAAGCACCAATGACTATAGAAAAAATAATCAGCTAACTCAAGATACAGAATACAGGAACTGTATTAGCAAGTACATGTGCATGCATGTACACACACATATAAAAACATACATTCCTCCTGCTGTCCCTCCCCCTCCTTCCCTTTCTCCTCGGAATCTAGGGCCCTGTGCATACTTAGTAATCACTCTACCACTGAGCCACACTCCCAGGCCAAGACACAATTTCTATTCACATACCACATTGCTTCTTTAAGTACCACTTGCATAAAAAAACACATTGAGAGGGGCCGCTACTGTGATTTCAGACATACCGGTTCTGTGGTGTTCTACGAGTACCCCAGAGAACCATGCTTCTCTGCTCATCATTGCAGAAAATTGAGAGCTTGGAGGCATCACTTCTAAACGGGCATCTGCTGAGAAAGACGACTCTTCCCCCACCTTGTCAAAGACAGTGACTGCACAGGGCCTCTCTATAGCTCTACCCGGAGCCTTGGTGCCCCATCAAACTGACTGGACAGTGGGGAACACTTTCCTGAATCTCTCCTTCCTCCTCAGTGCCTCTCAAAGAAAAACAAAGAAAAAGAAACCACATTCCTAGAGACCAACTTTCCTTATACTAAAGATATTGAACTCTTACAAAGCAGAGACCCAAACTATCCGTCTTTCTAATTCTTACTGTGTTAGAAATGAATCATCTCAAAATCAGGGAGATACATAGATGGAATGTAAAATGTCCTCTACAGGCTCATGTTTCACTCGATGCCCAGCTGGTGCTGCCATTTGGTAACATTATGGGGCCTTTCAGAGGAGAGGCCTGGGTGGCAGAAGTAGGCCAGTGAACCCATCCCTGCTTCCTGCCACAGCTCTGCTTCTTTGATGTTGTTACTGCTGGTTTGCATTTTGTTTAGTTTGGTTTTGAGGTTTTGTTTTGTTTTGTTTTTGAGACAGGGTCTCACTATGTAGCCCTACATAGCCTGGAACTCATTATGTAGACCAGGCTGGCCTTGAACTCATAAGAGATCTGCCTGCTTCTGCCTCCTGAATACTGGGATTAAAGGCCTGCACCACCAACCTGTCAGCTCTGTTTCTTGATCCACAAAGGTGTAAGCAAGCCATCCTCACATTCCTGCTGCCACAGCTGCAAGCTGCTCTGAACGCCACTATGCCCTCCTTATCATGATGGGCTGTACCCTCTCAAACCAGGAGTCAAAATCAATCCTTCCTTCCTTGTATCTCTCAGCTATTTTACCACAGTGAAGAAAAAAGTAGTATGGGGATGGGGGAGAAGTAATGTGGTAACAATAAGCCACAGGTGTGCCTAGATTTACACAGTAAGGGTCAGCTCTACCCCCACACCTCTTTTTTAATGTATTTTTAACACTTTTATTTCCTGCTTTTTCAGCAAGCCTTATGAAGTCGACCATTTTAAGGTCCAGGTTTCAATGGAGTTAAGAGAAAAATCACTGTGTGTATATATGCTACGTGTGTGCAAGTGCCCGAGGGACCATGAGAGGGTGTCAGATCCTCAGGAGCTGGACTTACAGGTGGTCGCAAGCTACACAACATGGGTGCTACAAATCAAACAAGGGTCCTGTGCAAGAGAAGTATATGCACTTAATCACTGAGTCATCTCTCCAGCCCCAAAAATGATTCTTTAATTGCAGTAAAATTCAATGATTCAAGTGCTTCGTTAATCACTAGGAATCTTTCCTTTATAAAGCAATTTTTAAGAACTTTATCTTTCATGTTCAGACCTGAACAACCTCCAAAGCTTTGCCTAGGGTCTGCCAAAAACCGTGTGATCCAGTATGCACACTAAATTTAGAAATACACTGTGTCCCGAGGCACTTCCACAGGAAGCAGCGGGATTAAAATAGGATGCATGCCGCTAACACACCAGAATTCAAAAGCTACTGCTAGCTAACCACCTCCAAGAAGCCACAACAGTCTCATTCACTGAAATCCTTATCTTCCTCCACCCAGGAAAAGAAAAAAGATGGGGATGACTTCCACAATCACAAGACAGCAAAAATGAAATAACAGGAAGAAAAATTTCAAACAGAAGTAACAGCAGGGAAATCAGAATCCCAGGCATGAAGGCACTGCCCATATTTTGCCATGGAATTTAGCTTAGTATTGGTGTGTGATAGGAACCACACATCTGATTTGTAGCTTCTCAGAAACCTACTCAAGAATATACAATGCGGTGCTTATTTCACAGTATCTAGAAAGTACGTAAGGTAGAAGCAGCAGAAGCCTAGCTTCTAGACTTTTAATGCATGTATAAAATTTCCTGTGCAGATCCCAGAAAGAAAAGAGCAGGCACTTCTCAGTAAACAAAAGGGACAGTTCTTAAAATAACCCTCAATCCTGGATAACTGTTTAAACACCAAACAACAGCTGAGCAAATCAAATCTGAGCAGCTCTGGTGCAGATCCCCACAGCCTGGCTTACTCTAAGAACACCTTGCACAAGCACTCCCAGTCCCAACTGAGCTGCCAGTCTCTGGGGGTTGCAAAAACACCTTGCAGTATCTTGCAAACACATTGGATGCCAGTGAATATCCCAGTTCCACAATATTATTTTTAACAGTTGCCTAGTAACCCATCCTGTGACTAGACACTGCTCTTTCGCCATTGTCCTCAAGCCTCCAAGCCTCCAATGCCTTGTTACCATAAGCAGCCCAAGACAGCAGGAACCCTTCTCATATTTATCTAGGTTTTAATTTGCTTATTGCAGTACTTGAATCTGGGGCCTTGCACATGCTAGGCAAGGGCTCTACCACTGAAATACATCCCCAGCCCAAAAGTTTTCTTTGTTGTTTTGAAGCACAGTCCCACTACCGAGCCCCAGCTGGCCTCAAACTCTTTTAAGCAGCCAAGGACACCTTGAATTCCTGATCCTCCTGCCTCTACCTCCTGAGGTCTGGGATTACAGGCATGCACCACTATGCCTGGTTTATGTGGTGCTAGGGTTCAAACCCTGACTTTTGTGTCTGCTAGACAAACCGTCAACTAAACCAGACCCAGCAGATTTGTTTTGCTTTGCTTTGTTTCATTTTGTTTTGTTTGAGACACATTCTCCCTATGTAGTCCTGGTTGGCCTAGAACTTGTCATGTAGACCAAGATGGCCTAGGACTTGCAGCAATCCTCCTGTCACTGCCTCTGAGTGCTACTAAGGCTTACAGGCATGAGTCACCACCCCGACCTCCAACAACAACATTTTTAAAGTCTCAAAAAAACTTAAGAGATCGCTGACACAGCAATAAACAAAGCTTGGCTTTCATTATCTAATGCTTCAGGAAACCAATACCTAGTACTAGCAAGACTACATAAGGACAGTGCCTTCCATGATGACACGCAAACAATCTGTACTTCCACTAATTACACAGGGGGCTGTAAGTTATTTGTAAAATGGTCACACTTATAACACAATGTACATAAGACTGCAAACAGTACCTGCTATGTGCATTAAAAAAATCCCCGAATTTCATGAGAAATAATTATGAAAGATCTAGTATTAAAACTTTTACACAAATTTGGGTTCAGGGAAAAAATGTAATGAGCTAACGGTAACTTGTATTTCGGTCTAGCAACATAATTAGTAAAAGATGAGAAAGAGAGACGTAAACTTAGACTGTAATATGTCCTGGCTCTTTCTTCCCTATGCCTGCTTCTCCATCTTTAAAACTTTGCACTGTCCTACATCTGACTTGTAAATCCCACTCCCATGACCCTTCTGCACTCCAACAGTTCCTCTTTGCCAAACCAGCCATCCAATGCTGGAGAGGGTCAGTTTCTATAGTAATCCCTCTTCCTGGTTTTTCGTAATTAATAGCAGCCTCCTGGTAGACGTGAACATAGTGAGTGAATTATTTCATCCTCTCTTGGATATGAACCTAGTGACTTACTTGCCTTTGACCAAGAGTCTAAAGCAAAGATGTCACTTCTGTCTTGCTAGCAAACATATTCTGCTGCTTTCCTGGCTTGCAGACTTGAACAAAGCGAGCTTTCATTCTGGAACAGAGGATAGTCTCCAGTCAACAATCAGCAAACAAATGCAGACCTCGGTCCAGGAGCTACAGAGGACCTGGCAGCAAACACACAGTTTTGGCAACAACCACCTGGGAGCACATGCATCTTCCTCCCTAGCAGAGGCTCAAGAAAGTCCACAGCCCTGGCTGATAGCTGGACTAGAGCCTAGGGAGAAACCAGGGAACGGAGGATCAACCAGACTCAAGGAAGTCCACATCCCTGGCTGAGGGCTGGACTACAGCCCAAGAAGAGACCAGGGAACAGAGGACCAACCACCAGACTCAAGGAAGTCCACAGCCCTGGCTGATAGCTGGACTACACCCCAAGAAGAGCTCAGGGAACAGAGGACCAACCAGGCTAAGCTGTGCCAGAATTCATTAGCCACATGAATATTAATGTAATAAATATGTGTTGTTCTAAGCTGGTAGGTTTGCTATGTAGCAAAAAGTAAATAACATACATTTCTCATAGCTCCACTTTAACTGACCTTATCCTCATCCCCTTCATCTCTCCCTTCCTCTCTCTATCTCTGTGAATGTCTATCTCTGTCTCTACTCTCTCCCTCCCTAAGCCCACTTCTCTGATTCCTGGGCTCCAGAAAACAAACCGCTTTGCTCTGTAGCACATGCTCCCACCGTGATGCTCTGCCTCACCACAGGCCCAGAAACAATGGAGCCAAGTGATCATGGGCTGAAATCTCCAAAACCATGAGCCAACACAAATCTTTTCCCCCTCATGTTGATTTCCCCAGGCATTTTATTATAGTACCAAAAAGCTAACAGAGTCCTTATTTACTGTCTTTCTTTTTCTTTAAACAATAGTTTCAGAGTTGTCAGTAAGGTTATGTTTTGTCTCCCCTAGTACCTCAAGTGTCACAGACATAAAGAGTAGGCAACTAATTTGGGTGCACAAACTTGGATAGGCCTTAATATATATGACAGACTAAATGAAATCGGTGAGGGGGCTGTCAGTGGGGTGCTGATAGGGAAGGGGGTCTTAACAGGATCAAAATATATTGTATGAAATTCACAGAAAATTCAACAGAAAAGAGTAGTCAACTGGTATGTACAGATTTGTTTCAAATTTTAGCAAACGAGATTAGCTTAAAAACACATATTTGGTATTCTGCAAAATAAAGGGTAGTTATTCTTAGAACTGAAGAACATCTTTTCTATATTTTGTTGTGATTTTAGCCTGAGACAGAAATACAAGTCAGCTTTCCCTGAGATACAATATTTAATCATACTGGAGATTAATAAAAATATTACAAATGGAAGGTACTAGAAGGATGTCACAAATGCCTTCATGTTTCAGAAGGTCTTGGTTGGTCCTTATTACAGAAGGGTTGTTATTAATAGTGCTTCTCTTTATTTCAAAAATGTCCCTATTTGGAAATGATGACATGACCACCGTGTTTCACTGACAAGACAATAACCAAGATGTTGGACATTCTAGCTGGACCAACTAGGAAATGTCCAGATCCTGGGCACATAATCCTACACAAAGACACCAGGAGATGTTAAATATGTCAAGGTAGATGAGAAGGAGATCTCAGGTGAGAATTACATAGCTCACTAACTGAAACTACCTACACCTGCTGTTTTAAACAATAACCTCAATAAACTCCACAGATGTAATGTTGAGCCTCACCCTGCCACTTCCCACGGCCATCTGGCATCACTGCTTCCAACGCCACCTCCATCACTGCCTTATATAAGGGCCACAGCATCCAAGAGCAGGGTCCTGGAGCCATGCGTACAGACTCTCAGTTCCATGAGCTCCAGGGATATACTGGGATTCTCTGTACCAAGCAACCTGTAACTACTCAGTCAACATGTACAAGACAGGTCAGTCTGGGCTGGACAGATGGCTCAGCAGTTAAATTAACTGGTTGTTCTTGTAGAAGACCCGGGTTCGAAGCCCAGCACCCACATGGCAGCTAACAACTGTCCGTAAATCCATTTCCAGGGGATCCTACAGCTTCTGTCCTCGGCGGGCACTGCATGACACAGGTGCACTTATCTACATGCAGGTAATACACGCACGCACATAAAATAAAAATAATAAATAAAATATTTTTTTAAAAAAGACAGGTCAGTCTTGAGGTGATGCAATATCGGATTGCTTTGAGGCTTCTTCTTCATCTCCCTAAAACACACGCATGTCCCAACATTTTTGCCCTCAGCCCTCTTTTCCCTACCTCATTACCTTGGCTTTGTCCTCCAATATGGTGGCAATGCTAAACCCTTATTTGAATCTCCTACTTCCCCCACTGACTTCTACCTCTACATGCGTCCCTGTCTGGCACCCAGAAGTCACTATTTCAGTGGTAGACTTGCTCTAGCCTTGGATTCTCTTCAGTTTCCCTTTGACTTACCAGTTGGTGCTCTTTTCTAGCAGGCTGTAAACACTGCTGCTACCTTCGTGGACTCTTCCTTTTCTACCTTTTCTACCCCCCCTCCCCACATTCTGTCTGTCAAATCTTAAGTCTGATCATCACAACCACATAGCATCTCTCCACACCCACTGCCACTGCATAGGGCCATAGGACTGCTATCAAGCTGAATCATTTCTCCTGCAAAAACCACACAACACTGCCTAAAATCACAGCTGTAACCCTTCATTATCCAAAAACATCACAGAGTTGCATCGCTGTCTCAGAAAGCAAAGCTACGGTCCTTCCACCAGCTGCCTGGCGGTGTGCTTCCCATACCACAAGGGGAGGTGGACATGGAGGCTAGTAACAGTTCCAAGAATTACATGCAACCCTTGAGATTTCATAGTAGTCAGCAAAATAATGCCCTTCCCCACCAGAGCTGCTCACATCTCAATCTCCTAGAGCTGGAAGTAAGACTAGTTACATAACAAGGGGAAATGAAAGCTGCAGGTGGAAGACAGGTTGCCAAGGAGCTGGCATTCAAAAGGAGAGACAAATCCCTCTGGATTATGTGAGTGGGCATTTGCTAAATAGCAACACATGAGGCCTTCTCCCTTGTACTAAGCTTCCAAAGCAGGTCAGGGTAAACCTCAGTTCTATCCTCAACAGAGCTCTCAAATGAGTCCTTTAAATGAGGAGGGAGGCAGGAGAACCAGTGCCTGAAATCCAGCATTAGAAAGAGACAAGCAATCTCCACTGTCTTAGACAGAGGACGGGGCTAGGGGCTAAGAAATGTGGTAACCTCTTGAAATTGACCTCCCCCCAAAAATGTTTTCCCTCAAGCTTACAGAGAATAACATGATCTTGATTTTAGCCCAGTGAGCCAACTTCAGATTTGTTACTCTACCTCCATTACTGTCACATAGCAAACCTATGCTGTTTTACATAGGTCTGTGGAAGTTTGTTATAGCAGCCACTGGAAACGAATATGTGGACTGAGTTCCCGTTGTACAGCATGCATACCCTTTTACGGCACTTAGCACTTTCTCTCCTAAGCTTGTGCACTTCGAAATCACTATTAAGCTCCATACCTCAAGGAGCCTGTAACATATTTAGTCCCTTGCTGCATCTCAGGCAAGCTGTCCCAAAATTCATCTCTGTGGCTTAACTGAATGAATGGCAACTGTCACCTGGGGCCAGATGACCGTCAGTGTGCACCTCCTGCAGTCTCACACCTGTGATCCCCACTCACCTCCACTCACTTGCATTCTTGTTCTCACTTTCCTAAAAATTTTGCTTAAGTCTCCTTGGAGGCCCGCTTGGTATCTTATCCTGAGTTCTACTCCATGCCCTTGTTCCTTGCAGTTTGCATTCTAAAAACTGCCATGTTGGGCCTCACATCTGGTCTGTGCCTTTAAAATCAGAGTTTTGTAGTCCATGCTTTAGAAATGTAGAATGAAGAGTTGGGGCTGAGAAGATGGCTCAGTTGAAAAAGTGATTGTCACACAAACATTAAGGACATGAATTCACATCCCCAGAACACATGTAAAAAGCCAGGCACAGGGGAGACAGGAGGATGCCAGAGCTCAGCGGTTAGCCAGTCTAGCTGAAATCAACACTCTCCAGATTCAGTAAGAGACCCTGTCTCTTACAGTGAAAAAGTTGGGCGTGGTGGCACATGCCTTCAATTCAGAATACTGCAGGCAAAGGAAGGTAGATCTCTAGGGATCCAGGCCAGCCTGGTCTACATAGCAAGTTCCAGGACAGCTGGGGCTACAGGGAGACCCTGTCTCAAAAAACAAACAATAACTTCGCTTCTTCCCAGGGCCTGCACCACCCCACAGGCCTCTCTCCAACCCACCAGCTTCATGCCCAGGAGCCCTCACTTCCTCTGCTTCCCTGAGCTGCACAACCCAACACCTTTCCTCTTCCTGATCCTTTGTATCCAGACTAACCCAGTTCCTCCCTGCAGTCCACAGGAGCCCTTGGGGTCTCTTCCCGCCCCCATCTCCCTTTGCATCGCTGGTTGGTAAGGCCACCAGCTGCTTTAGACCAGCGTCTTTCCTGGGCCCTGCTCCCAGGCCAATCCAACTCCCAAATTCCTGAGGCCAAAATCTTTCCTGGAAGGATACAGACCTTAGGAGAAAGCCTGAGAGCATCTGCTCCTCATCTAACTTGGGCCTTTGTGGAAACTCCAGAAAAACAAAAGCAATCTGGCCACTACAATATAAAATCAAAAGACAGAACTGGAAGCTTGGAGGAACCAGCTTTTCATGCGCAAAAAGTAAACCACAAAGAAACATAAAGTTTACAAAAAGAAGCAGACCTAAACTTGAAGACTTCAGTCTCACACAAGAATCAAAAACTACAAAAGAAATTCACATGTCAAAATCACAGAAAAAAAATAAATAACAGAAAAGCCAAAATAACATATCCCCACGAAATACAAATAGAGCACAATGAGAACCCCCTAGAGATAATGCAGGACATGGAACTCAAAAGAACAATTATAAACATGATAAAAGAATTCAGTGAATTTAAGGAACACACAAAAAAGGAAAGCAAAGGACTGAAGAAAAGATACAGATAAACTTCTGAATGAATTCAGAAAAGAGGAAGAAATATTGAGGAATACTCAGGCTGAAATGAAGAAGGAAGTGAAACACTCAGTAACGACAGTAAACGACAGGAAAAGCCCACCAATAAGATGAATGAAATGGAAAACAGAGTATCAACACTGGAATATAAAGTGGACGAACTAGACCACTCAAGCAAAGATTATGAAAAATTTAAGAAATCACAAGAATGGAATATGCAGGAATTATGTGACACCATAAAAAGACCAAGCTTACGACTCATAGGCATACAGGAAGGAGAAGAATGCCAAGATAATGGCATGGACCAGATCTTCAACAGAACTGTGGAAGAAAATTTCATAATTAAAGACATGCCCATATAAATACAAGAAGCATATAGAACATCAAACACACAGGACCAGAAAAGAAACTCTCCACAGCACATCATAGTAAAAACACTAAAAATACAGAACAAAGAGACAATACTGAAAGCTGCAAAAGAGAAACAACAAGTCACAAATTAAGGAAAACCCATTAGGATTACAGCTGACTTTTCAGTGCAAACTATGAAAGGCAGAAGAGCCTGGACCAAAGCATTCCCAGTTTTAAATCACCACAGATGCCAACCCAGATTACTATAACCAGTCAAAATGGCTATTACAGTTGAAGGGGAAAGAAAAATCTTCCATGACATAAATAGCCTGAAGGAATTCATGTCTACAAAGCCAGCCCTTCACAGAGTTCTGGAAACAATATAAAGACCTGAAGAATGGAATGACTATACCCAAGGGGATGCGGAAAGAAATTTAATGAAGGTATAACTGTGGGAAAGTACAGCTATATAAAGAATGTAAAAAGAAATAAAAATGACAGGATGCAATGCTCATCTTGCCTTAATAAGTTTAAAAATTAACAGACTGAACTCCCCAGTCAAAAGACACAGACTAAGTGAATGGATTAAGAAACACGTTTTTGCTGTCTGCAAGAAACTCATCTTACTTTCAAGGACTGGCACCATCTTAAAGTGAAAGGATGGAAAAAAATATACCAAGCAAATGGTACCAAGAAAAAAGCAGGCGTTGCAATTCTAATATCTGACAAAATAGACTTTACACTAAAACTAATCAGAAGAGATAAAGAGGGCCATTTCACTCAGATCAAAGGAACAATAAATCAAGAAGATATTACACTCATGAACATATATTCACCAAACTCTGGTGCACCCAACTTCATAAAAACAATACTACAGGACTTTAAGACCCAGATTAATCCCAACTCATTAATAGTAGGGGACTTCAATACCCTACTGTCTCCATTAGATAGGTCAACAGGGCAGAGAGTTAACAAAGAGACATCTGAATTAATCAATACCATATATCAAATGGACTTAACAGACATCTATGGAGTACTCCAGCCAAGCACCAAAGGACATACTTTCTACTCAGCACCACATGGAACCTTCTCCAAAATCAACCATATACTGGGGCGCAAAACAAACATCAACAAATAGAAAAAAATTGAAATAATTCCATGCATTCTATCAGACCACAATGCAATAAAGCTTACAATCAATACCGGAAGAAGCCCTAATCACCACGTGAACACATGGAGACTAAACAACACACTCCTAAATGATGAATGGGCCAAAAGAGAAATTAAGAAACAAAATCAAAGTATTCCTGGAACTAAATGAAAAGGACAGTACGACACAACAAAACTTCTGGGACATGCTGAAAGCGGTCCTTAGAGGGAAGTTTATAGCTCTAAGTGCCTACATTAAAAAATCAGAAAGAACACAAATAAATGACTTAACATTGCAACACAAGACACTTGAAAAGCAACAACAAATGAAACCCAAACCCAGCAGACAAGAAGAAATAACAAAAATCAGAGCAGAAATTAATGAAATCAAAACAAAAAAATACAAAGAATCAACAAGTACAAGAGCTGGTTCTTTGAAAAGATAAACAAGATTGACAGACCGCTAGCCCAGTTAACCAAAAGAAAGAAAGAGCACCTCCAAATCAACAAAATCAGAGATGAAAGGGGAAACATCACAACAGACACCAGAAA
>NW_008349978.1:202272-202625 GCF_000622305.1 Nannospalax galili
ATACAGAACATTATAAGGGGATATTTAAAAACCTATATGCTACTAAATTTGAAAACCTAAAAGAAACAGACAGGTACCTAAAAGTATGGGAACCCACAAAGCCAAGAAGAGATTAACAGACCTATAACATATAAGGAAATTGAAACCATAATACAAAACCTCCCGACTAAAAAAAACCCAGGACCAGATGGATTTACAGCAGAATTCTATCAGACAATTAAGGAAGATCTACATCCAATATTACTTAATTTATTCAAAAAGACAGCAATGGAGGGAGAACTTCCAAATTCCTTCTATGAAGCCAGCATCACTCTAATACCAAAGCCAGGTAAAGATATAACCAAAAAAGAAAA
>NW_008349978.1:202780-205113 GCF_000622305.1 Nannospalax galili
CTGAACTACAGGGAACATACCTCAACATAATTAAAGCCATATATAACAAACCCACAGCCAACATCATTCTAAATGGAGAAAAACTGAAAGCATTCCCATTGAAATCAGGAACCAGACAAGGCTGTACACTATCTCCACTTCTCTTTAACATAGTACTTGAAACTCTTGCAAGAGCAATAAGACAAGAGAAGGAAATTAAAGGAGTAATAATTGGAAAAGAAGAGATCAAATTATCCCTTTTTGCAGATGATATATTATATCTAAGAGATGCCAAAAATCCCACCCGAAAACTCCTAGAAATTATTAACACGTTCATTACAGTGGCAGGTTACAAAATTACCCTACAAAAGTCTGTAACCTTTCTATATACCAATGACAAGCCATCAGAGAAAGGGAACGTGGAAACATTCCCCTTCACAATAGCTGCAAGAAAATAAAATAAAATGTCTCGGAATAAACCTAACCAAAGACATTAAAGACCTCTACAATGAAAATTTTAAATCTTTAAAGAAAGATTCAGGAACACATCAGAAGATGGAAGGACCTCCCATGCTCACGGATTGACAGAATTAATATTGTGACAATGACCATCCTACCAAAAGCCATTTATAGATTCAATGCAATGCCAATCAAAATCCCCATGACATTTTTCATAGAATTGGAAAATACCATCCGAAGATTCATATAGACACACAAAAGACCTCAGATAGCCAAAGCAACCCGGAGCACTAAGACCAATGCCAGGGAAATTACTATACCAGATTTTAAGCTGTATTACAGAGCTATAGTCATAATAACAACATGGTACTGGCACAAAAATAGAACCATAGATCAATGGAACAAAATTGAAGACCCAAATATGAGTACATGCAGTTTCAATCACCTGATATTTGACAAAGGGACCAAGAACACTCAATGGAGGAAAGACAGCATATTCAGCAAACAGTGCTGGCAAAACTGGATCTCCACCTGTAGAAGAATGAAACTAAAGCCCTGGCTTTCACCTTGCACAAAAGTCAATTCCAAATGTACCAAAGACCCCAATGTAAAGTCTGAATCTCTGAAACTGTTAGAAGAAAACCTTGGCAAAAACCTACAAGATATAGGTGTAGGGAAGGATTTTCTGGACATCAATTGCTCAGGAAACAAGGGCAAGAATTAACAAATGGGACCTCATTAAACTAAAAAGCTTCTGTACATCAAAGGAGGCAAAAAGGGAGGTGAACAGAAAACCCACAGAATGGGAGAAAATCTTCACCAGCGACACATCTGACAGAGGTTTAACATCCAGAATATGTAACGAACTCAAAAGACAGGGAATCAAGACAAGAAGAACCCAATTAAAAGATGGGCTAAGGAGCTGAACAGAGAGTTCTCAAAAGAAGAAGTAAAGATGGCTATGAAGCATCTTAAAACATGTTCAACATCACTAATAATTAGGGAACTGCAAATTAAAACCACTTTAAGATTTCATCTTACCCCCGTCCGACTGGCTAAGATGAAGAGAACAAATGTTACCAAATGTAGGAGAGGATGTGGGGAAAGGGGAACGCTCATCCACTGCCAGTGGGGCTGCAAAATTGTTCAACCCCTATGGAAAGCAGTGTGGAGAACTTTTAAAGAACTGCAAATGAACCTTCCATTTGACCCAGTTATACCACACCTTGGCATATACCCAAAGAACTCATTCTATTGCAGAGACACTTGTACATCCATGTTTGTTGCTGCTATTTTCACAATAGCTAACAGATAGAAGCAACCTATGTGTCCCTCAATTGACGAGTGGATAATGAAAATGTGGTTTATTTATATCATGGAGTTTTACTCAGCAGTAAAGAAAAATGAAATCATGAAATTTGCAGGTAAATGGATGGAACTAGAAACTGTTATACTAAGTGAAGTAACACAGACTCAGAAAAAAAATCGACATATATTCTCCCTCATATGTGGATCCTAGAACCAAACTCTGATGAATGAATATGTATCCAGACATAACTACAGGAACCAGGGTAATGGAAAGGAACGAGGGAGGTAAAGGAAAAGAAAGAACCTGAAATAGAAGACCAGCAGGAAACAGGCTTTAGTAAGGGAGATATGGATAAAAATTGGGTTAGTTTAAGAGAGGGGGGAGGGAAGGGTATACAAGGAACCTATGGGATTAAAGGGAAAGAAGGAGCTCAAGAGAGGTAGGACCACAGGAGAAGGGTATTATTAAGGGAGAAAGGGGGGAAATGGGGGCACATTAAGTGGGAAAACAATGATGGAGGGGTGAGACAATGTGAGAGATAAACAATGCCTAGCTAGTTTTGAAAACCAGAGAGAACCATATTACT
>NW_008349978.1:206386-286169 GCF_000622305.1 Nannospalax galili
ATGAGTCAAAAAAAAGACAAGGTGGAGAACACTAGAGTAAGACACTTGATGTTCACTTCTGGTCTCCATAAGCTCACATATACATGCAAATGAACTTATAAAAATACACATACACCACAGAAATAAAAAAATGGCTTGCAAAAGGTTGAACATGGCATTACCATCTACATTAGATATCTTATGACTGTGATCATATACATTACTCCAGGGAAGAAGTTTATTTTGACTCATAATTTGAGAGGATACAGTGAGGGAGGCATGGGGGCAGTCGTTGGTCACACTGTTACCTAATAAGGGAAGGAGAACAGACAGCAAGTAGTGCCTCAAGCCCGCCTTGGGTAACCCACTTCCTTCTGTGAGGCTCCACCTCCTAAAGGTTCCACTACCATCCCAAACAGCATCCCCAGCTAGGGGCCAAGTGGTAAAACATGTAAGCCTATGGGGGACATTTCATATTCAAACCAGAACAAAATCCTGTATATAAACGACCACAAAAGCCATATTCATGACAGCACAAAGGTGGGCACAGTCCATGACATCAATGAATTAATAAACAAATGTGGTATGTTCATAACAATGGATGTCATTAAACAGGAAGAATGGGTCATCCATCCAGGCCACAAGGTGAATATACCTTGAAATAATATAGTAGCTGGGTCTGGTGTTGCAAGCCTGTCATCCCAGGAACTCGGGAGGTTGAGACAGGAGATTAGCAAGCTCAAGATCTACCTGGACTACAGAGTGAGTTCAAGACCAGCTTGGGCAACTTAGTGAGACCCTGTTTCAAAGTAAGACATGCAGAGGGCTGGAGTACTTGCCTAGCATGAGCTAGACGCCAATACTAAAGGAAAGAAGAGAGCCGGGATCAAAGGAAGAGAGAGAGGGACAGGTACTGAGAACAGCAGAAGAGAGAAAAGAAACATTCCCGAAATGAACGAGGCCAGACACAACAGAACACAAGAATTCTACGATCCCACTCACATAAAATATGAGAATACACAAATGCATAGATACAAAGGGGCATTAGTGGTTGCCAGGAGTGGGGGAAGGGTGGGGACACAGGACATATGTGTTGCTAATGGTTTCATGTAATCACAGGACATACACAGTCATAATATTTTTAAAATTTTAAAACACAACAAAAAAGGTTTTTCTATTATTAAAGTTCTCCAAGCTCTTTGAAGCCAGAACTATGGACGTACAAATGTCTAGTACCACATATACAGTACACTGTTATTGTACAGTCAAAAATCTACAGACTGCCAATTTTTCAAAACATGCAAACTGTTTATTTGCTTTGGGATGTAAGGTGATTTAAATATATGCATTTCCTCTCATGTCAAAAGCATAAAAGCATAATTGAGTTTAGTAAGAAATCCACAGAATGGCTTTCTAATTCAAATTACACCTGAAAAATAAATTACATTGAATAGAGTCATATTTGTATATAGCACGGTTTTCATCTGGGTTGTAATGAAAACTGAAATGCATAAAATCAGTCTTGTTAGTCACAACAAAACCCAGCTGATGAAACCCATACAGTATCTCCTAACTAGAAGCTAAAATCCTAATACCCAAACCCCTGATTTCTGAAGTAGATTTTAAATTCCACACAAGGGCATTAAGAAAAGCAATCTGGGATTTAGATTCTGAGTCTCCTGGGTCCCTCCTCTCTACCCTGCAATTACTCTGAATCCAAATGGACCATCTCCACATCTTGAGTGCCTTAAATCCCATCTGCAAGAACCTTTGGGCCATGCTAAGTTGCAAATTCACTGTTTGACGGATCAAGAAAGGGACGCCTCTTCAGCTCTTCAGGGTCGTAAATTCTGCCCACTCCATCATGCCAGTTGAGATTACAGCTGCAGAAATAGCAACAATCCCAAGAGTTGCTTTTACAATTTGTGTGTGTGTATATTTGTGTGTACATGTATGTGTGCATATGGGTATAAGTGCGTGTGCATGTAGAGGCCAGAGATCAACATCAGGTGTCCTCCTATTACCCTCCACTGTATTTTTTGGGATACGGTCTCTCACTGAACCTGGAGCTCACCACTGGCTAGACTGGCTGGCCACTGAGCCCCAGGATCCTCCTAATCAAAGCTTCCTCAGTGTTGTAGTCTTATAGTATTACAGGTGTGCACCACCATGCCTATATGCAGAAGCTTTTTGTATGGGCAATACATACAGAACTGAGGTCCTTCCTCATGCTTGCTTCTCAATTTACGCACTGAGCTACTCCCCAAGCTCCCTTTGTGTCATTTTGAACAGCTATCTTTGCTTTCAGTGAATTCACACATTTCCACCTGCTTCTGAACTTTGTGCTCACAACCTATGGTCTCCACCTCGGAATTTTTGGAAAACGGCATGAAAAAGAAGTTGCAGCTGGAATAATCCAGATGTAAGCCCAACCAATTCCCATTCCAACCTGGAACTTAAACGGCAAGAAAAAAGCCCTCTAGATTCTCATCCTGTCTTCTTCACTCCTCACACACATTATGATCTCCCAAATCACACAAACAGGCAGAATGGCATTCCTGGACGCTACAGGCATGCAGTATCAGACACCTGTGTGTCACACGCCTTCCACTCAAATGGCACAAAATACCTGCTCAACCTCCAGGTGGCCTAATTTCCTTTTCTTCTTAAAACACCCAAACCAAGCTCTACCTGATGCAGTCCTGTGCTGTTTCTATACAGCAACTGCCTCTGAATTCAGTCCAGTGCCCTGCGAACATGTATCACCTCTGTGTCCCCTACACTGGAGTGTCATGAGAATCCTCCTCCACCTCTCTAGCCTGATTTGATGATCTTCAGAGGAGAAAGGTGCACTCTGCTCTTTCCACATCAGAGCTGGCTGACAACCTACCATTACACACACAGGAAAGGTACTGTGAATTTGTTCTCTACCTCATAAACTTCATCTATGAAGCAAAACATGGAAAAAATATCTTCCTTGCAAAAAGTCAGGAATGTGAATATGTGCAATAATGGTTTGGGGCCAAAACACACTCACACACACACACACACACTCACACTCACTCAGACAATGCTCAAGAACCACTGCCCTAAGCTACCAAAACTTTGCAGTGTAAGTAAGTATACTCTAGACTTGCTTTGTTTTTCGAGACAGCGTCTTGCTATCAGCCCTAGCTGGCCTAAAATTTGTCATGCAGCCCAATCTGACCTTGAACTCACAATAATGTTCCTCCCGCCTTGGTTCCAGAGTTCTGGGATTAAAGGAGCTTGCCACCACATCCTTCCAGTCTGCAATTATTTGAAGCATACTCCATTCCCTGACACTAGAGCAATCTACCTTCCTGGATTACTATGAACCACCATCATAATTCCCTTCTCTGGGAGGTGTGAAAAATGAAATACACAGCTGAGGAAATGCATCAGGGGATAAAGAGCCCCACTGCACAAGCACGAGAAGGTGAGTTCAAGTCCCCAGAATCCATGTAAACTGCTAGATACAGTGACACATGACTCTAACCCCAGCACTGTGGGGGGGACAGAGACATGCAGACCCTGAAGCTCAACAGTCCGCCAGTCTAGCTGAATCAA
The DNA here is from genome assembly GCF_000622305.1 of Nannospalax galili. NCBI lineage: Eukaryota > Metazoa > Chordata > Mammalia > Rodentia > Spalacidae > Nannospalax > Nannospalax galili. The sequence continues at coordinate 209,954 of NW_008349978.1, forward strand.
TAAGCTTCAGGTTCAATGAGAGATATCATCTCAAAAGATAAAGGGAGAGGGGCTAAAGAGAAATGTGTGTACTGCTCTTGCAGAGGACCCGAGAGTTCAATTCCCAGCATCCATGATGGGTGGCTCACGAACACCTGTAACTGCAACTCTAGGGTACCCAACACCTCCTTTGGGGGTCCATGGGCACTGTACTCACACATGGACACACACACATATAATTAAAAATAAAATAAATCTTTGAGAATCTTCTTTTTGATTTTTTAATTTTTATTTTATGTGTATGAGTGTTTTGCCTACATGTATGTAAGTGCATTCTTATCCTGCAAAGCCTGTGGATACAGAAGAGGGCATCAGGTCCCCCTGGAACTGGAGTTACAGATGGTTGTTAGCTGCCACGGGTGCTGGGAACAGAACTCAGGTCCTCTGCAAGAGCAGTCAGTGCTCTTAGAACTGCTAAGCCATCTTTCTAGTCCCTTTAAAAATGTTTTTAAATAACTAAAAGGTAGAGCGTAATGGAGAAATGACACTCCAAGTATGGCCTCCACACCTGCTTTACTGCAAACATGCACACACCTACAGCAATAAGTACAGATACCACCCCCCACACACAGAGCACACACACGAACACACACCAAAATAAAGGGGACACACTCTTCCATTGCAGTATGTATGTGACCTACATTCCATGAAAATAACCAAAATGTAAAATCCACACAACTCATTTTTTTCCATTCAAAAAAAATGTTACTATTTTAAGAAGAAGATTCAGAGGACTCTGGCAGAAATTGAGATTGCCTTCTCTCAACTTCACTCAGAAGCCTGCAGCCCAGGAGAACTCAGGAGACCATCCCACAGGTCAAACTGCATCATCCTTCCTGTGGCTGACCAAGATTCTGCAGGTTACATACACATTACTTTTGAATGGCTGTTTGTTTTCCATGAAAATAACCAAAATGTAAAATCCACACAACTCATTTTTTTCCATTCAAAAAAAAATGTTACTATTTTAAGAAGAAGATTCAGAGGACTCTGGCAGAAATTGAGATTGCCTTCTCTCAACTTCACTCAGAAGCCTGCAGCCCAGGAGAACTCAGGAGACCATCCCACAGGTCAAACTGCATCATCCTTCCTGTGGCTGACCAAGATTCTGCAGGTTACATACACATTACTTTTGAATGGCTGTTTGTTTTCTTTCCACTTGCGGACTGAGAATCAGATGGGTTGCTGGAAACAGTCTACATCAAAAATCTTCTTTGATCCTTTTAACCGCTCCTGCAACAGGGACCTTCATGCTTTTTCATCTGACTCCTAACCCCACGCCCCACCCCCACTTACAGAGCAGAGCCATGCTGTAGAATCATAGGCTATTTCTGGAGCTCAGGCCCCTAGCTCTTTTAACACAGCCAAGAACACAGAAGGAGCTCTAAGAAATCAAACCGGTTCTCCAGGGTGGACTCACAGTGCCCGAACAGTCGTACAAGTGTGCCTTTGACCCAGAGTTCTCAGAACACTGTCTGATCTGTGGTCACCATCCCTCTGGCCTTCCCTCCGGGACTAAAGATTGAGTATCATGAAAGCCATCCCTAACACTGCCTTCAGAATCTAAACAGAGGGGAGCCAAGCACCCCATTTTCTTTCTTGTCCAACATCCAAAAGCCAAAGGAACTGGTCAGCATGACCAAGTCTAGTTGTGAACTGTTCAAACCTCAGGGGATCCCAGGTCCACCCTGGGTCCCACAACCCCGTGATCTGTGTTGTCACAGCATAGCACCTTCAAAATCAATTCCATAGCCGGATGTGGTGGTGCACACCTTTGATCCCAACAGAGGTAGGTGGATCTCTGTGAGATTGAGGCAAGCCTGATCTACATAGCAAGCTCCAGACCAGCTGGGGCTATAGGAGAAGCAAGCAATCCCATGCTAGGCAGAGCATTTTGTCTAGCATGCCTGAATCCCTGGGTTCCATCTCCATTACCACATAAATCATGTACGGTGGTATGTGCTTGTAATCCCAGCGCTACAGAGTTGGAAGGAGGAGCATCAGGAGCTTTCAAGGTCATTCTCAGCTATATAGCAAATTCCAGACCAGTCTGAGGTACATAAGACCCTGTTTCAAAAAAACTCCAGACAGTGAAAATGAGGAACTCATTTCACTCTGCAAGGCGGCCCTCCTGGTACCAAGAGTGGTGAATAATTCCTGTGACTGTTGTCATTCAACAACAAAATATGCATGATTATCATAGCAGCTTGGGACAGTACATCTCCAACATATATTTAGAAGTTATACTTCTGCAGATAAGGATCACAGAAGCTCTTTCTGGAAAGAGGCAGTATATATTGCAGGCTTAGAGAATGAAAAGCGAAACAGACACAACACAAATTTGCCTCAAATTTCTATTGAGAACATTCAAACTGCAACTTTAATTTCCTATTATTTTCACGTGTCATGAAATAGATTTCCTGTTTTAGGTTTCCTGCCTCTACCCCACCCTCAATCCCCAGTTCTGGGGTTACAACATGTGCTGCCAAGTCTGGCCTTTTACATGAGTAAAGGCCGCGGGGGAGGGGAGCTTAGAACTCAGGTCCTTGCATGAACAAGCACTTTACCAACTGAGCCATCTCCCCAGCTCCCTAACTCCTTTCTTTCAATCCTCCACCACCAAAAACCATCTTTAAAAACTACAAAACTGAGGTGTGGTGGCTCACCCCTTTAGTCCCAGCACTCGGGAGGCAGAGGCAGGCAGATCTCTGTGAGTTCAAAGCCAGCCTGGTCTACATAGTGAGCTCCAGGCCAGCTGGGGCTCCAGGGAGACCCTGTCTCAAAAAGACAAAAAAAAAATACAAAAAAAGTGCAAAACTGTTCCTAGCTTGAAGTCCTATAAAACTAAAGATGCAGAGTTGGGCCCAGCAGGTGTAGGCTGCAGGTCCAGACTGCAAGTCCCTGCCATTGATAGGGTAGAGGTACACAGACCCTACCCTGTGTCAACAGACTCACTAGCCCAGCTCTGAGACTTGGAAGACACGCCAGCAATGGATAAATATACTGCTGGAGAGAGATGCTAAAGGAAAGAGGAAGTTGATACAGAACCTACATGTAGAGTTGCCTTTGACAGCGGAGTGTCAGCAGGAAGCCACACAACAATATATCATAATACTTCTAAATATAGCTACACTTCCTTTCTCCATCAAGTGGGTACCCTAGGGTGCATCTAAAAGAGAAAGGGAAGAAAACGAGGCAGGTCTCTTAGAATCACAAAAAATACTACATTTATGGTCAACAATACCCAGCATCCTGGCTGCCTTGGAAAGTGAGACCCAAACCATGGAGGGCAGAAACATACCCCACACCCAGTGGGTGTGGTGCCCACATTCCCCTTCAGCTGATTTCTGGTTCCTTTCCCTACCTTCATGGGTAACAGAGCCCCACACTAATGCACACATTCAGAAAACACAAAATCAAGTCTGCAGATGCAATGAAGGAGACATGTTCAACCAGAATCCTAAGGCACAGGCTTGTTTCTCACACAGTCACTGAACAAGTTCACAACTCTGGAGCAATCCACAGGATGTTTCTCAGATGCACACACCGTGATGGTCACCTAGGATTATTACACCTGCCTTGCATATGTCACAGCAACATGTTAGAACATTCTGAAAACTAAAAAGCACCCTATAAAAGTTGACTATGGTGACAGCAACAGGGAAAGTGAGATGGAGGATATGTGGGTAAGCAGGGTGGTTGGGAGACTTGAGCTAGTGACTCCTGCTGCCTTCCTCCGGCCAAGCCCATCCTCCCACCCTGCAGTGCCCAGGGAGATACCAAGATTCCACTATTCTGGGTCAGTAGCTGTGTCTCAATACACCTTACCTTCTGAGAACTCCCACTGATCAAATCTTAAACTATAGGACTATTCTGCATTACAAAATAAGAATATGGCGGTGGTCCTAGCACAGTCAAACAGAATTTGACACAGTGGATGAAGCTCCTTTGGGTTTTACTGCCTCATGCCCTTCCTCTGTTTAAGAGCCTCCTACTTTTTGGAGAGTTTCTTTCCCGTTCTGCCTTACAAATAATGCTGAGGGGCTGAGGAGGTGGCTCAGCTAGTATACTGCTTGACCTAGCATACACAAAACTCTGGGTTGGGTTCCATACCTAGAACCACATAAACAGGGATTGGTTGTATAGACGTGTAATCTCAGCAGTCAGGAGGTAGAGGCAGGAGAATCAGGTGTTGAACATGATCCTGAACTACAAAGCAAGTTTGAAGTCAGGCTGGCATATATGAGGCTCGATCCAAAAAAAAAGCTTAAGGGCTAAGAATTCAACTTGTAGCTTTCAGTTTGTTCCCTTCCTAGATTTTAGGAAAGCTCAAAACAAGATCTTCCTAAATTAATGATGGCAAAAATGTACCAGATAAAGACATAGTAACCCCAGTCACAGTTAAGGTCCCTTGTCTCCTACAGTGACAGTAATGGCCCCACTGGGACTTAGTGGGATGCAACTATCTGGTCCCCAAGTCTCGCCATGTGGTATGTTACTGCTAGCGGCCCAGTGCAGCAATGGTTTCCAACAATGCCTTGAGGATACAAATTGCCCAGTGTCAGGTCAGGAGTGGGTAGTGCCAGACAGTGAATCTTGCTGGAACAGGCTGAGGGTAGGAAGAGACATTGGAATTACAGGCACTTGGTCTACAGAAAATCACGCCATGGAATTCTGATCACTTACCAACTTATTTACCAACTTGCACCCGCAGCAAATTGCAGGCAATTTTCCAAAACTGTTAAGTCATTCGCAGCATTTACCAAGAATAAGTTGTGAACCACTGTCATCCCACCATCAATGACAAAACCACTCTGTGGAAGGCAGTGAATTATCTGTTTTGTCTCCTGAGCATGCTACTGCAAACCCAACTGTAGGAAGAGGCATCCAATGAATACTCAGGTTTCCTTTTTCTTTTGAAATGGGGTCTTGTTATATTGCTCATGCTGGTCTCCAACCCCTGGGCTCAAGCAATCCTCCCAAATTAGTGTGCTGAGTAGCTGGGACTATAGGTGTACACTACCCTGGAGGCTCAGGCTTTCTATTCAAAAGGGGTTGGAGAAGGGATGGGGATTTAGCCAGGCAAGTGCAAGGTCTTGGGTTTGGTCCCCAGTACTGAAAAAAAATAAAATAAAATAAGATGAAGTTGGAATGCAGTGGAGTAGATACAAGTCTATCAGGCAATTAATAAACACCTTTGCAGAATACAGTGCTTTTAACAGGTATCAACTTTTCAAAACTATATAACTCTTTGCTTATGGCCCATCAAAACCTAGTGGGGGTAGTTTCCAGTGGGATTACTATTTAAGTATTGCAACTGCCAAGTCTGTGCTCTGCCTGTCCTTTGTCTTGCCTGCTAATCAACACATAAACCAAACCACAGCTCAACCTACCAGCTACTGTCTGGAGGCACATAAACATACCCCATGCTTTGAATCCTGAGGCACCAGCCTAGGAGAGAAAAAGTCTCTCTTACAATTGTGATGGTATCAAGGCAACAATATTCCTACCATGGCTTACATTCCCTGCTTCCTGTCTCTCAGCCCAGCAAGACTGTCGTGATTTCTACTGTGCATCCATGGCCCCTACCAATTCCAGGGTTCCCTCAGTGCTAAGACACTCTTGTGAGCTTAGCTGCTGCAAACCACTTCTGTTATTCTAGCTGCAAATGCCTGAATAGATATTTGCTTAACTAGCCTGAGGAGTTCTCAGTCTATTGACACACTAATATGTCCAAGGTATATTAGGAGACATGCACCCTTATAATTCACGTAAAACATCTTGGAAAATACACAAGAAACGATTAATGCTGTTTACTCTGAAAAGTAAGATTTAGAGAGAGAAAGAAGCTTTTACTTCTTATACTGTTTGCTAATGTTTGGATTTTTCTTTTAATATTAAGCTAAATAAACAGCATGTGCTATAACAAAAATAAATACATGCAAATCTGAAAATGAGGATGAGCTCAGAGAATAAACTCACCCATGAGAAATACTGTTTCCCCCACCTACAGCAGGTTCCTCTTACAACACCCACTGTCATGCCCCTATCCATCTGTGGCTTCTATTCTATCCACCCATCGAGTTCCCATGAAAGAGAAAGCAGTTCCGTTTCCTTTCACTGGAGAAACAGAACCGAACGGGCCCAACCTAGCTCTTGAAGCATAAGCCCAACATGCTAGCCACCCCACCTTGGGTGCTTAATACCCAATGAATTAAAAACCAAACTCCATGAACAAAGGACACTATCCCATTATTTTTTTCAGGAGAATTTGCTCCCACAGTATTGAATTAGTGGTGTTAATTATAGCTAAATTCCACCAACAGGCATTTTGCATTATTTTCTTTGGTTGTGTTTTCATAATGTTTATTTCTGAGGCTCCCACGTTAAGGTGAACAGAAATTCGCCCTCTAATGGTTTATTATTTAAAACACTTTTCAGAAAAAACATTTTACAATTGCTCCAGTTTGGAAGGACAGGGAGGTTAGACGGCAGAGCAGAGTGGTGCTGCGTTCTTGCCTAATTAAGTTGACAGAAAGATGCATTTTCACACCCTTTAAAAGGCAATAGGAGAAGGAGTCACAAACAATATAAGATGCTGAACAATTCAGAGTAAAATTCCCCAGGGCTTGTCACTAACTTAGAGGTTTTTCCAAAGAACACCCCAGGCATTACTGAACACTTAAGTACCTTATTAAAAACATGGGAAAATATAATCCTAACTAAACCACCACATTTTGACTTCTTTGTGATGAAACGCTGAAGTCTTTCATGAACTATGAACATAAACCATTTTGCCATTCCTAAATCACCGCACATTTGAAGGAAAATACGACAATTGTCTTTGGCAACACTTCCAGGGGCTACTCCAGCCTTGTTTTTAATTTCGTTTTCCTTGTAAAATGATTAACTTTATGAGGACAGAAACACAGCAAGAGGACTTTGTCAACAATGAAGAGCCAGGACTAGGGCCAGGGCCAGGCCTTTCTGCTGTTTTCTCCAAGCTGGCTTGGCCTCTCCTGGTCTGACCCCCTCCAGCTGTGAGCCTGTGCTCAGATTCTAATGCCCAGGCTCCTGCATACCTCTTTCCTTTGAGTCAGATGCTACTACTCTCTGTAACACTGCTCTTTGCTTGCTTCTGTGCCTGTAACCCTCCTAGCACATGTCACCCTCTAGAATCCTGGCTGCCACACACTTCAGTGTTGGTGTTACCAAAAGAATGTCAAGGGTGAGGTTGGTGAGGCAATACCTCCGTCGTGAGTGCGGACAGTGACCTCATCCTAAAACATTCACATTCGTGCACTGCAATGACCAAGTGTGTCATTACCCAGTGTATCCTGGATATATTCTGCATAGCCTTGGATATTCACCAGCTGCACCTATGGGTCTCTTCTAAGGCCTCATCCAGAGCCATAGAAGGCCTGTGGCATACTCCAGAGCCAGCTGAGCCAGTCTAATTCATGTCTCAGCCTGCTGTCTGTGAGAATGGTCTGCAGTTGGTGGGGCCTACCCTGCCTGTCAACTGACAGTGAAGACGGTGGGGTGCAAACACTCACCTGTTCACAATGAACACATATGAGGGCAGGCTCTCTACCTAGAACTCAAGGACAGAGATGAAAAATGATACAGCCTTGGCTTCATAGCAGAGGACAATTTGGTGGGGAGATAGACCTATGAAAAGACTATCAGAAGATATTATCAATGGAATACAAAATGTCCCTGAAGGTTCCTGTGCTAAAAATAAAAACATGGATATCAGCTCTTGGGGATCTGGCAAAGTGACTGGATCATGAAGTCTCTCTCTCCTTCTCTTTCCCTCCCTCCTTCCTTCCTCCCTCCCATCCACCAATTCTCACTGCTCAGTCACATGCTCCTCCTCGTGATTTTCTGCCTCACCACTCATGGGCTTAAAAGCAGCAACAGAGCTAAGGGACCACAGGCTGAAACCTCCAAACAAGGAGTCAAAGGAAAGCTTTTCTCCTTTTATGCAGTTATCTCAGGTCCTTTGTCACAGCAATGAAAGGCTAACACACACATAACCTAAGTCAACCTAGAAGAGCTATAGCATCATGCTCATGGCATATGACAAAACTCTGATAAGCAGAAAGTGGCTGGGAGAAGGGGATATTTGAATATAAGTGGATTTGTGAGCCAGTCAAAAATAAACAGAATTCTGCCGTGTGGAGTAAAGAGTAGGGGCCAACACATAGCACTTCAAGTGCATAACGATAAAGAACACCAACTGTCCATGCACCAGCTTGATATGGCATCTTGACGACTCTAAAGCACAGGTGAAAAGAGGTTAATCCACCCACAGAGTCATACCTACGCACCCTGATCCCTGTCATTCCCACATCAAGCAAGTTTCCCTTGGACCCATGACCTTCATGGAAGCACAGTATCTCAGTGAAGATCAAAAGGTTTCTGAGCATTTAAACACACAAACATGTATACAGTATCTCCAGATGTTCCCTGTCACACCCACCCTCCCCCAAAACACACACACACACACACACACACACACACACACACACACATACACAGAGGCTACCCTCTTCCTCATTCTAGCCACCACAACATCCACAAACAGGACAGAAACCAAGATTGACATCTTTGTGACCTGGACCTTAGTATGACACTTCTCCCCCACTCCTGTTCACTAGGCACCATGATCTTGAATGCTAAGTCACCTAAGTCATCCAGCTGCTTCACTAACCCATATCTTGAGTCCCAGCGATGGGCTTCAGGCCAGCTTCTCCCCAACAGGAGCACATACATTTGGCACAGGGTCACGCAACCTTTCCCCAGACACCCGTACATACCAAAGGTCAGACATGTAGACTTCAGGCTTGCCAGGGAGTAAGAAAGATACTTTGGGGCTATGAAAATGGCACCGTTTAAACAATGAAATAAACAGCAAACATTGAGGAAACCCATACAAAGGGAACTCCCTACACACCCTTCTCTACAACCAAAAGAGGCACTGGGGCAGGAGGGGGGACTCAGGGGCAAAACACCTGTCTAACATCATCAGCAACCAAAAAAAAATCACTGAAGCTGAAAAGACATGAAAAGCTCCAGGTTCAATGAGAGATCCTGTCTCAAAGAACAAGGTGAAAAACACTAGAGGAAGACAGCCAATGTCAACCTGTGGCCTCCATACATACATACACAGGCATCTGTGCGCACACACACACACACATACACACACACACACGCACGCACACAAACACGCACGCAAACATCAGTATCACCACCACCATTCACACACAAATTTTTTTTTAATTTTTTTTAAAAAGCCTCAGGAGGCTGAAGCAGGAAGGTAACAGGTTCAAGATCAGCCTATCAACACCCTCCTCAACCGAAAGCTCAGTATCTTTGGAGAAATGAGAAATCAGTATTACTCTTTAGTAACTCCTGGATAGAGGGGGTGATAAGTTAGCACACACGACAGTGGTAACCAAGGCAAGCATGACCAAAGCAAATATGACCTGTATCTTCTTGGCACTGAGAATGCAAACCAAGCTGAGAATTATCAAAATGGAATCCTGTGTATTTATTAGCAAGACATGGGCATCTGCAAAAGAAAAAATAAAAACTGAAGACAAACTGATTTGAACCTCCAGTCCCCACAGTCATTCCTTTAAATTATTAGCTAGCCCTCCAGACATCTAAGACAGTGAACCAAACTAGTTAACATTTCACACATTCCTTGAGTCGGTGCCCATCCTCATCAAGGGCCTCAGTGTCCACAAGCCTGACCTCAGACAGGGTCAGATAACTCAGAAAGGCACACTTTGAGTCTGATGACGGTCACGGAAGACTGACTTCCAAAGTTGTCACCTCTGAGGATTCTCCCCACTGAACCCCAATATGAAACTCATGTCTCCCTTGAGCAACTACACAGACTGCATCTGGTATCCCCAGAGCCCTAAATCTCCATTAGGCATAGGACTAGGCTTCTTACTGCTGATCAAGGCATGCCACTACCTAGATGTCAACAGAACAACTAGAACTCCACAGCAGCGTTAACCACCACCAACAGGTAGTGCCCACACATGGATAACCACAAAAACAAAATGTGACCTGACCCTACAATGGAACATAGTTCAGCTTTCCAAGGAAAAAAAACTGTCATTCTACAAAGTGGATGACCCTTGATATAGTAGTTACTTGCCTTGTTGCTATGAGAAAATACCTGATAAGAAGCAAACTTCAGGGAGAAAGGACTGATTCCGGCTCACAGTTCAAGGGTACAGTACATCATGGAAGGGAAGTCATGGTGGTGGGAGCTTGAGGCAGCTGGTCACATTGCATCCTCAATCAGGAAGGAGGGGAGGTTGGTGCTCGGCTTGATTTCTCCTTTTTATTCAGTCAGGAAACCCAGCCCATGGAATGGTGCTTCCCACAGTCAAGATGTAGATCTTCCCACCTCTAGAAATCGTATCTAGATAAACCATCCTAGCAGGCCCAGAGGCTTGTCTCCTAGATGATCCTACACCCTATCAAGCTGACAATCAATGTAAACCATTACACTTGAGGATACCATGCTGCACGAAATAAGCCAGTCACAAAAGGAGCAGTATTGAATGAGCGCAAATTGCATGAGGTCCCTAAAGGAAATCACAGACAGAAAGGAAAAGAGGGGACAGGAAATGGAAGCAGGGGAGAATACAGACTTGGGATGATGAGCATCTTCTGGGCAAGGGTGGAGGGATGGTTGCACAGTAATATTACAAAAGCAATAATACCAATGAATTGCACATTTAAAAAGGTTAAGGCGGTGGCTGGAGAGATGGCTCAGTGGTTAAGAGCATTAGCTACTGTTGCAGAAGACGTGGGTTTGATTCCCAGCATCTACATGGCAGCTAATAAACGTCCATAACTGACACCCTCTTCTGGCCTCTGCAGACATTGCATGACATGCTTTCATTTACATACATGCAGGCAAAGCACTCATACACATAAAATTAAAAATGAATAAATCTTTAAAAGAAAAACGGGCTGGAGAGATGGCTCAGCTCTTAAGAGCACTGGAAGTTCTTGCAGAGGACCCAGGTTAGGCTCCCAGCACCCATATGGTGGCTAAGTGTTCCGAGGGATCTGTCACCCTCTTCTGGCTTCCATGAGCATTGAACGCATGGGTGCATTTACATATATGCAAGGAAAACACTCATATACATAAAAAGTGAAGGAAAAAAAAGACAATTTCATCACTAGCATATTCTCAAGACCACAGATACAGTGAAGCACTCAGATCCCTTTCCACTCCGTATCACACACCCAGCACTGCACTTTGCCCACAAGGAGCTCAATAAACAGGGGCTGCCCAGGAGAAAGTTCTAAATGGTTCAATGAAAGGTCTCTGGTAACTCTGGAAGGAATTTGTGCAGTGACCTTCTAGTAATTGCTTTAAGACTGGGAGGAAAAAATGACAGGTGACACATCACCTCAAAACCTTTCTATGAATGTTCAAAATTAGAGAAAGAATTTGGGAAACAGATTTTAGCCCTGAATGTCTTGTCCTGCCACTAGAGGGGAAGAAAAGTCACTGCCTCCTTCCAAGAGAGGAAAATGTCACCCCATCTACCATAAAGTTCAGTGGGCAGCCTCTGACTTGCACCTGCAGCCATCTTCCTCTTTCCAGTGATCAGCAAAGAGCTCCTATGACAGAGTATTAGGAGCCCTACTCCAGTTAGAATTAGCTCTCCTCTGAGCGCACAGCTGAACTCAGAGGCTGCTCACTACTGAACACGCAGTTCCACAGCAGTTATAACCCATGCACTGCAAATATATAGAACTCATTTAAGTGCACAACATACTACCAAGAAAATACCAACACCACACAATCAAGGTGCCCCATGCCAATGCTTGGCCAAACAAAAATTATCTGACACCCAACAACCATCCGGTAGCTATATGTAACAACCTGTAACGACAGGAGTAAGTAGCTTGAAAGGTGTTTTTAAAAGCATAAAAGCTGTGGATTTATGTTGTCACGGGGTAGAAGATTACCTATGACTGCTCACTACAGGTAGGGTAGTGCATTAAAAACTGTAATTATATGCTTTTACTGATAGAATTCATGTGCTGAAGGCAAAGCTGGTTAACTCAGGATGATAAATTTCAAATCAGTCTAATGTAAAGAGAGGATCATTAAAATGCATGAGGAATAATTACATGACCTTAAACACTCACAAACCCCATCGACAGTCTGATCAGTGCTTTTCATACATCCTCTATCGCTCATGTCTGTAGTACGGCACTGGGTGGATAGTTCAGCTAAAGTGCTTACCGTCCAAGTATGAGGACCAGAGTTCAATCTTCAGGACCCATGCTAAAAACTAAAAATAAAAAAAAAATAGAAATATATATTTTAAGAAAGAAGGAAGGAAGGAAGGATGGAAGGAAGGAAGGAAGGATGGAAGGAAGGAAGGAAAGAAGGAAGGAAGGAAGGAGGGCAAAATGTGGTAGCACGTGCGTTAGTGCAGGCAGATTCCTGGGGCTCGTTGGCTGGCCAGTCTGGCCTAGTAGGTGAGTTCCAGGACAATCCTGTCTCAAAAATAAGGTGGAGGGTTCGGCAAAAGATGACTTAAAAGGTAAAGGTGCAGGCCGGGCATGGTGATGCACACCTTTAATCCCAGCACTCAGGAAGCAGAGGCAAGCGGATCTCTGTGAGATCAATGTTAGCCTGGTCTACATAGTGAGCTCCAGGCCAGGTGGGGATGCAGGGAGACCCTGTCTCAAACAGACCAAAAAAAAAAAAAAAGGTAAAGGTGCTTGCCATTCTATGATGCAAGACGAACTACTAAGTTTGATACCCAGAACCCACGTAAACACAGAAGAAGTTGGACTCTGCAAAGTTGTCCTCTGACCTCTCCACACACGTCATGTATGTACATGTACACACACACACAGGCACACACACACAATATAATAAAACTTAAGCCAGTTATAATTTCTTTTTAAAGATGGAAAGCATCTAACAAAGGATACCCGAGGTTAACCTCTGACTTGTACATCACCAAACGCAGATACACCCCCCCTACCAAAAACACACACACACACACACACACACACACACACACACACATTCATCAATGTGATTCACAAAGATCACACACGTTCCTTTAAAAAAAAATTCCATCTCTAAGGACTGGAGATGCAGCTCAGTGGTAGAGTGTTTGCCCACCGTGCACAAGGCTCTAGGTTCAATCCAGACACATGTGCACGTGCGGGGAGGGAGAGAGAGAGAGAGAGAGAGAGAGAGAGAGAGAGAGAGAGAGAGAGAGATTTAAAAAGAAATAAGGAAAAAAACAGTTCATTGTCTCCAGGCTCTTCACAGTAATCACAGAAGAGAGAGTCCTAGAGTCCTAGACACTGAACATAGACCAGGATGCTTATATCCAAGGAAGGCAAAGAGAAAGGATGTGGCCTTTTACTATTCATTCAATAAGAAAGCAGAGCTGGTTTCTATCACTTAGGCATGATTACACAGAGCACAGTTACTCTCACAAAGCCAGAAATATTTCTCAGAAAGAATTCTTCATCACCTCTTCAGGTTGCTGTTGACTCCCATAGGAGGGTTATGCAGGCTACACAGACCAGGGGCAGTGAGCATGCTCAGAAGATGGAATCCAGACTCACTTGCAACTAAAATTCTGGAGGTGAAAATGTCAATTCCTCTGCACATTCCCAACACCAGCTGCAACTTCTGCACACCCCTCACGGACACTTCCTTTTCTCTGTATACAGAGCCCTTCCCTCTCCCTTCTCTGGGAGGAATGAACTGCCCAACCTCCACCACTCTAATACTGAGCACCTCTGACAAGCAGTCTACTCTGCGAAATGGAAAACCTGTACAAGTCTGCTGTACAGCAATGTGTGTATAGTTAGCACTCCCAGACCCCTAAAGATGGCACCAGCGCGAATGGTATTACGGGTTCTTTCCTACACTTAAAAAATATGTTCCAAGAAGGTCTTATTAAGGCAAATACACACGACACAAAAGCTAGTAACCCTCCCATCTTAATGCACTGTCTACTGCAGGAAAGGACTTAATCCTTGGCCTTTTCAGGTTTTTTTTTTCTTGTTTGTTTTCTGAGACAGGTTCTCCCTGTAGCCCCAGCTGGTCTGGAACTCGCTATGTAGGAAGTAGGCTGGCCTCAAATTCAGAGATCTGCCTGCCTCTGCCTCCAGAGTGCAGGAACTAAAGGCATGCATCACCACACTAGGCTTGTTTGTATGTTTTTTATTTTATTTTATTGTTTTATGTGTATGAGTGTACTGCCTGCATATAAGTAAGTGCACCCGTGTGATGCAATATCCACAGAGGTCAGAAGAGGGCATTGGATCCACTGGAACTGGACTTAAGACAGTTATTAGCTGCCATGTGGGTGCTGGGAATTGAACCTGGGTCCTCTGCAAGAGCAACTCGTGTTCCCAACTGCTGAGCCATCTCTCCAGTCCCATATGTTTTTATAATGAGGGTAGTTACTAGTGATGAGGCTGAGTGGCAGAGCATGTACTCCGCATGTATCAGGTTCCCAGTTTGTTCCCCAGTACTCTCTCCCTCCACACACAGCAAATTACAGATTTTTTTTTAAATGAGGGGCTAACAACCATTCAGAACTAGGGTTACAGGGAATCCAACATCCTCTTCTGACCTCCGCAGGCATTGCACAACAAGGGTGCACCTACCTACATGCAGGCAATACACTCATACATATCAAATAAAAATAATAAATAAATGCACTGAGAACCTGAGGATGTAGCTCAGTGGTACAGTTCTCCTAGCAAGCACAAATTCCTGGGTTCCATGCACAGCACCCAAAAAAAAAAAAAAAAAGCAACACAGGAAACACACAATATGATTCACTTTTTTTTTCAGTCTTTTTAAAACAGGGTCTCCCTGTAGCCCCAGCTGGCCTGGAACTCACTATGTAGACCAGGCTGTCCTTGAACTCACAGAAATCCACCTGCCTCTGCCTCCCAAGTGCTGGGACTACAGGCATGAGCCACCATGCCTGGCTTCAATATGATTGACTTTAAATAGGTATACATATAAGTATTTGTGATTCCTCCCTTGTCATCTGTCCCACCCTGTGCTAGGGACCAAGCCTAGGCCTTGCTGGACCTAGAATATAGCTCTGATGGCAGAGTGCTTACCTAGCAGGTGAGAATCCCTGAGTTTGATCCTCAGCAACACATTTAAAAGGGGGCAGGGGGCGCGGCTGGAGAGATGGCTCAGTGGTTAAGAGCACTGGCTGTTCTTGCAGAAGACCTGGATTCGAATCCCAGCACCCACATGGCAGCTAACAACTGTCCATAACTCCAGTTCCAGGGGATCCAACAGCTTCTTCTGTCCTCCACCGGCATTGCACGACACGGGTGCACTTACTTACATGCAGGTAATACATGCATACACATAAAATTAAAATAAATAAAATTTAAAAAAAAACAGAGGTGTGGTGGTACATGCCTGCCATCCCAGCATTCAGAAAGTGGGGGCGGGATGACCATTCTGGACATCCTCAGTTACATATCATAAATAAACAGCTTAATACTGTTCTTAAAACTTGAGATTATATGACAACCAAGGTTTTATGAAGACCTAATTAGGATTCTGTGAAATGGACATTGTAAAGACCATGAAATAGATTAAAATGGCCACCCACATTTGACCCCAACATCTCCCAGAATCGTCTCTAGGGGGAGCAGGCAGAGAGACAAAAAAGATGGTTAGGGTAAGATGCCAACCGGGGCCTGCAACCGGCAACAATCTCTTCTCCTCCTGGCCTCCCTAGCATCCTTCAGGGTCAGCAGGTCCTAGTTCCCTACATCGAAAGCAGTATGCTTCCCTCTCTTCTCTGTACCAGCTCAGGAGCCCTCTTGCCTACCACATCACCAAGCATGAGAGTCCACAGTGGCCCCAAATCAAGAGCAGCTGGCCAGAGTGTGTGGGTGGGGATACTTGACTGTTCAAAGGAGCCTCGGGTATGTCAACATGATGGGAAACAGGTGGCAGACTTGGGTCTAAATTTCCAACCACCTGCTCCTGCTGGCATGGTGGATTCAGCATCCCTGACCTTCCCGGACTCCAAAACACTGGCTGAACAGTAAAATGACCACTGTGTCTCTTTGGGTCAGTTATGTGCAAGACATTCCATTTTTGCATTGGAAACCTGCTTTGCCCTTTATTTACTCCCCAAACAGCAGCCGAGAACACCACACCCCAGGACTATTTGGAAACTTGATTCTCTCAGCATCAGGCAAAAAGAGATGTTTTTACAGAGGAGGTTTAAAGGAGACAAAGGCTTTGCTTGCAACCAAAACTCCCCAAATATGAATGCTTTTCTGTAGTTCAATTTATAGTTCCAGAACTTCATCTGGACAGACTTAAGGACTAGTAGAAATGTCTCAAAAAGCCAAGGGAAGAGAACATAAGAAATCAGAAGGCAGAGGAATAATCTCCAAGGGTAGAAAATATAAGCATCCATTCCCGTCAACACCTACTGCTGTGTTAGGCACACCATCCTGTTAAGCACTGGTGCTCGTACAAGATGAATTATCCATTTTTTATACCCAATGATACCTTTCTTTTTCTTTTGAGACAGGTCTTTCTATGCAAGCCCAAGTTGTCCTCCAACCCTTTAATTTCCCTTCGTCAGCTTCCCAAATACTGAGATTATAGATGTGAATCACCATGTCCTGCTTTTTTTATTCATCTATTTATCTTTGATATGGGTCTCGTGTCCCCCAGACTGAGCTTGAATTCACTAAGTAGCTTCGGATGACCTTGAACTTCTGATCCTCCCTGCCTCTACCTCCTGGGTGTTGGGCTAACAGGCTTGGGCCATTAAACCCAGTTTATGCAATGCTGGGTTAGATTAAACCCAGGTCCTCTGCGTTCTATGCAAGCATTCTACCAACTCAACTACATCCCCATCCTATTATTTCTCTTTTTATTTTTTTACTGTTTTATTATTTTTATTTTATGCGTATGAATGTATTGCCTGCATGCATGTAAGTGCACCCATATCATCCAATGCCCGCGGAGGTCGGAAGAGGACATTGGATCCTCTGGAACTGGAGTTTTGGACAATTGTTAGCTGCCATGTTAACACCGGTCCTCTGCTACAGCAGCCAGTGCTCTTAACTGTTGAGCCATTTCTCCAGCCCTATTTCTTTTTTTAAAGTGTGCTCATTTTGTGGCCCTGTTCCAATATATGAAAAAAAATTAGTGTTGTGGCCCCCTCCCATAAATCTGGAACTTTGGTCCCCTACCACGAGCCATTACTCTGGCGGTGGGCTGATGGTGGAGGAGAGTGGAGGAAGGAGAGCTCCCCAGTGTTGGGCAGCAGTGTCAGCCTTCTCGGAATGCCTGCGTTTCCCACAGCCCCTCTCATGAGATTCCAGGTTGCGTGTGCCAGTGGCTTTGCCTCTGTGTTGGGTTTATGCTGGGGACAGAGGAGGTTTCTGTCACTTGCATATTCTGGTCTTGGGAGAACTGATTCTCTAGAATAGAATTCCCACCTCCCCTGAGAGCCTGCTGTGATCTCTGACTCCACATGTGGTCCTGGGTATCCAGACCCTGATGTTGGACCTCGCCCATTCCCAGGCACCAAGGTTTTCCATTATTTTTTCTATTTTTCTTCTACAGCCTTAGTGTGCCTTCACCTGTGCCCTATAGAAAATGTAAATCACCTAACTGAACTTTATGCCAACTCAATTAAACAAGGGCCCAGAGGGGAAGAAATGGGTGGCAGGCGGGCCCTAGATTAAGAACTATTGGAGACTGATTGATACTGGATGAGGGAGAGTATGCCTTACATACAATCTGGGCTGACTAGACTATGGTGGATGAATTTACACTGAAGGACACCTGGGTACAAATGCTTGATTGGATGGGACTTAACGTGTATAGAGGAATGCATGAGGTCTGGTGGGGGAATGTGGGGGCATGGATAGGTGAGGGGGCATGGATGAGATTAAGAACTGTTATATAGGATTGCAAAAGCTCAATAAATTTTTTGAAGGAAGGAAGGAAGGAAGGAAGGAAGGGAGGGAGGGAGGGAGGGAGGGGCGTGGTGGCACACACCTGTAGTCCCAGCACTTGGGAGGCAGAAGCAGCTGGATCTATGAGAGTTCCAGGCCAGCCTGGTCTACATGGTGAGTTCCAGGTGAGCTGGAGCTACAGGGAGACCCTGTTTCAAAAAGAGCAGAAAGAAAGAAAGAGAGAGAGAGAGAGAGAGAGAGAGTAAGTACTATAATAGTATGTACTGTAATAGTATAATTTTTTAATATTTTTTTTTATTTTATGTGTACAAGCGTATTGCCTGCACGTATGTGAGTGCACCCGTGTCGTGCAATGTCGAGGAGGTCAGAAGAGGGCTTTGGATTCCCCTGGAACTGGAGTTAAGGAAGGTTCAAAGCCACCATGTGGGTGCTGGGAATCGAACCCCAGTCCTCTGCAAGAGCAGTCAGTGCTCTTAACCGCTGAGTCAACTCTCCAGCCCCAATCGTATAATTTTTAAACATTATTACTGACCAAACTATACCAAGCTTCAGCAATAATGTGAAATTTGTCACTGTTGCTTTCAGTTTGACATTCACTCCCTTTCCAAATTCTCCAATGTATACAAAGTTTTTCAATGTAGTCATGCTGTTTTCTAAAGAAAGCCATGCTAATAAAATATTTGAATTTTTTTTAAAGTTGAAATAATCTCCCAAGAGTAGGCTGAGTATGGTTCTCTGACAGAATGACCAGCTTGTCCAGCAATCAGGAGGTTGCAGGTTCCTCCCCAGCACAAGGGCTGGGGGAAATAACTCTGGAACACCACCACTTTCAGCTCTCCTACCCTTGTGTTTTCTGTGGGGTTTGCTTATAAAGGCAGTATTGAAGTTTATTACATTTCTTGAGGTTTAGTTAACACCTCGCATTAAATTCATCCTTCCTAAGTATACAATTCAGTAGGTTTTTTAGTTTATTCAGAGATGGATAACCACTCTAATTCTAGAACATTTCTGTCAATTCCAAAAGAAACTCTGTGCTCAAGAGCAGTAACTCACCATTGCCCTTTCCCCTTTCTCCAGCACTTGGCAACCACGTGCTCGTTTTCTATACCCTTGAATTTGCCTGTTTTATGGATCTAAAACACTCAGGTTCCCCCAACTCCACTGTTGCATCCCTCAAGTCTAGTTACATCTCAGAGTGTGGGTGTGTTTGTAGACGGGGTCTTTAAAGAGATGACTGAGGTAAAAATAAGGTCACCGGGGTGGTCCTAATCCAACAGAACTGGATCCTTAAGAGAGCCAGGCCAGGTGGTTCAGCCCTGTAATTACTGCGCTTCAGGAGGATCATTTGAGCAGAGCAGTTGGGAGTCCAGCTAGAGCAACACAGCAAGATCCTGTTTGCAAAAGTAACTAACAAATCGGAACAATTTAACAAAATTTGGAGAAACATCCAGGATGTCTTCATCCAGCTCCACACTGGAGATTTCAAGGACTTGGACTGGGGAGATGGCTAAGTGGATAAAGTGCTTGCCACACAAGCATGAGAACCTGAGTTTGGATCCCCAGCACCCCAGAACACGACAGTACGCCCCTGTACCCAAAGCACCAGGGGATGGAGATGGGCAGATACTGGGCTCATGAGTCAGACGATCTAACTGAAATGGTGAGCTCCGGGTTTAGTAAGAGACCCTGAAAAATAAGTTGGAAAGCAATAAAAGACAATTCCAAACACAGACCTCTGGCCTTTACACACACACACACACACACACACACACACACACACACACACAACTATGTGTACCTGTACACACATGTACACACACACATACACTACACGTACAGACTACATATTTAAATAAATAAAATAACAAAGGTTTCAAGGCCCGGTGTCAAGCCAGGTAAATAAACATATGTGATGGAAAAGCACGTATAGTCCCTTTTAAACTGAAAGGGCAAGAGGATTTTCCAGCCTAATTTTAAAAGAAAAATACAAGTATTTTTAAGGAAAGGGGTAAAGGGAACCATGTACCTTTTTTTTTTTTTTTTTGGTCTTTTTTGAGACAGGGTCTCCCCGTAGCCCCAGCTAGCCTAGAACTCACTATGTAGACCAGGCTGGCCTTGAACTCACAGAGATCCGCCTGCTTCTGCCTCCCAAGTGCTGGAACTAAAGGCGTGTGCTAACACGCCCGGCTGGAATCATGTACTTTTTTAAAGAGTGGCTTTTCGCCCTTCTAAGAAAGCCTCTGATCATTTAAGACCATAAAAATGAACAGTGCAGCCTGTTCATTAAAAGATAAGTGTTAGCATAAATTGAATCTTAAACTATCATTTACCCAGACAATAATTTCAATTTTAATGACTGTTTGCATTAATTGCTTTTTAACGGTGCTGGCACAATCCGAGGCCACTCTTCATTTGGGGGAATTTATGGCATGCAGGTGAACTGGGATGCCAAAGAAAAAGAATGAAATCATGAAACTAAAACAGCCGTCTGGACTTGGTGCCCTCTGCCAAGGTCAAGGAAACCCAGAAGGTGCCACTGTAATTAAAGCAAAGGATGGAAGGGTCAGAGGTGTAGCTTGGTTGGTAAAGTGCTTGCCTAGCATGCATAAAGCCCTAGGTCTGATCCCCAGCATTACATAAACCAAGCATGGTAGAGCCTGCCTGTAGTCCATGCATTTGGGAGGATGGGGACAAGAGAATCAGAAGTTTACGGTCATCTTTGGCTATATAGCAAGTTTGAGGCCAGCCCGAGTTCCATGAGATCAGTCTAGTGGACATCATAATATAGGGCCAGGGTTAGTGTAATGGACACTGAAGCACGGGGCTAACATCAGTATAGTCGGTGGCACAGCACGGGGCTGCAATCAGTGTAGAGGCTGCTTTAAGTTCCGCCAAGGGTGACACCAAGGATACTGTAGTGTGGGGCCCAGCCGTCTCTGAAGTGAATACTATGGAGTGGAGCTGGCCTCTTAAATCAGGGCAGATTAGCAAATCAAAGCCAGCTTCAGATGAAGATGGTGATGGAGATGCAAGATGGACCTCTCTGGGTGGTCTTATACCATCATCACAGCTTGGCTTCTTCCAATCTCCAGTGTTCTTCCCCTAATTCCTCTATCTTCTCTTGATTTGGATCCTGGGAGTCTCCTCCACCAACTTCTTGTATACTAATCCCCATTCCCCAAGTCTGGTCAACCTCCAACTTTTGGGTCACCTTCACAAAGGCCCAAGATTCCAAACCACATACATTGGGAGAATCAGGTGAATTTTGCCAAGGCCAAATGGGGTGCCGTTCTTGAGTTCCCTTCTTTTTCTGACAACTTGTATTCCACAGCCACCAACCCTTATTCAAGACACTGGTGTCTTACAGTTGATCCTTTATCTTCAAGTGTGCTCTGGGTTCTTTGAAGAATGCAATGTTCTTCAAATGGGAAGAGAAATTATACAAGTTCCTGAGATTTCCTGCTTAAGGAAAATTTCTGCACAGCCACAGGAATCAAAAAATGACTTTAAGTACAATCAGAGTTTTGTTTTCAAAATTCCTATACAATGGGTATGATTCAGCCCTAAAAAGGAACTCCCTCCAAGACAAACCTCCATGTGCATGAACATGGGGGACACACTGTACTCAATGAAATAAGCACAGCACAAAAGGGCCAATATTATCATTCTGCTTCTTGTTTTGCTTTTGAGACAGGGTCTTGGTATGCAGCCCAGGTGGGCCTCAAGTTTGCAATGCCGTCTCAGCCTCCCAAAAGCTTGGATCACGAGTGTATGTCATCACACTGGGCTCTATGATCACTTGTATGTGTCAGGCGGGCTGAGGAGATGGTTCAGTGGATAAAATGCTTCTCGCATTACGTGTGAGGACCACAGTTGGAATCCCTAGTGTCCATATGTACATATATATATATATATATATATATATATATATATATATATATAAGAGGAATCCATGAGCTCCAGGTTCAGTGAGAGACTCTACACTTCGGTAAATAAGGGTCAAGAAGGATGAAGTCACCAGATGTCAACTTCAGGCTTCCACATGCACACATGTGTGCCCTCATACATGCAAACAAGCATACACATACAGCACATACATAACACATGCATAGAGACAAAGTGGGTTGGTGTTTGCCAAGAGGAGGTAAGAGGGAAGTGGGGAGTGGGGAGTTAAAGTTTAATGGACCCTAAGGTTTAGGGGGGGATTTGAGGGGGTTGGTCTTTTTGAGACAGGGTCTCCCTGCAGCCCCAGATGGCCTGGAGCTCACTATGTAGGCCAGGCTGGCCTTGAACTCACAGCAATCCTCCTGCCTCTGCCTCCCGAGTGCTGGGATTAAAGGCGTGTGCCACCATGCCCAGCCTGGCCCCTAAGTTTTACCATGGGTTAATTAAAAAAAAAAAAAAAACTTCTAGAATTTTGAAAGGTATGGACAGTTGTAGAATGGTGCCCATAAGTAACGTTTTATTGGAACAGTGACATCAAATCACCAACGCCCTGTTAGTGGCTGTTTTGTCACATAAACTCCAGAGAACACACATGGCCTAAAAAAAAAAAAAAAAAAACTAGCTGCCAATTGGTCTTCTATATGGAATGTTCACTGACCCCCAACAAAAATAAAATTATCCCAAAACTCTTGTAAAATGCACATTTAAGGTCAGTGGTTACATACGGCCTAAAGGGAGACCAATAAATCACTAGTTTTCAAGTCACCATAGAAGTAACACAAAAGAAACAAGTTACAGTGACTTCTGCTAAACAAATCTGTCCAATGAACATGGCTTTGGTGCCTTTGCCTGAATAATCCTTCTCATTCATAAAAATTAACTCCTAGGGTTGGGGTACAGCTCAGTAGTAGAGCATTTGCTTACTCGCATGCTGAAGGCCCTGGGTTCCATCCTCAGCACCACACTAAAATACCTTGTATGATCTCAAAAAAGATAGCTAGAAACAGGTTGGTGAATGACATGGATCCACTTACACCTGCAGGATCCACGACTCCATCTCTTCATTTAGTCCTAGACCACCTGCATCCACTGCTGGAGTTTTTCTAAACCGTGAGAACAGAGTGGCTCCTATCATCCTTAACACATGACTTCCATTTGGGTACCCCAAGAAGTGTCTGTGCCTCCTTCTCCGTATCAACCTCCCAAAGTCAATTCCTGTCAACTTAGGGAAGCAACATTCCACCATGCAGGCTGACTTTCCTTTATCCAAAATGCCTGTACCAATTCAGATGTTGCTGTATTTATGCATATACAAGAAGATATCTCGAGGATGAAACCTGTGCTGGTTAGCTTTTGTCTACTTTACATAAACTAGAACAACTTGGGAAGAAGGAATGGGCTATGGTCATGTCTGTGAGGCATTTTCGTGTTTGCTAATTTATGTAGGAGGGCCGAAGCTGATGTGGGCCCAGGGCATGTGATCCTGGGCTGTATAAGACAGCAGCCGAGCAAGCTAGAAGGCACAAGCCAGTAAACAGCATTCCTCTGTGGCCTCTGCTTCTCCTCTGTGGTCTTTCCTTCAGCTCCTGCCTCCGGCTTCCTGCTTCAGCTCCTGCCCTGGCTTCCCTCAATGGTAGACTATGATGAGGACGTGTAAGCCAAATAAACCCTTTCCTCCTCTAGTTGCTTTTGTTCAGTGTTTTATCACTGCAATAGAAAGCAAACTAGGACAGGATCCAAGTCTAAACACAAAATTCATTTGTTTCACATGCACTTTAACACAGCCTGAACGTAATTCTAAACATTTCTGGTGACAGTGTATTTGAACAGCACTCAGTCATACGAGCTTAAGGGTAGAAAGTTCCAGATTTAGGGGTGAGGATGCAGTTCATTTGGTACAATACTTGCCTAGCATGCTTAAAGCCCTGGATTTGATCTCCAGAATACCATAAAATTGGGTGTGGTACAGGCCAGTGAGATGGCTCAGTGGAGAAAAGCACATGCCACAAAGCCTGAGGACCTCAATTCAATCCCAGGAATCCACAAGGTAGAAGGAAAGAACTGACTCCACAAGTCGTCCTCTGACTTCCACATGCATACTGTGGCATGCACATGCCCACACACACAAACACACACACAAAAACTAATTTTAAAAGGAAAAAAGCAGGTGTAGTAAAATGTACCTAGAATCCCAGCACTTGGGAGGTGAAAGCATGAGGATTTGGAGTTCAAGGTCATCCTCAGGTATGTAGTTAATTCTAGGCTAGCCTATATGAGACCCTGTCTCTCCCCCCAAAAAGGAAAGGTTTCATCTTTCAGAGCAGTCCATGTTTCAGGTGAGGTACACTCAACTTGTATTACAAACACCACCCAGGGGTTTGAATGAACTGATCTACCAACAATTCCTTATTGGAAAATAATCTGTTCTGGGCCTGGTGATGTATGTCTGTAATCCTAGCTCCATGAAAGGCTCAGGTGGGAATACAGCAAGTTCAAGGTCTGCCAGGGCAACAAAGTGAGTTCAGGGCCAGTGAGAATAAGTCAGTAAGATCCTGTCTCAAAATGAAAAATAAAATTTAAGAGGGCTAAAGCCGGGCATGGTGGTGCATGCCTTTAATCCCAGCAGAAGTAGGAGGATCTCTATGAGAGATTAAGGCCAGCCTGGTCTATATAGTGAGTTCAAGAACATCTGGGGCTACAAGGAGAACCAGTCTCTAAAAAAACCAAAAAGGGGGGAGGGGTACTGGGAATGTGAATGTGGCACAGTGGTAGAGTGCTTGCTTAGTGTGAACGAGGTCCTGGGTTGCATTTTAGGATTTGCTGGGAGGAAAATAAAATATGAAACTAGGAATGAGCTTTGTTGAAACATGAACGAGGGGCCCCCGTGCACTTCTGAAGTAGTTAGAGGCAACTCTATTTGCTAATACTGCTCTTATCTCAGCCTTTAGCCCCCAAATGAAGGGACACAAATGAACTCAAAGCTCAGGGAGCCCAACATTTTCAGGGGCGAGGGGGAGGTGAATGAGTACTACAAAGAAACTGTGTGCTCTCCCTTCACCGCCCCCCCCACATACAGACACACAAACAGAATCACAGACACACAGAGAAAAATACACATACTATAACATTCACTATCTCTCCTATATATATTCTGTCTCCTCTCCCTCCCCTCTTTCCTTCCCTCCGTTCAGTCTCTCCCTCTCCCCCCATACACAATATTCATTCTGCTTCTCTCATACACACACAGAAACAACATACTCTAACATTCTGTCTCCAACTCTCTCATATATGCACACATTCTTTTTCATCCCCACCTCCACGTTCTCTCCCTTTCCTCCCTTCACTTTAACCATAGGCACAACTGCACCCATTATTCTTATTTCTGATATAGGAATCCATACTAGAAGCAAAATTAAGTCAGGAAATACTAGAACACACACATCACTGCATAGTTAAACATCTGCTCTCCATCCTCCCAGGCAAAAAGCAGCAAACTAAAATCTAAGACATCTCACACTTCCAACAGTATCGGGAACTATACTGCAAAATTCTCCTTTGGAAGTTATTTTATCTTATCTGTACAAACACATAAGGAAATACATAGAGCACAATGTGTTCAACAATTGCAGGCTTACAGAACAATTCAAACCCTGGCCAGCTTGGTACTGTTTTACAGCACGGCATACTTCTAAGACAGCTAAAGAGGAATGCTCTCCTCTGCGTACAAACAGCTCTTGAGCAGTGCAGAACCAACCAAAGGCAAAAAGCATGTCCCAAGAGAATACAGAGTTTCTTCTGGATAATGCCTCTCTAAAAAGCACACCTCTACAATCAAATCTCAGAATCCCATCTCCAAACCATGTAGGTATTCCAGAGAGGGCAAATAATCTCCTTCCACAGCAACAAGGGGCACCGACGACTCTCCCAATACTTGCCACCCAAGGGAGATTTCATCTGAGAAATTTGCGCAAATATCCAGACATGCCAGTTTCAGATTCATGGGGGGGAGGAGCGGACCACACATTCAATTAGGCCATAAAGTATAATGTTTCCAGTACTGAAAGCAAAGCAGGGTCACCTCTGACCTCAAGTACAAGAGGTAAGATTTACAAGGGAGACCAAAGTAGCTGTAACTCGAGACTGCAGTTTACGGGGAGCAAAAGCAACACACTGTCCCCACTCCTCATCCAAACTCTCCTTCTGGAATAGTTCAATAGTCTTCTAGGGCCAACTCACTTTCCCTGCTACTCTTCTCCAAGCAGTCACAGCACATGTTGGGTAGACACTGGGGTAGCAGGCCTTCCAGGGGCACTGCCTAACACTCCCAGGAGTTAACCTGAGGCATCCTGAGGCATCCCAGACTCACGGAGAGGCATGACTCCAAGCAATATCCTCCCAGTCTGTTCCTCCACTCCAACCTCAGGACATCTGAACAAGTCGTGCCCTGGCCAGGTATTCACGCTGACATAACTCCATACATTCCTGGGGTCCTATCTTAAATGCCCTTTCTGGTTGACAATGAAGACATCTAGTCCATGCCAACAGACCCTCACAGCTGCCTGCATTTGACAGCAGTCATCACTACTATTCCAACCCTATGCTTTGTATGAGTTCATGTCTGTTTCTCCTTCCCTCTCCTGCATGGGAGAGCAACACACACACATCAATGAAAATAAATGAGCTCAGCAGACAGCGCTAATCAAACACCTGTTGAATGAATGAGCAATGAGGGAGATGGAGGTGGGGCAAGCCCTGATCAGTGGTAGGATTCGAGTTACACATAATAGTAAAGGAAGAAAAGCTCCAAGGGTATTCTGGAAGTCAATCACGTGACTTGGCTGGGATGTACCTGGGTGTTACTTTACTTTCACTAACCCATCAACAAATTCCATTGTAAACTAATTCCACTGTTAACTCTCCAGCATCATAAACAGATTATCACAGGCATTCTGCTAACATCTTAGAGATGGTATGGGGAGGAAGGGGGTTTGCTCACACTCATCACTACTTTGAAGTGGTAGTGGCTAATGTGACCTGTCAGATCATGTTATCTTAAGTATGTAAGAAGCACACGGTGAAGCTGCACACACTGAGACTGGAAGGAATGCTCAGAGATTAAAAGCTCTTGCTGCTCCTCCAAAGGACCTAAGTTCAGTTCCCAGCACCCACATCAGGTAGCTCACAGCTTCGTCTAGCTCCAGGGGGATCCGACATCCTCTTCTGGCCTCCTCAGGCACCGGCACACACAGACACATACACATAGAAAATAAATACATAAAAATAAAAATTTTTTAAAAGCAGACACTGAGGTTGGGGAGATGGCTCAGTGGGTAATGCACCTGACATGCACGCATGAGAACTTGAGTTCAAATCCCCAGAGCCTGCCTAAAAAAATGGGTATGTGCCACGCCTGTCTGTAATCCCAGTGCCCCTACAGGGACATGGGGAGGCAGAGACCAGAAAATCCTTGGAAGCTCTTGGAAGTCAGCCTGGTAATATACAGCAGAGAAGACGCCCTGCCTCAAACAAAGTGGACTCAAGGCTATCCTCCAACTGCAACAAGTGTGCCAGGGCACACCTATGGGGGAGGGCGGGTTATAAAATAAAACAATAAAGTAAAAGAAAAAGCACATGATTAAGAATGGAAAGCAGGATCCTGTATGTAGTCAGGTTCCTAGCAGCTTATGCACAGAAGCCAAAGGCTGGAAACAAACCAAGTGTCCATCAACAGATGGCTAGATTTACACTATGTAGTATATACACACAATGGAAAACAATTCAACTTCAAAAAGGAGAGAAATGGACGCATGCCACAATGTGGATGGAGTTTGAGATTATGCTCAGGGAAGTAAAAGCAAGTATAAGCTAACTCCTTCCCTTCTTCCCTCCCTCCCACCCACACTCCTCCTCTCTCAGACACATACACAAATACTGTATGACTCCATCTACATGAGGTCCCTAGAAGAACCAAATCCACAGAACGAAAATAGGGTGGTAGTTACCAGGTGCTGGAGGAGCAGCTCCAGTTAGTAGGTTAGCAGGGACAGGTTTCAGATCTGCAAGATAAAAGGAGTTCAGGAGTTAATAGAGCACATGAACAAATGTCTTTACGAGGAGAAAGAAATGTTTTGTTTTGTTTTGTTTTTCTTTTGAAGGGTTTTTTGTTTTGTTTTGGTTTTTTTGAGAAAGGGTCTCCTTGGAGCCCCGCCTGGCCTGGAACTTGTTTCGTAGACCAGGTTGGCCGGCCTCTGCTTTAAAGGTGTGTGCCACCATGCCTGGCTCAGTTTTGTTTCTTAATGTTGCTAGTTTAGATGCATTAAGAAATGTGATACTGAGACCAACAGAGCTTTGCTGAGCTACTGAAGGGAGTCTGTGCACAAAACAAAAAGGCTCCTTGGTATCAGAGAAGGGGTGCCCTAACAGCATGTACAGTCTTGCCCATAAGGCATTGGGCACACATGGCTGTGCTGTAGGGACTTGCTGAAGTTCTTGTCCCCAAGGCAGTAACAGCCCCAAGGGACAGACTAGAGGCTGCTCAGTGTGGGGACAGAGCACAGGGCACAGACCCAGCCTATGGTCCACACAGCTGAATAGGGCAGGGGTGAGGAGCTGGAGAGACTGAGGGTGTCAGGACTGCAAGTTCAAAGGAAACCAAGGAAGAGAGTTTCCTCCAAGAGAGAGTGGGTGCCAGAGCTCACTTGACTAAAATGTGTGAGCGTTTACACGAGAGAACAAGAATGGAAACTTTCTTTGAAAAAGTGTACTAAGTAGGAGGAAGATGGAATAAGGTACCAAGTCAAGAAAAGGGTTTTGTTTAAATAATGCATGTTTTCTGTGTTTAGTACTGGAAGGGGAGGGTGTTTTTCTTTATGAGATAGGTCTTGCTAAGATGTAACCCAGGATGGCTTCAAATTCACAATCCAGATGCTAAGATGATTACAGGCATGCACCACCACACCCAGCTTGTTCAGTGCTTTTAAATGATGATTACTTTGTGTTTCAGTCTGGTGTGATGACTACAAAGATAAAAGGGAAAGAGATGTTCCTCCCTTAGAAGAAAACCTAGTTTTTACCCTAAAACGTAAATTTGTGCTGAACTCAGAAAAATTCAATCTGTGCTTTTTAAAAACAAGTTTAGAAAACATTGCTCATGGGGATACCTGCACTGGATAGCTCGGCAGGTAAACGCATTTGCTGCAAAAGCCTGACAACCTGAGTTTGGAGTCATCGAACCCATGTAAAAAGAGCCAGAGGTGGTGGTGCATACCTGTAATCCAGACACTTCTAGGGCTGGGTGGGAGGCGGAGACAGAATCCCTCAGAAGCTTCCAGCAAATGGGAGACCGTGCTTCAAACAAGGGATAGCAAGGATACCATCCAAGGTTGTCCTCTGACCCCCACACACACAATGCCATGGCAGGAGTGCACCCTCACATGTGAATACATACACAAAAACAAACACATATTTAAAGGAAAGAGAAAACCTTGCTCATGCATAGAAATTCTGCATTCCTCAAAGTCCTCTGTCAACAATAGCATTGATCAATGGTTACGAAGGGTCAAGTATTCAAAGGTAAGAATGTGAGAGAGTGAATCAGTGAATCACTGGAGGTGAGAGGAGGGAAAAAAAATCAAGATGCCCGTTCCCAACTTCCACTTACCACCACTCTGAACCAGAGCAGCCCTGTTTCATCAATGAAAAGAACTGTCCCATCCATTGCTCCACAGGACATAGCCTGACTCAAAGCAGTATCAAGTGGAAAAACAATGTACAGCCACAACTGGATATAAGAAACACACTAATTTTTGGATGAGAGAACCAGGAGCACTCGGCCCTTTGCTCCTAAATCCAGTCCTCTATCCTGGCTTTAAATAGCACAGTTCATCTCCCGTGACCACCCTCACCCAAGCCACATTTTTGGGAGCTTCTGGCCCAAAACCACCCAGTTCAAACCATCTATACACATCCATCGTACCCTCCCTGGCTCAGCCCGAACCATCCCTATGACTACTTGTTCAGTCCAACACACCAGCCACCAATCACAGAAGCTGCAACAGTATGAACTCACATTAAATCTCCATTCCAGGCTGCGGCCACCTTGCTCCACCTGCTCGGTAGCCACACACTGCCAGCGGGTGGACCAGACTGGACGGTACAGTGCTCACACACTGGTTTACGCTCTCTTGGGTCTTAAATGGCTTCCTTCTACTGGGTAGATCCAAGCTAACAAGCTCAAAGGAGCTCCCAAACAGAGGCCTTATCTAAACTAGATTAAACGGAGGCCACTTGAGTCTCATATGTCAACACTTGTCATCTCTCAAAAGCAAAATCCTCCGTCTATTCCTCTACCAAGGCTACACCCTGATAAGCTTTCCTGTAGGAAGGAACATGTCCCCTTTCCAAGGTCCCATCCTTTTACCTTATCTCCTGTCCCACTTTGCTCTCTGCTGCTGTGAGAAAACACTGACAAAAACCAACTTGGGAAAGAAAGGGTTGATACAGCTTACATGTCCCAGGTCCCAATCTATCACTCGAGGGAAGCTGGGGCAGAAATTCAAGCGGGCCAGGAACCTGGAGGCAGGAACCTGGAGGCAGGAGCTGAAGCAGAAGCCATGGAGAATGCTGTTCACTGGCTCAATTCCCCTGGCTTATGCTTAGCTACCTTTCTTTTACAACCCATGCCCACCTGCCCAGTAGTGGCACTACCCACAGTGGACTAGGCCCTCCTACATAAATTAGTAATCAATATGCCTCATAGACCTTGCCACAAGCCTCCTTCCTTGATGAAAGAAATTCCTCAGTTGAGGTTTTCTCCTAACAAGTGGTTCTGGTGAGTTTGTGTCAAGTTGACAAAAAACAACCAGCACATCTGAGCATCTCAACTCAACCATATGTCTACCCAATTTAGAAACATGATCCAGGATCTCAGAGATGGCTGTCAGTAAAATGCCTGTTGTGTAAACATGAAGTCCTGAGGTCTATCCCCAAAACTCACGTCTTAAAAACCTGATAGAGTGGCATGCTCTTGTAAAAAGCCAAGTATTGTAGTCCAGATCATAATCCCAGCACTGGGGAGGCAGAGAAAGAAGAATCCCTGGAACTCACTGGCCAGACAACACAACCTGAATGGTAAGCTCTTGGCCAGTGAGAAACTATGTCTCTGAAAGAGTAATAATAATACTAATAATAATAATAATAACAATAGTAATAATAATAATACAGTGCCAGAGGAACAGCACCTAAAGATAAGACGTCTTCTGCCTCCACAGAGCAAAAAATAAGGAGGGTGGCACCCTAAGAATGACACCCAAGGTTGTTCCCTAGCCTACATCCATGTGCATGCACCTGCATCCACACACACAAACATCTGTGTATGCACACCAAAAATAGTAAAATGGAAAGAAACATCCTTCAGCTACACACCAACATCTTTGGCACGGGTTCTCTTTCCCTCCTTACCCTCAAGGTCAGGCCAGTCTCCAAGGAGGTGTACACCTACCACCTGCCCACTCATCCTCTATCCCACACCTTCCACCTTCAGCCTGCTATAAACCCAACACTCCATTTAAAAGTGTCATGGGTTCTCAAAAGCAGTCCCTGGCTCCTGCCTGCCAGTCCCCACTTTTGCAGACAGTAGCTCTGGACTCTGCCCTCTCCTCTCTCTGGTCACTCTTCAGGACTGCTGAAGCCCACTTGCCTTTCTGAGCTTCTCCCAGCTTTACCTCTCACCCCAAGCCATCTCCTAGGCTCTAGTGAGAAAGACATTTCAAATCCCTAACTCCAGAGCTCCCTGACACATCTTAGGCCCCTAAGACTCATGAAGTTGCCACTCCTTGGCTCACCAAGACTACAGCCTCATGTGGGTAAAGGTGGGTTCTACTGACTCTGAAGCAAGAGGCTGTCAGCATTTAAAAAACTATTTGATGCCATCCAACATTTCTGTGGTGTGAGTATGCCATGTCTTCTTGAGGTCTCATGCACTCATGTCCAGTTTCTGGCTGCATTCAAGGAAGGTATGGGGCTAGGCCTATTTAGGGAAGTCAGTAATGGAAACCAGAGGCAGACCAGGTAGTTGTTGAGTGAAGGCAGACTGGACTGCAGGTATGGACCGCACCCCGCAGCCCCAGATGCTAGAGACTCATGGAAAAGCACCAACTTCCTGTAAGCTCTGCTCTGCTCTAATCAAGAACTATCCCAGGGCGTGCGGAGATAGCTCAGTGGATAAGAACACTTGCCAACAAGCCTGACGACAGGATTTCCACTCCTGGACCCACATAGTGGAAAGAAAGAACCAACTCCTGCAAGTTACCCTCTAACCTTCACATGCAAGTGAACCTGAGGGAGGGAAGGAGGGAGGGGAGGGGAGGGGAGGGAGGGAAGGGGGAGGGAGAGAGGACTATCCAAGGCCAAGGAGATCAAAGGCTCATGCACCCATATCCCAACCAACATATTTTCAGATCTTGTCAGAGTTGAACAGGAGAATCGAAGAGATTTCAAGTAGGGTAACATGAAAATGGCTGCTGCCATTGCTACCCTCTGTGTTCCACCTAACCTCCTCTCTTCCCACCCCTTTTTCCCTGTTCAGCCCAACAAAAGTGGTGTGTATGTCTGTCTATCAAAATACTTAGAGAAATCAAGAAAAACAAAGTCTTTGGGTGGTGGAGGCAGGAGGATCATGATTTCAAGGCCATCCTTGGCTACACAGTGAGTTATGGGCCGGTCTGGATTACATGAAACCCTTTCTCAAAAAAAAAGCTTGCAAAGGAAGTCAGTCATTTACAAAGATCACAACTAATAGATGATAGATGAAAATGCTCTGCCTTCCCACTACGTGAATCAAAAGATGAGTTTAGAAAAGACCTTGAAATGAGGGCAACCAACAAGTACGCTACACAGCCCATCGCTTCATGTTTTCCTCAGAAACAACTTTCTTCTGCCAAAGAAAAACATGATCAATTTCCATGTTATAAAATCAGGTCTGGCCAGTGAGATGGCCCAGCAGGTAAGAAAGAATACTTGCTGCCAAAACTTGATAAGCTGAGTTTGATCCCACAAACCCACATGATGGAAGGAAAGAATCAATCTGTCACTCCATGGAGCTACCATGCACCTAGTAGCCTGCAGAGCCCTGCTTTGAGGGGATGGGAGGGTGAGTTGGAGGGTGAGCGGGAGGGGAGCAAGAAGAGAGGAGAGTCTGCTCCTGCGTGCAGGTTGTTCATGTGTGTGCAGGTACACATATGCTCCAGAGAGAGTATATGCAGAAGCCAAAGGACAACCCCAGGGTTGCTTGGATGCCGCCCACCTTTTTTTTCTGAAACGGGTCTCTCACTGGGACCTGGAGGTCAGCAAGTAGGCTAGGCTGGCTGACCAGTAAGTCCAAGATCCTTCTGTATCCACATCCTCCACACCCCAGAACTGGGAGTAGAAGCACTCACCAGCATAGCACACCAGTGCTAGGGATGGAATTCAGGTCCTCATGCTTGCAGAACAAGCCCTTCATAGACTGACCTATGTCCCCAGCCAAGAAAGTGAATACCATAGGCTTCACTGGGAAGTCAACTTGATTTGTCACAACCCTCACAACACCCCATATAACAAGAAGACAGCCATACACAGTACATGAACACAGATACACAGGTACCGCTACATTCCTATAAAAAACTATATATGAATGCTGATTTTGGAATTCTACATCACCTTCACCAGTCACATGCTATTACACACACACACACACACACACACACACACACACACACACACAACACACACACACACACACAAATCATTTAAAAATATAAAACCGCCGGGTGTAGTGGCACACGCCTTTAATCCCAGCTCTTGGGAGGCAGAGGCAGGCAGATCTCTGTGAGTTCAAGGCCAGCCTGGTCTACATAGTGAGTTCCAGGACAGCTGGGGCTACGGGGAGACCCTGTCTCAAAAAAATAAATAAATAAATAAAATAAAAATAAAATCATTTCCAGCTCACTGGCTATACAAACACAGGTGGTGGATCTTATTTGGGCTCTGCCTTAAAAGATGACTGCCTCCAACAGCAACTGCAAGATAGCTCATTTATTTTAACAATGTGTGTTTGTGTATGTACACGTGTGCAGGGTGCATTTGTATGTGTCAGGCAATACAAGGTATCCTCCTTCCCCCATAGCTCTCCACTTTATTCTCCTGAGACAGCTCCTTTACCTACACGGGAGTGTATTATTCCTCCATTCCCCACTTCACCCAACAGCCGGCTATTCTCCTCCGTCAGCGTTCCCCAGCAATGGGGTTACAGGCGTATACGGCTACACATGGCTTTTTAAGTAGGTGTGCGGGATCTGAACTCAGGACCTCATGCTTGTGCAGCAAGTACTCTGACCAGTACACTGAGCCGTCTCCACACATTTTCATTTCTGCGAGTTGCTCTTGTACACAAGACATGGCCACTACCCACCACAGAGTTGGCCCTCAGGCACTCCAGAGCACTATGGAATTCACACACTGATTCAAGCCATCGATCAGAGTGTGAGAATCTAGGGTTCAGAAGAGCACTTCCATGTCCTGAAACCACATAAGCTTGGAAATCACAGTGGCCCACCTGTGACCATCGCACTCACCATCCCCATAGGGCAGTTACGGGTCGGGTGTTGTCACTACCCTGGCCTGTCTCCCCATTTGTAAAACAGGAAGCATCTCTCCAGTGATGCACTGTGGTCACACCAACTCCAATGAACACCCACGGCCCTGCCATGCTGACAGCAGGGGCCCAAGAAATATCCGAGCTACAATGCTAATTGTTTGTCCCCTTTGTCTGAGGTGCAGTTGCACTCTCCTGCCCAGGCCCCACAGTCCAGTGTCAGGTGTCAGTCTCTGATCAATGCGAGGCATAGAGAACAAAGACAGGTGCAAAGATAGAAACACACAGTGGGAGAGAAGAAGGTCACCGCCAGGGCAAGCCACTCAGCTTTCCTCGGCTTTCCTCTCCAGGCAGGCCCTACCCTCCACTAGGAAAGGGAGGAACTGGTTCCACCAGAGCTGCTCTTCAAGGCACCACCTTCCTGGGCCTCTTGTCTCCTAACCCATCTCACCACACCAGCTCCAACATTACCCACCCAAGGACAGCCACAGGGAACTGTACTTGAACAATTTTGTACCTACACATTAATACTTCCTTAGTAAGTACCTCCTGTCCCTTATACTACTCCTTACAACCCAAAACAAAAGCCACCTTCTTTCTGATCAATGCAACACGTGGAAATGAAACAGCAAAACACAGCTGCTCGATTCGGGTTCCATTTCTCAGGAAAATGTTCCAGCTAAACTCTCACGTGATAGCAATTTCAATAATGCCCTATTTCTACCTCGCAAACTAGAGAGTGGTACCAAGTGCTGAGCATTAGCAAGTACCGTGGGGGAGAGGAGGAAGGATCCTAAGTCAACGCTAAACTGGGCTACATTGCAAGCTCCTATCTCAAAACAAAACAAAAAGATCAATTGACCACTTGAATGGCTAAGTGTTTTTTGCAGGCCAGCAAGACAACTCACTGGGTAAAGGCTCTTGAGTCCGATCCACAGAACCCACATGGTGGAAGGAGAGACCAGATTCCCAAAAGCTGTCCTCTGACTTTCACACGCACACATGCCATGGCACATGTGCGCCCATACATAAAATCATTAATGCAAAAGAATTCGATTTTTTATTTCCTTATTTTTATTTTAAGCATATGAGTGTTTTGCCTGCATGTATGTAAGTGCACACAGATCATGCAATGCCTGTGGAGGTCAGAAGAGGGCATCAGATACTCTGGAACTGAAGTTATGGATGGTTGTTAGCCACAATACGGGTGCTGGGAACTGAACCTGGGCTCTCAGCAAAAGCAGTCAGTGCTCTTAAAGGCTGAGCCACCTCTTCAGCTCCCAAAAGAATATTTAATAAAAAGTGGTTTTTGCAAACATTTTCACCTAAGAGATAGTGTATTGGGGGGAGGGGGTATTTTACTGGGAACTGAATCCAGGGCCCCACATAGTTAATTAAGCACTTAGCTATATCCCCAATCTTTTTTTAAAGACTTTGAGAGGTTTCACAAAGCCTTCCAGACTGGCTTTGAACTCATCCTGTAGCTCAGACAGGCATTGAACTTGTGATCCTCCTGCCTCGGCCTCCCAAGATCCCCAGATACAGGCCTGTGCCCTCACCTCAAGCTGACAAGCATGTTTTTTCTATGTTACAAGCTCAGGCTTTATGAATGGAAAACCCTTATGTCTCAGTTTCTTTTCCTCTTGCTATGATAAAATACCATAACAAAAGCAACTTAACATACAAATTTCAAAACATGAAAAATATATATAGTAAAATAATGATCTATTTTGCCTCTTTTTCATGTAAACTTTTTAACCCATGTTTCTGCTCATATTTATCTCAAAGAATAAAACTATGTGTTAGATAACTAATAAACAAATAAAAAGGGAATATTAGAAAGCAACCTAAGGGAGAAAAGGTTTATTTCAGTTCACAGTTCATGGATAAGGTCCACTGCAGAGGGGCAGTCATGGCAGCAGGAGCTTGAAGCAGCTGCTCACAACACAACCACAATCAGGAAACAGGGAGAGATGAAGGCATGCTGCTGCTCACCTCCTTTCTCCACTTACACAATCCAGGATCCCAGCCAGAGATCCCCAACAGGCATGCCCAAAGCCTGTCTTCAGGTGATGCTAGACTCCCTCAAGTTGACAACAAGAACCATCACACCAAGCATATCATTTAAAACCACAGGCTAGCCAGGCATGGTGTCATGGGCCTTTAATCTCAGCACTTGGGAAGCAAAGGTAGGTGGGTCTCTGTGTCTGAGGCCAGCATGATCCACTTATAATGTTCCAGGTCAGTCAGAGCTACCCAATGAGACCCTGTCTCCAAATTAAAAAAAAAACAAAAACAAAACAAAACAAAACAAAACAAAACAAAACCCACAGGCTTCCAATACATTAAAAGCAAGAATCACTGATGACCAATACAGAGCTGGATTATCAATGCACAGTGCATGCACAGGGAGGTTTCTCTGCATTTTCCTTACATCAAACTCTGCAGGGAAATCCCCAAGGTCCATTTCATCAGAGACAATAAAGGGTAAGGAGAGGTTTCCAAATTTTCCATAACCCTAAATCAACAGATCAATGCTCCACACAGCTGCCGGCTGCTACATCCGCCTGGGTGCGGGCCCTGCAGAAAGGCCACATACACTGGGCCTTCTTTGTCCTCCTGTTCCTGTCATCTAATGAGAGCACACAAGCTCAGCTGTCATTTCTCTCTTGCTGTTTGTCTTCTTTTGTTTTGGATCTCATACAATGTGTTTAGAGCTTGCACAAAAGGAAGTCCAAACCTTTTTTACTCAGGTTTATTGAGCTGTAAACCACACCGCACACCACTCCATACACTCACACAAAGTGATGCATGCAATGGCTTTGGCCATTCACAGAACTGCACAACCACCAGGACTGAGATCCATTTCAGAACATGTTATTAGTCCCCATACCAACACTTAGGAAGCAGGAGGATCAGGAGTTCAAGATCAAGTGCTGGAGCTGTAACTCAGGGGATGAATGCCTGCCTGACACACATGAGGATATAGGTTCAATCCCCAGACTGTCAGAAAAGAGTCCAAAGTCATCGTTGGCTACATAGTGAGTTTGAGGACAACCTGCCTGTCCACCCCTCTTCCTCCCAAAATATGTTAACCTCATCCCCAGACCTAGGCCACTTCTAAGCCACTTTGTGTCTATATACAGAATGAATTCTTTCTTATTTGGCCCCAAAACTACCAGGCATGCGTCAATGACATTTACCAACTCCCCAGTCCTATTGTGCCTCACTTGTTCAAGTCAGTAAACTAAGTTGGCTTTGCTGACTACTATCAATTACTCAACCGTCAGCCAGCATGCATCTGGGGTTCCGAATGAGGGGCCCCAATGCTGAGGCTCCATCGATCACTGAGATGAAGATGCAGTACTGCCACCTCTGCCCCCACACTAAACTCTGGATTGTTTACTCATTAACCACTTCCAAGCTCACCACCGCAGCATCTGTCCCGAAACAGAAGGAAACCTCACCTTGTGCTTGTGCCACAAGCATGTCTATTAGGAAAAATGAGTTCACAGGCCAGCGTCGTGGAGCACACCTGTGATCCCTGTCAGCGCTTGGGAGGCAGAAGCAGGAAAGCCTTCAGTTCTAGGACAGCCTAAGCTATATAATAGTGAGACACGGTCTCAAAAAAGAAAACAAACGAAAAGGTATTTAGCTCTTGAATCTCCTAGCGAGACAAGTACCCTCCCAGATTAGATGAAAAGGGTTGCAAGCGGAACGTAAGGAACCTGAAAATTATCAATGACAGGAAGGGAAAAGGTGAT
The DNA here is from genome assembly GCF_000622305.1 of Nannospalax galili. NCBI lineage: Eukaryota > Metazoa > Chordata > Mammalia > Rodentia > Spalacidae > Nannospalax > Nannospalax galili. Next base: position 248,351 of record NW_008349978.1, read on the forward strand.
TTTATCCATATGCCAAATAAATAATATATGGACACAATTTGTGATTCCTATACAAATGCTGCCTTCTGTTGGGTATTTGGTTTGAGTTGTAGGTATACCCAACCTGCAGCCCAGGAAGACTACAAATGCTACCATAAATCATAAACTCACTTAAAACACTGAGATTTTTCTGTGATTTTTATTTTTTTCTAACTCAGCTGAGCTGCTCAAGCATGACTTTTGTAGATGGCGACAACACGTCAAAATGTCACAAGGTTGGGCACACTAAGAGTAGGTCTTATTTTGGTACTGTAAACAAAAGGAGCATGCCGAAATCAGCTGGAGTATCCGTTTTACCTTCCAATACCATCTTTTGCCTTCCTGGGTTTCAGTCCCAGCCCCACTCATCTCTCGCCAAGAAAATCAAAAGCCTCTTTTTTGAAAACAGGGTCTTACTATGTAACCTTGGCTGGCCTGGAACTCGCTGTATAGATAAGGCTGGACTTGAACTCACAGAGATCCACCTGTCTCTGCCTCCCAAATGCTGGGATTAAATACATGTGCCACCACGTTCAACTTAACATTTTTTAAGTATTGCATTTATTTACCTGGGGGAGGGGGTGTGTGCCACAACACATGTGCAGAGGTCAGAGTACAACTTGCAAGAGTCGGCTCTCTCCTTCCACCATAAGGGTCCAGGGGATCAAACTCAGGTCACTGAACTTGGTTCATCAAGTTTGGCAGCAAGCACCTTTAACCACTGAGCCATCTCACTGGCCCCAGCAAGCTCTTCTCTTATTGCATACCTTTTTCTGCTCAATCTACATCACACTGAATTGCAAAAGATGAACATAGTACCACTATCTCTAAAGTATAATTCATAAATGAGTCCATACAAAAACAAAGGTTGAGATATGAACAGCAGTGACAGAGTACTTAACTACATAGCCCCAATATATGATTCTGTTTCCACTCCCCTCTATTAGAAGAGAACTCAGTCTTTTATGTCAGGCCTGCAAACTGACTGGTCAAAGCACACCCATATTATGCGGCTTCCTTGATTAAGTCTACTACTTTGAGTGTTACTCTCATCTAAAGGAGTACCTCGCCCAGTACTATGCAGCTGTTCACCTTTTCTGATGGGCAGGTCCTGGGAAGATAGGAAAGAGGGAAGAACAAGCAGGCTACTCTCAAGACAAACAGCTCACCACAGCTAGGTGTGAGGAGTGGACAAGTGTGAGCCAGTGGAAAGGATTGGACAGCCAGTGCCTATGAAAGACTCACATGTACAAGGCTTGGTCCCTTGGCAGGAACACTCAAGAGGTGCCTGGTTATGAAGGTTCTCAGATCATCAGATGATTAACCCACCAGGTGGTCCATAGCCGGTGGACTACTGGGACATGGGGAGACTGCAGGAGATGGGGCTCAGTGGATGAAGCAGGTCAATGTGGGCATGTCCTAAGGGGGGTTTATGTTGTCCCCAGCCCCTCCCTTCCCTCTTCCTCCCTGGTCTTTCTCTCGCCTATCTCCTGTCCCCGAGTCCACTCTACTCTCCTTCCAGCCTCCATGACATAACAGTCTTCTTCTGCCATGCCCTTCTGCCAACCATCATGGTTGTGGCTCATCACAGCCTCAAAGCAACAGAGCCACACAACCACAGACTGAAACCCCTGAAACTGTGAACCAAAATAACCTTCTTTTCTGAAGCTGCTCATCTCGGGAACTTTGCTTCGGTGACAGAAAACTAGCACAGTCAGTTTGCTATACCTGTGCAGGAAGTAAACTTGAAGCACCATGATGGAAAGACGGAGAAAACTGATACTGGATGAATGAGCCAGTGGGAAAGCACGGCGGACCCCTAGCAAGAGAAGACTCTGTCACAGGATACATCTGTCCACAAGCTCTCTGCAACGCAAGAGAAAAACTGAGAACAAGAGCTGAGGAGATGGCTCAGTCAGTTAAGTACTTCTCTCACATGGACGGCGACCTGAGTGTGTTGGCCAGCACATACATAAAGAGCTGGGCATGGCAGTACAGCCTTCTAATCCCAGCACTGCAGAGGTGGAGGCAGGCAGATCCCTAGGGCTCACTGGCCATGCAGCCTAGCCTAACTGATGGAACCCTGGGTCACAATGAGGAATCTTTTCTCCAAAAAACAAGATGAGCTGGGCATGGTGGCTTACACCTTTAATCCCAATACTGAGGAGACAGAGGCAGGCTCTGTGAGTTTGAAGCCAGCCTGGTTTAGAGTTAGCTACATAGTGAGACCTTGTCTCAAAAAAGAAAAAGATAAAAACAACAATGGAGGACACGTAAGCTGAGGTTGGCCTCTGGCCTGGAGAGAGAGAGAGAGAGAGAGAGAGAGAGAGAGAGAGAGAGACAGAGACAGAGAGAGACAGAGACAGTGAGGACACAGAGACAGACAGGTGTAAAGATGGGCGAAGTTACTTGTAGTACACTTTACCCAGTGCACCCAAGTGGAAGCTTCCATGCTCAACACATCACATTATCAGTAAGATACTTGGCACTTTTGCACTTGGTCTTTCAATCAGTATGTATTTTACACTTTCCAAAGCCTCTCAGTTTAGACTGGCTGCATGTCAAGGCTTCTACAATCAGTGAGGACCGTGGCTATCATAATGGACCTTACTGGGCTATGGGGAACAAATTTATTCATGAAATTCCTGCTCAAGGTTGCAGCCTACAGGAGTCAAGGGCCAGGGGGAAGAAACTTCACAGAGAACAGTCTTTCCAATAGGACAAGAGGTGAGCAACAGTCTGCTGTCCCGTAAACAACGGCCCAGCACTCTGTGCAACATTTGATATAAGGGTTTTCCCTCCACCCTAATGGAAAGCTAAAGATACCATTAAAATTGCAGCAATACCCGATACCTGTACCCAGCATACCATCAGGACAGTAAAGCCAGCTATTCTGTCCCATCTTAGAGAGGCACGAAGAACTCCCTGACCCCAGCAACAGCACTGAAAACAGCCTCAGACTCCCTCACTGACCAGGGGGTAGGAGGAATAAGACTCCCGTGGTCCCTCGTCCAGTCCCAAGACCACTGTCATAAGAACTCTTTGTGCTACTATTACTGATACCAACAATACTATCTCTTGTGTGCTCCTTCCAAGCTCGCATGGAAATGCAGACCTCAGCAAGCACATTATAGCCCATCTAGGACAGATACGATGATGCCTGCACTCTACTCAGAAAGAAGGCCAGGTTTTGAGATTTCCCAAACAGTTCTTGGACACACAGCTAGTATGGAGCCCGGGATGGGGCAGATTCAAACCCAGATTAGTCTGAGTGCAAAGTCTATGTACTGAACCCATACATACACTGTGCTGGAATTATAGCCACAAGCCACCACAGTGGGTCTATAGTGTTGGGAATCGAACCCAGGGCTCCATGCATACTAGGCAGGCACTCTACAACTTAGCCACATCCCCAGGCCCCAATGATTCTCCTGAAGGTACACTTCTTTGCTCCCAAGGATGCACTTGCTTACATGTCAATGACCACTACATAACTAATTGCAAGAGCTCATGTTATTGAAATGGCTGATACATGGAAAATAAATGAAACTGGTGTGTCACTAGAATATGAAAACAAAAGCCATTTTTAGTAAGTTTTTTAAATGCATCATGTGGGGGAGAAAGGGAAAAAGAAAACATGGTATAGCTGTCTAGAAAGAGACCTGGCTTTAGACTTGGGCCTCATTCTGATTTGCTGAGGACACAATTTACTTCCGTAGGACATCAGCTATAAACCTCTAGTGACCCCTTTAACTTATGCAAGCTCCCTACTTTTTCCATTAGGAATACAGGAAACATTCGTTTTGGTTTGTCTTGCTTTAGGTGTCATATAGGCCAGGCTGCCCTCCAACTCACTATGTAGTAAGGATGACCTTGAAGTTCTGATCCTCTTACCTATACCTCTGAAATGCAGGGATTACAGGTATGCACCACCACACCCAGTGTTTATGTGATGCTAGGGATGCAACCTAGGACTTCTGAGATGCTCTACCAATTAAACTATAGCCAGATGTACATTTAAATGACATGACCTGCATTTGTTGAACATGAACTTGGTTTGAATATGAAGTTTGAGAAGTTAATTTATAGCACAAGCAAGTACGATTTAACAGTCTCATTGATTTGAGGGCTATCCTGTTGCTCGAGCCTGTTGTCCCTGACATGGCTTGACAGTGTTGCAATTTTAAAACACAAGACTTGACTTTTCAGTACTCATAAAACCAGAAAGAAAATAACTGAGCTGGCTGGAAGTTGATTTTCATGGATTAAAACAAACATCAAATTACTTACAACCAACAGCTACTCGTAAAAACAATGTTTAAATCCCTGATTCCCTTCCGTTCCTAATCAGAGGAGAGCCCAAAAAGGCTGACGGTAAGCAGCAACTTTCTGCATATGAGAAATAAATGTGAAATCAGACCCAAAGCCAAGAATGCAAGAGCCCTCCTTTTGCACACATGAAGAGAAGCTGCCCTGTGCTCTAAGAACCAGCCCCAGGCAACAACTTATGCAAGGCCACTGCTCAACAAAAGGGCCACCTTTGCCCCAGAGCTCAATGGTTAGTTGGTCAGCACTTAATCAGATCTCAATCTCCTAGTCTGAGGGCATTTCCAGCTCAACCCTACCCCTGTTATCTTTTACTCATCTTAAAACACGTGTAGTCCCAACTTGACCTTACCTTAGTGACTTCCTGAGGGCCAAATGGACACAGAACTTCAAGACTGATTTCTTTGGAATACTTAGGACCTAGCTCAAATTATAAGTAAGGCCCTGTCTCTGTTCAGATGCAAACTACACACACACACACACACACACACACACACACACACACACACACACACACACAGTATTCCGATTCCATACTGGCAAATCTGTCTATTGGGTAAATTTCTTTGTAGTTACAAAATCAACACTCACAGCACTTTCACAGCCATGCAAGGACATTCTCGGGGCAAGCAACAGTACTGCCCAATGAATATGGCCCAGCTGAGGTCAAATAAGTTAATTAAGGCCTCAAGTCAAGGGTTTGGGGCTGAAGGGATAGCTCATGGTGGTGTATGTTTAACATATGCACAGTCCTGGGTTCCATTCCCTGCACTAAAAGGGGTAGGAAGGGTGGAGGTCCTGTGTTTTTGCATACTACACACTGCCGTGTTTTTCTACTTTTTTGTTGGTTAAAATGACTCCCAAGCTAGGTCTGGTGGTGCACACCTGTAATCCCAGCAGTTTCAATTAAAGCAGGTGGACCCAGGATTTAAGCCTGGGCTACATAACTGAGTTCCATGTCAGTATGGGCTATAAAGTGCCTAAACACACACATACACACACACACACACACACACACAAAATAGTACTCAACTGTAAGAAGGCATGTCGTAGAGACGTGTTAGGAGGCTCATTCAGGCATGGACTTAGTCATGGTACACATGAATTCAGGGATAGAGAGAAACATAACTACCCAAAAGCAGCCAAGTCTTTTCTTTGGGACAGCTGCTAGTTCCAGAACCGCCTGCTGCACCAGGGCTCCCTGCAGTCCCCCGAGACTTCTGTAACTCAGCATCTCTCAGAGGAACTTTTGATATTTGTCCCCTTTGTTTAAGAGGGAAACGGATGGGGAAAAAAAATGTAGAATTTAGGCCAAGAAGCAAACGTTGGTTACGAAACAGTCTGTTAACTCTTCTTCCTGTTTTACAAGTCTTCTAAGTCTTCTACGGCCAGATGTGAAGACATTTCCAAGAAAGCAAAGGAGGGCCCACAGGGACTCAAAGTGAAATTTTCTTTTGCTTTGTAGGCAATCAACAGCCAAATAGCTGAACATGCCAGGAGGGATGAATTGGTTCTCAACCAAATTCTCAAAGCATGGAGACAGGAAGAAACCCTCTTAAAAGGATTATTTTTAAAAGGTAACATTTTCTTTAACAAATGCACAAGAGATGGGGGATGAGATGGCTCAGGAGGTAAAGCCTCATGCCACTAAGTCTGAAAACTTGAGTTCGAACTCCAGGACCCACATGGTGGGAGGAGAACTGATTCCTGAAGTCATCCTCTGACCTCCACATGTGTCATGGCACTGGCGCGCACATACACACACACACACACACACACACACACACACGCACACACGCACACAAAATAAATATATAAATAAATAAATGATAAAAATTCGAATTTAAAAAATGCAAAAAAGATATCAACTTTCATTCAGGAACCCCAAGCTACATTTTTTAAGGATGTCTTTTCAAAAACTAAATTTCTAGTGTTTTTATTTGAAGGCAATAATTGACTCTCTGAGAACTTCTCAGGAAAGAAAAAAAATCTCCCCATGTAACACTTGTCACCCTGATAAAAGTTTATCTTCTTAAAGAGAGTAAAGATGAAATTAAGGTAACATATTCCTTTACATCTATTTACACCAAGTGTCCAAACTTGATTTTCACAGATAGGACCAAACCCGCTTTTAATAATATCACACTCACATGGTTAAATAGTAAAGAAATGCTTCTAGATTTCTCCTGGAATACAACACTACAGAATGGAATTTTCTGGAATCAGGGGCCTTTATTGGTTTCAGATCATGGCAGCTGAGTCACTGTAATTCCAGGGAATGAAACAATAGAACATCCCCCATGAAAGACAAGCCCCATGACCCCAGACAACCTTCCAGCTGCTGGGCGGTCCAGGCACCCTGCAGTGAACACCACAGACTGATCCACGCATGCAATTCTGCTATTTCAAGCTCAGAACTGTAACAGGACTGCTTAACAGTGTCCGCTCTACATCCAATAATTCCCTTTCAACTCAAGGACTCTTGCCAGAGAAAACATATTAACTTTAATTTAAACCTATTATGCAACTATGTCTTCTTTTTGTTAACTTATTTTATCCAGTAAAACACAGAAAAAAAATCAGGAACAGGCCAGCAAGATGGCTTAGCCAGTAAAGGCACTTGCCACCAAGCCTGATGGCCTAAGTTCAATTCTTGGGACCCGCATGGTAGAAGGGGAACTGATCCCCACCACAAGCTGTCTTCTGACCTCCACATGAGTGCTGTGGCACTCATATCACCCTACCCCGACCCTCCACCACCAGAGGGGGGGTGCTGGAGAGATGGCTAGTGATTAAGAGCACTTACTGTTCTTCCACAGGACCCGGGTTCAGTTCCCAGCACCCACATGATGGATTACAACTGTTTGTAATTTCAGTTCCAGGGACTATGGCACTCTCTCTGGCCTCCATAGACACCAGGCACGCACATGGTACACATACATACATACATGCTAGCAAACACACATCTACATAAAATCTTAAAAGGGGGAAACCACACACAAAAGCCCCTACTATATGTAAGCAAGAAAATTCATCTTCCAACAAGCACAAGGAGATCTCTGGGCAGCCAGACATAGTGACACATCCCAACACTTCCCAACATAGTGACACTTCCCAACACTCAGGAAACAGAGGCAGGAAGTTCATGAATTTAAGTCTAGCCTGGGCTACATGGTGGGTAAAGCCACTCACCACCAAGCCTGAATTCAATGCCCAAAATATACACAGTGGAAAGAAAGAACTAGCTTCTGGTAAGTTATCCTCTGTCCTCTAAATGTGAACCCTGGCACACATGTCCCTATAGTCATACACATGTGCATGAGCACACACACTTACAAACAAGTGTAAAAATTTTTAAATAAAATCTAAAAAAAAAAAAATTTAATGTCACACCAGTTGCGGTGCGTATTCCAAAAACTGACGTTTTGTTTTACAACTGTTGCTATTTTTTCCCCTTTGGTCTTTTTGAGACAGGGTCTCCCTGTAACCCCAGCTGGCCTGGATATTACTATGTAGATGAGGTTGGCCTTGAACTCATAGAGATCTGCCTGCCTCGGCCTCCCGAGTGCTGGGATTAAAGACATGCACCACACACCTGGTTAACAACTGTTGTTTTTAAAGAATCCACCTTATTTTCTTTACTTAAATTTATTTTATTTTTAATTATGTGTGTGTGTGTGTGTGTGTGTGTGTGTGTGTGTGTGTGTGTATTTGGATATGTGCACACATGAGTGCAGTACCCACAGAGGCCAGAAGAGGATGCCAAATCCCCCAGAGTGACAAGTTACAGATGGTTGTGAGCTGCCTGATGTGGGAACTGGGAACAGAATTCAGGTCCTCTGCAAGAGCAGCAAGTAAGAAATCCTAACTTTTAAACCATCTTTCCAAGTCCTCGTGTCAAGTTTCTTTGAGAAAAAAACAATTGCAAATGACCAAGAATGGTGACATAATGACATCTGAAATTGCTAGCCCTACACTCAGAAAAGTAGCCACTAAAATATACACCACCAAAAAAAGAAATAAAAGATAAAAAGTAAAATAAAATATACACCAGCTTTCTCATTTTCTTATGAAGCTGAACCCTACTCCTAATTTAGTACACTATTTCCATCTCCTTTTGCACTACATGTGCATTTCTAGGTCATCTGCTTGTCAGATGCACTAACTTGATGTGTCAATGGCCAACAGGATGAGAGGTGCCTTAACAGATGGTGGGAAGGACAACAGAAGGGCTGGAGATATGGCTCAGTTGCTAGAGCATGTAGCCTGCATGCATCCCGAGCACCACATAAACCAGGCAGAGTGGTGAACACATAATCCCAGTGCTTGGAAGGTAGAGACAAAAAGGATCATAAGTTCAAAGTCAACCTCAACTACAAAGGGCACACCTTCCACCACTCAAATACACCTCCAGTTACTATGAGAACTACATTATGTATGTAACTTCCTGGTAGTCCACAGAGGAGATACTTGGCTGACCTAATAATAATAAATTCTAAGTGACACAGTGTCCCCTATAACACATGCTTTCCTGGTTGGCTTCTTAAAGAAATTCCATATTTGATTGCTATGTATAACTGAGGTGAGAACCTGGGAAGCTGTAACTCACTGTAGGTCTGTGGTGTAAAACTCAGGGTAAAATGCTTGACTAAGGTGCATGGCCCTCGGTTCCATCACCACCATAGGGAGGTTGGGAGGGTGACAATGACTGACAGTGAAGTATAAAAGGCTGATCTCTGGATAGTTGAGAAATGGCACCCAGCCAGTGTATAACTTACATTTATAGTGCATGTGGTGTCGTTCACAAGCAACCAAAAATCACCCTATACTACCTACAATGATGAACCATATGAGAGCTGTTATTTACAATTGGGGGGACTGGACAGATAGCTCAGTGGTTACGAGCACTGGCTGCTCTTGCAGAGGCAAATAATATACAACCATCTGTAACTCCAGTTCTAGAGGATCCATCACCCTCTTCTGGCCTTTGTGGGTACTGCAGAAATGGGGTGCATTTACATACATGCAATGGCAAAACACACATACACAGAATACAAATATTTTTTTTTAAAAAAAAAGAACTTGCACCGGGCATGGTGGCACACGCCTTTAATCCCAGCACTCGGGAGGCAGAGTCAGGCGGATCTCTGTGAGTTCAAGACCAACCTAGTCTACATAGTGAGCTCCAGGCCAGCTAGGGCTACAGGGAGACCCTGTCTCAAAAAGGCCAAAAAAAAAAAACAGAACTTGCCATGAGGGCTGGCGACATGGCTCTGTGGGTAATGCTTTGGCCTTGCAAGCATGATGGTCTGAGTTTGGATTCCCACATAAAAACCAAGCATAACACATGTATCTGTAACCCTACCACTGGGAGGCAGACAGGAGGATCCTAAGGACTCACCAGCCAGTCAGTCCAGACAGTCAGTAAGGATCCAGGTCAACCAGTAAGAGACCCTGTCTCAAAAATATATCATTGAGAGCTATATAAGAAGCCTCCCAGTGTTGACTTCTAGCACACACGCACACACACACACATATTTATGGTGTTGGGGCTGGGGATGAGGCTTAGGTGTAGACTGCTTGCCTAGCATACACAAAGCCCTGGATTCTGTGCCTAGCACCACCCCCACAAAAAATCCTTTTAAAATAAAAAATAAACTACAGTAAGAATTTTATAGTCTTGCTAGTGAGGAAAAGGAAATGTGTGCTAAAAACAGTTAGAAAGGGGCCCTTGGAGAAGAAAAGAAAGAATTAAAGCTCATAATGAAATCTCTTATTAAAATATAGATTTTTCCAGTAGCAAATAAGAGGTTCATTTGTTAAACTGAGTAATAGGAAAGAATTAATGAAACTGAAAGTAATGCAGTACATAGTAAAAGAAAAAGAAAATCACAAATAACAGAAACCTCACCAAGACCCATGGCTTTCAACTGGTCTCAGAGTATCTGTGAAGTATTAGACAATTAAGTTTCTTTTCCCCTAGTGCTGGGGACTGTAGCCAGGACCTTGTGTTCATGCTCTGCCATTGAGCTACTTCCCAGCCTGGCCCTGTGTGTCTATGGGAAGGTTCACCACTTCCCAGACAGCACAGTCTTGCAAGGTGGGATTCTCACCTACACAGAACAGGAAGATGGCCCGTCAGTCAGGGATTCTTAGCTCAGGCGCTCCCGATATTTGGGAAAAACAGTTTCTTGTTTTGAGAAAATGTGGCCTCCACCTCTGAAGTCAGGCAAGCCCTGTCCCACAGTTGTGACTCTGCAAATGTCCCCTAGCAGATGGGATTGTCCTTTTTTCCCACTTGCAAACCAGAGCCCTAAATGGACCAAGAAACTCTGTATTTAACTAGCTTTCAGTGTTCCCAGCATCCAACAGCAGCTGATCTCCTGACTTACAGGGTCCAGACTTCTGCACTTAGGTCATCATCCCTGCCTCCCACAAATGCAGCAAAAGCCATCCTGGCTTCCCTGGCCACAACGCACATGTATGCTTGCTCCATCTGCTATGTGACTATAGCCCTCCCCAGGGAGGCTGGGATCTAGCCAAAGGGATATAATGAGAATGACAAGCAGGTATTCTAAATGTGCCTGCATGCTTCAGCTTGACTAATTAGATCTGACATAAGAACAAAGACCTGCCCCAGAGTCCCCTGGCCCCAGGATGAGATGCATCATCCCACCCAGAACCTGACCAGACTTTCAAGCCAAAACCACAACAGCCAGTTTTCCTAACTACTGTACAAGAAACAAACACCTAAATGTATAATGCTCCGAGTGTAGGGGGCTATTTGTTATATAACATTACCATAGGAGAAAGCTGACTGGTACACTTGCAAAATATTTGTAAGCCATGACTCTGATTAACAAGCTGATATTAGTAAAAGTCTTGTTGCCATATCACATGCTTTGCAAGAATCGCACCAAGGAACTCAGACTATGGCTCCTTGGATTGACTGGATTAGGACTGCCTGTTGGGGGGGGGGGTAAGGGTTCATAAAGCATGAAGGAAAGGCAAGCAATGCTTCCCATTCAGCGTGGGTCTTAGCAGGCACAGCAGCACCCCTGCAGTCCTAAAAGTATGTGTATTAGTTACCAGCCTGTCATACATGGTAGGTGCTCACCCACTGTCCAGCACTCAGGCCAAAGGCTATCCTAGCAACTGGCAGCAGCAGAGAAAGGGGACAAGCCAGGTCCAATGAAAGTACACTTCCACTCGATAGGGGAGTGGCTACGGTTTCCACATCCTGCCCCACCCACCCCAAGGTATTCCCAATATATCCCAATACATTCCCAATACATCACCATCAAGAAATCACACCCAGATGTCCAAAGAAAAGATGCATTCAACCACATACACAAAAGTGTGGGACCAGGTGACTTGGCCACCAGCAACCTCACAAAGATCAATCAACAGGAGAAGGGTGGCACAGGAAACAAAGGAGCTCCTTTCATCATCATTTGAGGAAGGGCAGGGGCCCTCAAAGTGTGTGAGGCTTCCTTCAGCTCGGAAGCTGTTAGAAAGGCAGGCTCAGGCACCATCATTCCTGAGTTACACAATCTGAAATCTGTGATTGGGGCCTGACCCTGTGTGTGCCAACAGAGGAGTCAGGAACACAATAAAGTTTGAAAACTACTTGATTGAAGACATATTTACAGCAGGGTTTGGGGCTATAGCTCAGTGACAGAGGGACTGCCTAGCATGCTTTACAAAGCCCTAGGTTCATGTGTAAGGAGAGAGATTAGTGACCACTAGGGAAGGGCAGGGGTGTCCAGAGGTAAACTGAGACCACTAAAAGGTACCAGGAAACTTTTGGAGAATAAAAATACTCATTGCAAGTTTTATAGATATTTGTGTGTATATATGGAACTGTGTAAAAAACCTGATTACATGTATACTTTATTCCTACTTGACTGTATTTCAATAATGCCTCGGTAAATATAAAAATAAAGCAGATGGAGCTAAATAGGCATAATGTGATTCCAATATTGCACTCTAACCTGTAGAAGACTGGCTATTCTGGTGGGTGGTAGAGGAAGATGAGATCCACACAGCCTGGATTCTTTGAGAGTAAGGCTCATGCATTGTCTTGGAAAGGTGAATGGGTTTGGGGCTAGGCATGGTGCCTCATGCCTACAATCTCAGCAGAGGCAGGAGGATCACTGTAAGTTCAAGGCCAATCTGGTCTACATAGTGAGTTCCAGGCGAGCCTAGACTACATAGCAAGACTCTACGAAAAATATAGAAAGAGCTAGTGAGCCCAGGGACATGTAAAGAGCAAAGAGCCACTCAAGAAGTTGCAAGAGGGCAGATCTGTACAAGCTGGAGTCCTGGGCAGGGCAGGGTTGAAGAGAAGGCTGCAGACCACACAAGGGGAGCATAAACTGCAAATAGCAAGCTCATCAGCTCTGGCCCTGAGCTTTATGGGAGAGGAGAGGCAGGCGGGCAAGCACCTGCACAGAAAAGAACTCTACACAGAACAGAACTCTCAAAGATGAAATGCAATTCCCAGATGAAAGCCATGCTCCTGGGTTCCTTTATCCACACTGTCCTTTCACTGTTTATAATGAATACTTCCAAAGGGTTCAAAAATCATTCCCCCCCCCAACATGAACTCCAAAGTCTTGTTTATTCTTTGCTTTATAAAAATAATCCCTACTTGCAGAGCCTGTGGGCATTAAAGATGTTTGCTTCTTTTGTAAGCCTCATGGGACTTTCTAGAACTCTCTAGCCGTTGGCTTCACCAAGTCTTTAGGAAGGGCCTAAGCACCTCATTTAAAACTATGACCAAGGAGATACAAGATGGCTCAGGGGGTCATGATGCTCGCCACCAAACCTGACAACCTGAGTCCCAATCTGTGGGAGCCACATAAAAGGCTGAAGGAGAGTACTGACTCCTCAGAGTTGTCGTCCTCTGACCTCCACACACAGACCACAAATAAAAAATAAAACTTCAGTTTATTTATTTTTAAACTGCACCCAGGGCTGGAGCAGTAGTTCACTTGGTAGTGTTCCCAAACATGCACAAAACCCTGGGTTCCACCCCCAGCACCACATATGCTGGGTGTGGTGGGCTACACGTGATCCTAGCATTCTGTAGGCTGAAGCTATAGGATTCCAAGTTTGAGGCCAGACTGAGCTTCACAGAGATATGCTGACTCAAAACAAGCAAATAAGGAAACTTAGGCAGGATGCCAATTATTCTGGCTTCTTCCTCCCATGCAGATCAATCACTCCCCTAGATAAACAGAGGAGGGAGACCAGTAGTAATCCAGCAATACAACTCAGAAAGCTCAACCAACAGAGAGATACTCCTTGAAAAAGGGTTCTAAATATCAGAAAAAGAAAACCTATCCAGAGCTCACCGTGCCTGGGGTGGGGGTGGGGGAGCAGATTGGCAACAACTATACATGAATGGGAATGAGAACATTCTAGAACTTCCTTATGGTGAAATTTACACAACTCATTTAAGAAGGGTGGCTTTTATAGCATGTCATTTATGTCTCAACAATGACGGTTAGGAAAACCGACTTGAATCAAAAGTCAGACTTTTTAATTCTATGGGGGGGGCCTCTGGGGGGTTACAGCTCAGCGGTTGGGAGATTACAGCTCAGTGGGAGAGCGCTTGCCTAGCAGCACAAGGCTCTGGGTTCCATCCCCAGTGCTGCCAAAGAAAAATAAATAGATGAAAGAGTTCTGTGTCAAAGGAAACATCCCTCAAGCTGTTATCTCCCACAGCTGATAGCTCCTGCAACCCAAAAGCAAAGCAAACATGTAGGGCAAAGCCTAGGGAAACAAAATAAGGCACAGCTTGCAAAGGGAATTGTTGCTCACCCCACATCCAAGGCCACCTAATGCAATGCTAGGAGATACACAAAGCCAAACACTAGCAAGAGCCTGGGCCCCTGGTGTGCCTGGGGAAATTCCACTCCCAGGAACATCTGGGTCACCAGAAACCCACCCATAAAAATGCATTTGTTGTCCAAATATAGACTGCTGAACGGAAAAGTAAACAGAAGTGGAAATCAGAGAGGGGCCAGCACTGACTGATAGCAAACCTCAAATCAAGACAAGCCTCCCTCCCTTAAAGCCAAGGCCACACAGAAAATCAGCACTAAGGGGCTGGAGATGGCTCACTGGTTAAAAACACTTGATATTGCAGAGGACTGGGGCTCAGTTCCCAGCACCCACATGACAGCTAACAACTGTCTCTAACTCCAGTTTCAGGGGACGGATCTGACGCCATGTTCTGGGCACCTATAGGCATGCATGTGATGCACGTATGTGCGGGCAAAATATATGCATGTAAAAATAAATGTTTTTTAGAAAATAAAAATCAATGGGATTTGAGAGACGACTCAGTGCTTAAGAGCACTGGCTGCTCTTGCAGAGGACCTGGGTTCAGTTCCCAGCACCCACTTGGTGGTTAACACCCATCCATAAGTCCAGTTCCAGAGGATCCAACATCCTCTTCTGACCTCCTCGGGTATTGCACAACACAAGTGCACTTATATACATGGGGCAATACACTCATATACATAAAAATTTTAAAATAAATATTTTTTTAAAAATCAAGACTAAGGTAGTGGGCTCCAGGTACTCATTCAGTACACCAGTCAACCAGTCATGGAACATAAAGATTTGAAAAGCGCAACTTAAGCCTGGCATGGTTGTGCATACCTGCAATTCTAGCTACTCGGAGGATGAGGCAAAAAGATCAAAAGTTTGAGCCCTGCCAGGTATGGTGGCTCACCATAGTAATTTCAGACTGAGGCAGAAGAACTGCCATGAGTTCAAGCCTGGGTTTTGTAGTAAGTTACAGGCCAGCCTGGGCTATAAAGTGAGGCTCTGTCTCAAAAATACTGAAACAAAATAAAGTTTGAGGCCACCTTGGGTAACTTAAAACCTTGTTTCAAATGAAACTTAAAAATAAGTGGGGAGCTGGACTGTCCTGGAGCTGTAGCTTAGGAGAGTGCTTGCCTGGCTCACACACAGCCTTTAATTTAATCTCCAGCACCACATAAGCTTGGCATGGTGGCAAATGCCTGTAATCCCAGCACTTGGGAAGTGGAGGCAAGAAGATCAGAAATTCAAAATCAACCCCAGCTGCATACAGAGTTACAGGTCAGTCTATGCTACTGGAGATCTTCTCTCAAATGGGAGGGAGGGGTGCTCAGTGGTACAGGACTTGCCAAGCATGTAGAGGGTTAGCATGCAGAGGATTCCATCATCTTTAGTACCACAAAAAGAAAATCTTAAAAATGGCTGGTTAAGGGCCAGCAAGAAGATGGCTCAGTGGGTAAAGGCAGATACTGCCAAATCTGACGATCTGCGTTCAACAGAAATGTCATTTAAAAAACAACTTAAAGGGCTGGTAAATCACCCTTTGCTTTTGATACTTGAGGATGAATTGGTTTAAAACAGTCTTTTAGTCGGGCAGGGTGGTGCACAGCTTTAGTCCCAGCGCTAGGGAGGCAGAGGCAGGCGGATCTCTGAGTTCCAGGCCAGTCTGGTCTACATAGAGAGTTCCAGCTCAGCTGGGACTACAGGGAACCTTGTCTTAAAAAGACCAAAAAAAATAAAAATTAAAAAAAAGAAAAGAAAACAGACTCTTCTTTTAACCGATTTTGCTGAAAACATTTCTAGGATCTCCAAAACATTGCAAAATGTCGCCAGAAGGCAGCTAATTAGGTTGGGGCTGTAGCTCTTTGGTATAGTGTTTGCCTAGCATGCACAAGGTCCTGGGTTCCCCAAGGAAAAGAAGGGAAGGAAGGGAAGGGAGGGAGGTGAGGGAGGGAATGGAGGAAGGAAAGGAAGAGAGGGAAAGGAAAGGGAAGGAGAGGGAGAAGGCAAGAGAGGGAGGGAGAAGAGGAGGGAGAAAAGGGAAGAACAGGACAGGGAGAGGAAGAAGGAAAGAGAAGACGGGAGGGGGGGAAGAGACAGGGAAGAGATAGAGAGAAGTGCAGAATGGGCAGATCTGAGGAGAGGGAGGAGGGAGGAGAGGGATGGGGGAGAGAGGAAGGAGGAGAAGAGGAGGGGAGGCCTGGCATGGAGGCAGAAATGCAACGTTTCCAGGAGCTGATCTTACTCTATATTTAGTTTGAACACGCTAATGTAATTAACTTGGGTTATATAATTTTGCTAACTTCAGATTTCCAATTATAAAGCTTCACATACAATTATTTGAATGAAAATTGATTTCATTTTTATTTCCATGAAAAAATGAAGACGACTCATGTTAACGACCCCATTTCCTAAGGGGAAGCCACCACCTTCCTTGCATGAATTCTGTCAAGGGTCCTTCTGTGATATAATAAACTTCTGGGCTCCCCTCTTTCTGCATTGTCTCTGCTGTCACTCAACAAAGACAGAGGATTCCAGTGCAGAGCTGAAGAGATGCATCCAGATCTTGTTGACCAGCTTCCAACATGAATTCAAGACCTGTCTGGGCACTGGCAAGGCCCCATTCAGGGGTTGGACAGTGGGGGCAGGCACGGTATCAGGCCAAAGACTCTGCACTGTGTGTGTGTGTGTGTGTGTGTGTGTGTGTGTGTGTGTGTGTGTGTGTGTGTGTGTGGTGTATGCCTGTGTGTACTAATGGGGGGGTACATGTCCTTGTGGATTCTCAAGTGTTCTCCTTTATCACTGTCCACCTTATTCCCTTGAGGCACGGTGGCTCACTGAACCTGGAGCTCACTGTTTTGAGGGCAGGCTGCCTGGCAGCCAGCAAGCCCCACTGATCCTGCTGGGTCCCAGCTCTATGCCCCACTCACCCAACCTTGGGGTTATGAGCATGCACAGCCACACTCTGCTTTGAATGCAGGTGCTAGGGATTCAAACTCAGGGCTCCATGCTTGGGCAGCAAGTGCTCTTACCTGCTGAGCTATCCCCCAAACCCAGCTCAGTATGTTCTTACAGGAATTTACATACACTGATCTCTCTCAGAGGAGTTCAAACAAAGACCCAAACTGACATTACATATATACATACACACACATACACACACACACACACACACACACACACACACACACATACACACTCATTCCACTTCCTGTTTCTCTTCTCTTTGCCTTCTGAATATTACTATTTTTAGTGGCACTATTTTCTTATGGTACAGATAAATATTTCCGTTTACTCAAGGTCTGATAAATGTCTGCACAGACAAGCATTAATGACATTTAGCATATAGAAATGTTCAAGTATTGCTCCCTGTAGACATTTTAATGCACCACACAAATCTACTGGCATCATTTTATAAACAAACTTACACTGCAAATTCAATATTCACATGGGGAAAACGAAGCTAGCTCATCAAATCACAAATGGGCTGGGGATGTAGGTAGAGTGCTTGCCTGGCATACATGAAGCCCTGGGTTCTTTCGCCCTGGGTTCCATCCCCACACGGAGAAGCCAGAACAAAAGCCATGCTCTCAAAGTGGAGATGGCTCAGTGGTTAAAAGCACTTCCTGCCCAGAGTACTTACTGCTCTTAGGCCGCACATGATTGTACACTTTTAATTCTAGCATTTAGGAGGCAGAGGCAGGCACCTCTGGTCTACAAAGCAAATTCCAGACCACCCAGGGCTACACAGTAAGAGCCTACACCTCAAAATAATAATAATAATAATAATAATAATAATAATAATAATAATAATAGACAGCTCTTTTAAAAAAGAACACTTGCTGCTCTTGCAGAGGACCCAGGTTCGGTTCCCAACAGCCACATGGCAGCTCACAAAATCTAACTCCAGTTCTAGGGGATCTACACTCTCTTCTGGCCTCTGTGGGCACTACACACACAGGGGCACATACATACACGCATGCAAAACACTCATACACATAAAAAATAAGAATATTTTAAAACTAATATGAAGCCAGGCATGGTGGTGAATGCCTTTAATCCTAGTACTCAGGAGGCACAGGCAGGTGGATTTTTATGAGATTGAGGTCAGCCTGGTCTACACTGTGAGTTCCAGGCAAGTTGGAGCTGCAGGGAAACCCTGTCTCAACACCCCCTCCCCCCCAAAAAAAAACCTAATATGGAATGCAAAATAAAAACCAATAGCTTCAGGGGCTGGAGAGATGGCTCAGCAGTTAAGAGCACTGGCTACTCTTACAGAAGACTTGGGTTCGGATCCCAGCACCCACACTGAGTATAACAGTCATCCTTAACTCCAGTTCCAGGGGATCCAACGCCCTCTTCTGGCCTCTGCAGGCACTGCATGACACTTACATACATGCAAGCAAAACACTCATTCACACAAAATAAAAAGAATAAAATATTTGTTTAAAAGCCAATAGCCTCTAATAGCAAGCATGATTGATGGAAGTGTTTGAGAGGGAAAACAACAACAAACAGCCAGATTGAAGCCACCCAAGGGCTTTTATCACCATCTAATTCTGGCACCACCTCACGGAAAGTTTGAACAAGGTTTTTCAACAAAATGCCTCATTCTGAAGAACCCTAGGGCATCTGTCAATGAAAGCAGCTGATTTATAATCAGAATTATGTGATTATGAAAATGCCTACAGTGAAGAAATGCTTTATTTTTATTTTTTTTAAAAAAGGTGTTCCAAGGTTTCCTTACATACCTGGAAACTGAGATTTTTGTCATCTTGTTCTCAAATAAATATTTTTTTCTGCTTTAAAAACAACACACACACAAAAAAAAGCTAAGGCTAAGGATGTAGCTCAGTTGATAGAGTGCTTGCCTAGCATGCATTAAGCCCCAGGTTCAATACACAGCACCACAAAGCATGCATGATAGCAAACATTGGTAATCCCCAGTACTCAGGAGATAGAAACAAGAGGATTAGGTCAAAGTCATCGCCAGCTACATAGCAAATTCAAGGGCAGCCTGGGCTACATGAAATACTAGTAGCTCATTCTCTTGGAGTGGTGTCTCATTATTAAATCAGTACAGGGGAAATTCCTTAAAGGATGTGCAACACACTCACATAAGCGCACACAGATCAGTGGCAGGTGAACCCACAGGGACCAAGGAGTACAATTCTAAGTGTCCCACCTGTAGTTAGGGATGGGGGGTGGGCAGTATAAGTGCATGTGTGTACAGATGTGCTCACACAGAGACGAGGGGTCGGAACTCTCCTCTGTCACATTTCACCTTCGATTTTTCTAACAAGGCCTTTCACTGAACCTGAAGCTTGCTGTTTCAACCCAATGAGCCTCTGAAATGTGTCTATCTGTACCCCCAATGCAGGGTTACAGGTACACACAGTCATACACAGCTCTTACGTGGGTGCTGGGGATTTGAACTCAGGTCCTCTCACTTTCACCACAAGCATTCTTGCTCACTGAAACGTCTCCCCAGCTCATATAACTTATTAACTTTATAAAGCAATACCAAAGGCATTTTTCACAGACTACATACAGGAGGTGTTTTGGAACTATGTTTTTGGTTTTTTTTTAATGAGTATTTTCACAGTCACTGCCAAACTCCATAAAAGTGACACAGGGCAGAATACTCATTTTCCAAATCCACTTTGAAAATTAAAATCCGGGAGGTGGAGAGATGGCTCAGCAGTTACGAGCACTGGCTGCTCTTGCAGAGGACCAGGGTTTGATTCCCAGCACTTACATGGCAGCTAACAACCGTCTGTAACTCCAGTTCCAGGGACTCCAACGCCCTGCTCTGTCCTCTGCAGGCACTGCACGACATGGGTCCACCTACCTACATGCAGGCAATACACTCATACATATAAAAAAATAATTTTAAAAAATAAAATGCTTTTAGAAGTTTCAAAATACTTTTTAGAAAAAGAAAATTAAAATAGAAGGTAGAGTCTTCTCATCCCTACCCCCTGCCCCAAATTTGCAAAGAAAACACAATGGCAAAATCCATCATGAAGCTCACAGAAATGTGTAAGGCAACTCCTTCCCTGTTCTCGTCTGGTCTGCAATGCAATGCTTGTCACTTACGGGACAGATGGGCATTCACCGTTTCCACGAACTCGGCAGCAGGGCACATCTCAAAAGCTGCATCTTCTGGGCCTGGAGAAATGGCTTAGCAGTTAAGAGCATTTGATGCTCTTGCAAAGGACCCAGTTTTGCTTTCCAGAACCCACACATTGGCCAGCAACCATCTGTAACTCCAGTTCCAGAGGATCTGACTCCCTCTTCTGGCCTTCAAGGTTGCACTGCGTACATGCAGGCAAAACACTCTTACACATAATTAAAAATAATTTTTTTTTAATTTTTTAAAAGAAAAAAGAAAGCTGGGTATGTGGCTCAGTGAAAAGGGCTTGTCTAACAGGTGGGAAGCCTCAAGTTCAATCCCTAATACTGCAAAAGTAATAACTAGGCTTCAAACCAAACACTGTCAAATACTGGCTACTGTCATTTTCAACTTTCTTACTAAAATTAGATTCTTGAGTTTTAACCAACAAGGAAGCAGCATTAAATTTGCATGGGATTAAAATGCCCAATAAGATTCTGTTGGGCAAAGAATTTATGGCAAACAGCCAAGTTTACTACAGTAGCAAGCAGACCAAATGGAGAGAACAAAGAGGCACATTAGTTTATCACACTACTCAAGGACTCCTTGTGGGAACAGTTCCCTCCTTTAGCTGCTTTCTGGAAAATTCCACCAACCCTCCCTCACAAAGCATCCTGAAATTCTTTGTGTTTTTTTTTTTGGGGGGGGGTTGCTTTTTGGTTTTTTTGGTTTTGTTTTGTGTGTGTGTGTGTGTGTGTGTGTGTGTGTGTGTGTGTGTGTACACGCACATACACATGCATATGGAGACCAAAACACAGGCTTAGGTGTCGTTCCTCAGGTGTAATCCACTTTGGATATTTTTTTTTGTTTGACTGGTTGGTTTTTGAGACAGAGTCTCTTGCGGGCTGGGAAGTCACTAAGTAGGGAGGCTAGCCAGGCAAGTGCCAAGGATCTGCCTGTCTCCACCTCCCCAGCTCTGGGATTACAAGCTTTGCATGGGTACTGGGGATCTGCAGTCAGGTCCTCAGGCTTATCTAGTCAGCACTTTACTACTGAGCAATTCCCCAGTCCCTGAATGTTCATAGATATTGAGACCCAAATGTCATGTGCCCATCACATGACTGGTGACAAGCAGCCACATAAGCGCCACTTTTCATCTTCAAACACACGTCAAGAAAATACACTTAGGGGCTGGAGATGAGGCTCAGTGGTTAAGAGCACTGGCTGCTCTTGCACTGGTTTTGGATTCAGTTCCCATTACCCACATGGCAGCTAACAACTGTCTGTAACTCCAGTTCCAGGGGATCTGACACAACACCCTCTTCTGGCTGCTGTAGGCATTGCATGACATGGGTGTACTTACATACATGCAGTATATATAAAAAAAAAGAAAAGACAAGACAGTTAACCGAAGGTGCAAAGTAGACCAAATAAGGCAGGGAACTACTCATGACCCACTGGAAATGTGAGTCACAGGTCAGGCATACTGAGTTTTCCTCCAATTCTTAAAATCATCTCCTAAACTCAGACATAGGGGTACACATGTGTAATCCAGCACTTGGAAAACTAAGGCAGGATTTCATGTTCAAGGCCAGACTAGTCTACATAGCAAGTTCCAGCCAAGCTACAGAGTGACACCATATCTCCAAGAAAAGTGTTAGGGCTAGGGACTTGGCTTAATGGTTGCCTTTGCCATGCAAGCATGAGGACTGGAATTCGCATCCCCAGAACCCTCATAAATGTCAGGTGGGTGGGGCAACCCACCTATAATTACAGCACTCAGAAGGCAGAGTCAGACAGGGGAACCCCCACCAAGCTGGCTGGAAGGACCAGCTCAATCGGCAAGCTCTGGGCTCGGTTGAGAGATGTCAACCTCAGGGCTCCGCACATCCACACCTACACTTGCAGGTACCACCTGCACAACCATTCAACATGCACACGTACTCACACACACACACATACACATACACTTGAAAAAAATTGCAAAGATACTATACGGCCTGCTATATTAAAGTATTTGGATTTTTAATATTTTATTTATTATTTTTACTTTAGGGTATAAGTGTATTGCCTGCATGTGTATAACTGCACCTATGTCGTGACGTGCCCACAGAGGTCAGAAAAAAATGTTCAATTCTCCTGCAAATGGAGTTATGGAAGGTTCTTAGCCGACATGTAGGTGCTGGGAATCAAACCCGGCTCCTCTCAAAGAGCAGCCAGTGCTCTTAACTGCTGAGCCATCTTTCCAGCCCATAAAGTATTTGTTTTAAGGAAAATAAACCAGCATTTCATACAGGTAAGCTTTACTTTTGGTCTAAATTGCCATCTTTCAGGAAATTCAAACAAGCTAAAATGCTTGCAGAATTTAACGATGCCACACACTGGCAGAAACTATGATGTTTAAGGAGCACGGCAGCTGTGAGGCCAGCCAACAGGGGACAAATGGCTTTCTATTCTTGCTCCAACAGGCAGGTGTAGTGTTGGGGAGCCAGTTCACAAGAGACCCACACAGTTTTCAACTTGCAGGAGGCTAGGGGTTGGAGCAGCAGGGGTTAGAGGGTAAAAGCTCAGAAAAGAAGGAGTATACTGCTTGGTGGCTCTCGGGGGTCACATGGCAGGTTCCAGGCATGGGAACAGCAGAGAGAGCTGCTCTGTTTTCGTTCAAGCATTCCAGCTACAGCCACCATGATAGGAGAAAAAATGGCAAGAATTCAAGGCAGACACTCTGACACTGAACATGTTACTGTGAGCATGGCTTCTGTTCTTTCACACGGCTCCTGGAATTCTACCACCTTGACGCTCAAAACAGTTATTTGGAGGCTCAATGTCACTTCAGAATTGGTGTGTGTGTGTGTGTGTGTGTGTGTGTGTGTGTGTGTGTGTGTGTGTGTTTTAACAGTGCCCATTTTAATCATGGTAAAAGCAACAGTCTAAGTCTGAGATAAAAATAACTGTCCATTCACCTCAACCCCAGCATTTAGTTAACATAAAATATTGATCTTTAACCAATCTGAAAAAAAAAGGCATGGCTACAAATTATTGTCTGTCTTCCTAATTAAAATGTTCACATCTAAGGCTTGGGAGACGGCTTGGTTTGTGCAGTATTTACTGCACAAGCACAGGCGCCCATGTAAAAGCCAGTGATGTGGCACACACCTGTAATACCAGTGCTGGGGCAGTGGACACTGGCAGATCCCTGGAGCTTGCTTGCCAGTCAGTGTATTGAATGGTAAACTCCAGGTTCAGTAATAGACTGTCTCAGACAGGCATGGTGGCCTTTAATCCCAGCACTCGGGAGGCAGAGGCAGGCAGAGCTCTGTGAGTTCCAGGCCAGCCAGGTCTACATAGTGAGTTCTAGGCCAGCTGCGGTTACAGGGAAATCTTGTCTCAGAAAGACCAAAAAGAGAAAGAGAGAGAGAGAGAGAGAGAGAGAGAGAGAGAGAGAATGCCTCAAAAAATAAGGTGGAGTGTAACCCAGGATAAGAGACAATGTTGAACTCTGGCCTCCAAAAACACATATGTAAACATGCACTTGCACTTGCACACACACACACAAACACATATTCACAAGTGCAGTGAACACACACAACTAGGCAGACAAGAGGCAAGACCTAAGTTGCCAAATTGCCAAGGTGAGGATTCTTCTAGAAAACACACTGAATCTCATGAGATCACAGAAAGCAAAATTACACTCCAAAGTAAAATCTAGGTTAGCAACTACACAGATGCATACAGGTAAAAATTCATTTTCTTTTAAGCCTGGCACAGTGGCACATGGTCATTGTCCTACTACTTGGGAGGCTGAGGCAGGAGGAGCAGGACTTCAAGGTCAGCCTCAGCTACACAGCATATCCCATATGTGGGGCCAACGTGAGCTACATGAGACACCATCTCAACAACAATAAGAATTCATTTCAATTTTCCCAGTAAGTCAACACAAAGTAAGTTCTGTACCTTAAGCCTGGTTTATGTTCACATGGATGGCTGATGTATGAAAAAAATTTCAAGAACTTTTCATGCTCAAGTGGCCTCCGTTTGAAGCTAAAGGTATGGCTTCCACCTTCTGAGCCACAGTATATACTAAATACTGTACAGGAAGATTATCACTTTCGTTCAAAGCCTATCCAACAATGTCAAGTGTCAACCAACTTGGTGGCAAGGGACAGACAAAATGTGCAAATCTTTAGCAGCCACAACAAAACACCTGATGATGTTTCTCTGGGTTTCTCACACTCGAAGAAGAGGGGTGCCGTCCCCTGCCATGCCCTTGATCATATCTACATAGCAGGACTTGTGTATTTCTGGAGAATGTTTAACCAAAGCACGTCATGGCAAAGGGCTGAGGATGGGGTGGAAGCTGGTGGAAGCTGGGGGGATTCCGTATAGGTCTTTCCAGCAGATGCTAAATAAAATGTTAGCCCCCAGCCCTGGTGAGCAAAGAAGGTGAGTGGGCTTTCCATCCTGCTCCTTGTCCATGCCAAAAATCTACACATCTGCCCAAATCTCAATGCTGAATGCCCAAAGGGAAAACTGGTCTACCACATCATACAGTCATTTTAAAAATGAAAGAACAAGGGGCTAGGAAGGTGGCTCAGTTGGTAAAGTGCCTGCTGAGAAAGTACGAGGATCTGAGTTTGGATCCCCATAACCCATATAAAAATCCAGGTGCTTGTAGCCCAAGGTGGTCTCAAGCTCTGCAACCCTAGCAACTAGAGGGCCAGGTGGATACCTGGAGCTTACTAGTCAGCCCACCTAGCCAAAGCAGAGCTCCAGGGTCGTGAGACACCCAGTCTCAAAAAAATAAGGTAGAGGCTGGGCATGGTGGCACACACTTTTAAACCTAGAACTAAGTAAGCAGAGGCAGGTAGATCCCACCTGGTCTACACAGCAAGTTCAGGACAGCTGGGGTTACAGGGAGACCCTCTCTCAAAAAGTCAAAAAATAAAATAAGGTGGAATATAATCCCAGCACTTGGGAGGAAGAGGCAGGCGGATCTCTTGTGAGTTCAAGGCCAGCCTGACCTACATAGGGAGTTACAGGTCAGCTGGGGCTACAGGGAGACCCTATCTCAAAAAGACCAAAAAAATAAAAAATAAGGTGGAGTGTAATCTAGTAAGACAACCAATGTCACCCTCTGGCCTCAACACACAAGCACACAACCACATTTTTTTAACAAGTTGCTCTCAAGAAAATAACTCACCTCATGAGACTGTTATCAATCCCTTTCAAAGGTGGCATTTCCCAGACCTAATTGCCTTGTTCTGGGTTTCACTACTTATAAGGTTCCTGTCACCACAAGCACACTGGGGACACCAAGCTTCCAGCATAGGAGTCTCTGGGAGACAGACCTGAACCATAAGGAAGCACCTGAGTCTCCACTCAGTTCAGGCCAGGAATACCATGCCTTTCCCCAGCTGTGATGCTCCAAAACATCTCCAGACATAAAGGCAAAACTGTCCCAGCTGAGAAGCGTTCACTGACACTACAGTCCAGAGCTCAGCATCAGCACCACTGTTCCTATGAACTACCATCTTCTCTCTCTCTTTTTTTTTAAAGGTAGAATCACTTATAGCCCAAGGTAATCTCAAACTTGATATGTTAGTTGAGGATGACCCTGAACTTCTGATCTGCCTGCATCCACCTCCAAAATGCCACAGTGACAAGCAACACCACCACCCCAAGCTCATGAGGCACTGGGGAATGAACTGTGCACGCTACACAAGCACTCTATCAACTGTGCTCCACCTCAGTTCTCTCTGCCTTCATTTGGTAAGATCTGCCTTTTCCTGAACACCTGAGTTATGCCCATTCCTTGCTCTGTACCCACCAGCCAGAGGCAAACCTATGGAAGTAAATGAAGGACATGGCCCCCAAGTACCTTGGCAAAATGATCATTTTCTGTCTTCCCTGTAAATGGGGTCCCTTTTCGGATTCCTGACGACTTCCAATTCACTTGTACAGCCTTCCAGCACCTTCAGAATGCTCTGTGAGTAGGTAATATCGGTGGGCTGGGGAGCTGGCCCAGTGGGTGAAGTGCTTGGTGTGAAAGCACAAGGACCTGATTTCAGATCTCTAGCACCCATGTAAGAAGTCAGACTAGGAGGCCCACACCTGTGATCCCAACGCTGTAGGGGAGGAGCTGGGAGGAGCCCTGGGGATGACTGTCCAGCCAGCCTAGGTGCATGGGTGAGAAAACCCTACCTCAACGGCATGGAGAGCAATTGAGGGAGACAGCCTTCATCAACATTGGGCCTCCACATGCCCGTATATGCACAGCCACGTGTATACACACACACTGAGTGACATCAACAATGTACACAGGAGCCACTCAGGGAGGGGAGGGGTAGCCAGCTTGAGGACGACCTCCGTCCTAAAAAAGGGCCTCAACTGTTCCTGCACAGTTGTTTCCCCTTGAAGACGGTACCTTTCTCTGATCACGCACCTTCTTGACCTTTACAAGCATGGATGTTCAGGATCTTCCACAGACAGCTTTCTATTTCACTTCTTTGAGTTCCGTTTCTGCTGATCTAGCCATTGAGACCCATTTTCTGTGAGCCACCCAGAAAGGATGGAAAGGGGGAAAGGTGATGGAGGGCAAGACTTGGTTTGGGAAGACTCTTGCCTCCAGTCGCTGGCTCCAAAGGCCAGTTCCTTCCTTCACACTAAGAATAGCCATGGAAAAAGAAAAAAGTTTATCTTTCCAACATTAAAAAAGAAGTGTTTACAAAATGATTTTAACCTTGCTTCCTCATTGGAGCGTGTTTATAAATGTATTTGGTGGTGAAAGATTAACAGTTTATTGAATGTGGTGTACAGAAGACTTTTTTTAAAGGGGAAAAAATGGGAAATGGTGGGTATCAGGAAACCAGAGGGGGCCAGGAGTGTTGACTCACTCAGCACAGAATACTTCGGGAAGATTTCTGCAGGACGCAAGTGTCCACAGTAGGTTACAGAGATGGGAAATCCTGAACAGGGGAGAGGGGTTAAAAGCGGGGAGCTCCAGGATTTACTTGAGGTAATCCTTCTGCCCAGCAGGATATGAAGAACAGTATCTGAACTACAGGTCCATTACCACAAGGCTTCTGAGAGCCCAGCCTACCTCCATAACTAATTTGAGCTCTGCCTCTCTCTGAGGAACTCTTTTCACATCTGCTTAATAGAACTGCCCATGGGCACCCCAAGTTTTTCAGTCCTGATAGAACTAGGGGTGGGGCCACATATCTGTCATCCCGATACTTAGATGAGACTAAGGCAGGAGGATCTCTAGTTCAAGACCACCCTGGGCTCAAAATAAAACAAGTAAGGGCTGGAGTGATGGTTCAGTCAGTCAAGTACTTGCCATGCAATGCAAGCCTGAGGACCTGAGTTTGGATCCCAGTGCCCTCCAGGCACAGCACCAGAGCACATCTATAATCCCAGCTTCAGAGGAAGAGACTGGTAGTCTTCTGGGGCTCGCTGGGCAGCCACCATGGCCAAAGAGGTGAGCTTCAAACTCAGTGATAGATTCCGTCTCAAAAATTGATAAGGCAGAAGGGCTGGAGAGATAGCTGAGCAGTTACAAGCAGGTACTGCTCTTACAAAAGACCTGAGTTGGGTTCTCAGCACCACCCAGGAGGCTCACAACTGCCTATAAGTGCAGCTCTAGCAGATCCAATGCCGTTTTGGCTTCCACAGGCACTGCATGTATGTGGCGCATAGACACACATAATTCCTTTTAATTATATTTTTTAAAAGGAAGAAAAATAAGGAAACTAATGAATATAAAATTAAAACATAAATATAGTACAGGAGGAGAGAGGCAAAAAGCAGTATGGAAGGTCATGTCTTCAACAGACAGAAAATTGGGTTTCTCCCCATACTCCTTTACAAATGACATTTCTAATAGATGTCTATAAAAAAGCACAGAATGGGGGCTGGAGAGATAGCTCAGCAGTTAAGATCATTGGCTGTTCTTGTAGAAAACCATGGTTCGAATTCCAGCACCCACGCAGTGGCTAACAACCATCCCTAACTCCAGTTCCAGGGGATCCAACACCCTCTTCTGACCTCCAGTGGGCATTGCACGACACGGGTGTACTTGCATACATACAGACAAAATATATTCATACACATAAAATAAAAATAAATAAAAAATTTTAATGCATAGAACTATGTAAAGAATATCTCAAATAAGTGGTAAAATGAATGCCTTGCATCAAGGGCCACTGTTCAGGAAGCATTACAGGATGTTTTCATTCTTTAAATAACCAGCTGCTGTGTGCCTCACCTTGTTGGAAGCACTACTTCTGTTGGTCTTTTAATTTGGAAGACTTTGACCTCAAGAGACTCAACCTCAACACTTGAGAGTTCCGCTTCAAGAATGGGACGGGAGCTCAGGGTAGCCAGCACTTGCAAGGGATTTTAGACATCAGACACAGGCCAGGTGCGTTGGCAAAGGCCTGTCATCCCAGCTATACAGGTGTCTGAAAAAGGAGAATCACATGTTCAAGTTGTGCCTGGGCTACACAGTGAGTTTATGGCCAGCCTCCACAACTTAGTAAAGCCCTATCTCAAAATAAAAAGGAAAAAAGAGGCTAGGAAGATAGCTCAGTCGTAGAGCACTTGCCTAGCATTTGTGAAGCCCTGGGTTCAATACTAAGCATCACACACACAAACACACAAAAAAGTGGGGCCTGGTGAGATAGCTTGGTCAGTTAAGTACTTGCAGCACAAGCATAAGGACCTGAGTTTGATCCCCAGAAGCCATATAAAAGGCTAGGCATACATTTGTTGTTGGGTTTTTTCTGTGGTTTTGTGGTTTTTTGTTGTTTTGTTTTGTTTTGTTTCTTGGTCTTATAATCCCAGCACTGGGGAGACAAAGACAGGCAGATCTCTGGAACTCACTGGCCAGGCAGTCAGTCTGCCAGTCTAGCCTCACTGGGGAGCTCCAGGTCAATGACAGACCTTGTCTCAAAACAAGCTGTGGGAGGGCGGGGGAGATGGCCTAGAGGGTAAAGTGCTCTCGACACATAAGCATTAAGACCTGAGTTCAGATCCCCACCAACCACGTGCAAAGACTGAGTGCAGTGGTATACACCGGTATTCTCAGCACTGGGAGGTGGGGATGAAAGGATCCCTGGAGCTCGCTGGCCAGGTAATATATACTAATCCTAGTGTATACTAATCAGTGCACTCCCATCTCAAAAAAATAAAATAAAATAAGGTTGAGAGTGGTTGAGGAAGGCGCCAACATCAACCTCAGACCTCCATATGCACAGACACACATGCACACAGACACAAAAATAAACTAAGGTAGCAGGACATGGAGATGCATGTTTTTAATCCCAACACTTGGGAGGCACAGGCAAGCAGATCTCTGTGAGTTCGAGGCTAGCCAAGCAGTGCTGCATAGTGAGACCCTATTTCGAAAGCAAACAATAATAGAAACAAACAACAAAAAAAAACCCGAGGTAGACAACACCTGAGGAATGACACCCAAGGTTGTTCTGAGGACCACACATGCACCCACAAGTACATGCACAGACATACACATTTTTTAAATAAATCTACCTGTGAATTATTTCAAACTCAAAAGGCTCTCCCCTCCCCAACATTATTCCTGCTCTGTTTATCAAGATTTCACCTTAGTGCAGGAGAACACTGGCCAACCGAACCTTTGCACAGTTAATACTACACAAAACCACAGCAGTTTTCCAGGTACTGTTCAGTACCAGAAATGGACTGCCAGTCAGAGCTGTTTTCAGAGAATTCATGTCTAAGGATGCACATGTGGCTTAGTGGTAAAGCTGTAAAAGAAAACAATCCCTGCACTGTGGTCACGCCCCCCAAGGTGATGAGAAATACCTAGTACAGTTTCACAGATCTCTATTAGCACTCAATTGAGATTCTCAGGGGCAGTGAAGGGGGATGTTGTTTACAGATTTTTGTCCCCAAGTGGGAAAATCCATACCAGATAGACAAGAAGGCAGAGGAACATCAAGTTCCCTCCCCTGCCTAAGAGAGCATAACTCATCCTCTACAAGGGTCAGTTTCCTTGGCTGGAAAATGAAAACAATCACTGTTATCCACAGGGGGAAAGGTGTATAAAATCCTCACTGCAGGGCCCTGGAAAAGGCTCAGCAGGTAAATGTGCTTGCCACCAAGGCTGCCAACCTGAGTTCAATCCCTGGCCTTCGTATGATGGAAGAACTGACTCCAAGTTGTTCTCTGACTTCCATACGTGCACTATGGCATGCGCACACACATGCACACACACACACACACACACACACACACACATACGCACGCATGAGTGCAAAAATGTAATAAAAAATTTTTGAATTCTCATTGCAGGACATTCTGGTAAAGACCATTCTATTATGTGTTACAACAACAAAATTCACAAGAGATTTTTATTGTGCTTTCCTTCCTTCCTTCCTTCCTTTCCTTCCTTCCTTCCTTCGACTAAACCAAGGGCCTCATCGTGATAGCTAGACAAGCACTCTGCAACCAAGCTATACCCTCAACCCTCTTTTTCACTGTGTTTTAGGACAGGGTCTCACTAAGTTGCCCCCAGGTTGACTTTGAACTCACTCTGTAGCCCAGGCAGGCCTTGAACTTGACATCCTCCTTTCTCAGCTTCCAGAGTAGCTAAGATTTACAGGCTCGCTGGGATTACAGGCATGCTGGGTTTTATTACAGGCACGCATGACCAGAAGTCTTTATATTTCCAAAAATCTTACACATACACTCTCTTTGAGTCACCGAACTGCCCAGCGAATACCATTATTATCAGTTCTCCTGTTTATTTTTATTTTGAAGCTGGGTCTCACATACCCCAGGTTATCTTCTAACTCACTACACAGTTGAGGATGGCCTTGAACTTCTGATCTTCTCACCTCTTATCTCCCCAGGGCTGGCTAGGATTACAACCAGAGCTGGGGATTAAACACAGGGTCTCTGGCATCCCAGGCAAGCACTCTACCAACTGAGCTACATCCATAGTCAGCCCCTCCTTTTGATATTTTTATTCAAAGTGATGCTCAGAAAAGTTACAGGAATCCCTGATAAAGCAACTGGTCAATCTGGGCTCTTTCACAGTTCAGTCCAAGTATGGATAAAGCATGCTTTTCTTTCCGAACATTCCTTGGGGTGGACACACTCTGTTACTCCAGACATCCAGTTTCTCGGTTACGGTGTGTACAGACACTCTCCCAAGAGCCTAGTAAGGCACATTCAGGATGCCACTTACAGATGAACACAGACTAACACATAAAAGAGGGAGCCCAAGGGCTGAGGAGAGATGGCTTAATCAGTAAAGTACTTGCTGAGCAAACAAGAGGAACTGAGTTCTGTCCCTCAGAACCCACGTGAAAAAGCTAGGCAATGAAGCTCACACCTATAATCCCAACACCGGGGAGGCAGACACAGAAGGATCCTTGGGGTTTTGCTGGTCAACTCAACTAGTCCAGCTGAATCGGCAAGCTCCAGGTTCAGTGAGAAACCCTGTCTCAAAAAAATAAAGTGGAAAACAACCAAGTAAGACGCTTAATGTCAACCTCTGACCACTACCCTGCACACAAAGACGTAGGCATGCACAAGTGCACAGACCCGTACAGACCATTTACATACAGGCGTGGTGCTACACGCCTTTAATCAAACTCAGGAGGCAGAGGCAGGCAGATCTCTGGGAGTTCAAGGACAGCTTGGTCTACATGGAGAGTTCCAAGCCAGCCATGACTACAGTAAGACCCTGTTTAAAAAAAGAGGAAAGAAAGAAAGAAAGAAAGAAAGAAAGAAAGAAAGAAAGAAAGAAAGAAAGAAAGAAAGAAAGAAAGAAAGAAGAAAGAAAGAAAGAAAGAAAGAAAGAAAGAAAGAAAGAAAGAAAGGGAGAGAGAAAGACCATTTCCAATTCCACAGCACACCACCACCCTACCAGTATCCCTATAATGTCTATTAAACACTCTCAGAAGTGGATTGATTTGAAATATAGGACCTGATAAATGACAGAGGAACATGCTCCTAATTTTCTGGACAGAGACAATCTTGAATTAAAGAATTGCCAGCACTCCCAAGGATCCTGGTAACCCACCGTACAGGACAGCAACCCACCTTCGTTCCCAATGTCCCCAAAAGCCTCGCCTTGGTTTGTCTCCTTGGGCCTAGCAGAGTATGTACCATGTAATCAACAGCAAGTTCAGTACACTTTTAAATGAGTATTTGTTCAGCACCATAAAAAGAGGGTTAAAATACTTCCTTGCTAAAATACTGCTATGTGAACTCACTGGTTCTAACATAAAGAATGAAAAACGCCACATTTTTCTTACATTCACTTGAAAGCATGCCCATAATAAAGCGATCATTTCTTGCAAATCTCTTGCTTTCAGAGTAGTCTGGCCGACTTCTGACCCCGAGAAGAAGGTAAACTGCCTGAGGTGGATTAGAGCCTCACACCCCAAATCTCACGTCTGTCTCACAGGTGTGCTTGTGATTAAAGGCGCGAGAAGCCTTAGGGGGCCATTTTAATAAGTGGATCAAGTGAACTTCAACTTTCATCCTTGTGCTAATTACCCAGGTAGGTGGTTTTCCGCGAAAATCTGCAGCACATTAGACACGAAATTCCTTTAAAAATAAAAGCACCACCCATCCTCAAGTTTGTTTGTTTTCTCCTGGTGTCTCCTCTAGGAATGACTAGTGGTAAACTGCATAGAGTGGTAAAGAAGCTTATGCTACCCCTAAACTGACACCTGGGGAAAGAAAACAAGGCGCTAGGCTTCACTCCGCTTCCCCTCCCCCTCCCCGAAGTCCTACCTCATCTCTTCCAGCTTAAAGCCAAGACTCTCTCAGAGGAAAACACCCGAAGTCAGGTCAAAGCACACACACCAGTGCAGAGCAGAAGCAAAGAGGCTTGGTAGAAGGGGGGGGGGGAGCGCTAGGCTTTTGCTGCACTACACCGCCAAGTAGGAAAAAACTAGGTGACCCTAAGTTTGCGGAATTTCCAAGGCAGAAGACTCAGAACGCCAGCCCCAGCAAGGAGCAAGCCCCCCCACCGCGCACTGGCCAGGCACCCGAAGCCCAGGCCCCATCCCCGCTAGGGCGGGCCGCCAGCCTCCCGAAGTTCTTAGAAAAGCTCTGGACCACCAATACTCTAAAATGCACACTCCCAAGGAAACACTCTCCGACACCCGTCCAGGCCTTAGAGAAAGTCCTAAAATGGAAGGATTGAAGGTGCAGATTTGGGGACACCCCCCCCCCACGAGCCAAAGAGCAACAGGTCTACACCTTTCCCAATCGGTGCAGAGCGGTCCCTCACCAGACCAGGGGCGCCGCCCTCCACCGGTGTGTCCCCACCAGCCCGGTCCCGTTAGATCAAGCTGGGGAGCGAGTGTGGGGAGGGGGCTCTGGTACTTCCTTGACAGTTTGCATCTCTCAAACTGAGCGTCGGCTGGCCCGCGACCTTCTCGCCCGCCACTGGGCTCTGTGCACCGCCGCTCCTCCACCCGGAGCGCCCGGCCCGAACCCAGAGGATGAATGAGGTTCCCCTCCCCCACCGGGGATCCCGCGCGGCCCCCAAGTCCCAGAGCAGCCCAGGTTAGCCCAGCCAGGCCCCATAGGAACCACAGACAAAGGAACGCGGGGAAGGAATTGCAGCGCTTCCCGAAACTTGCCTGCCCCTCCCCAAAACAAAGGAGCACCCGGGCCTCTCCCGCCCCCCACGCAGCCACTTTGGGGAGCGGCCGCCCGGGGGGTATTGTTAAGCCTGCAGGGAGCGCGTCTATCCCGGACGACGCTAGGGGACCTGCCTCCGCAGCAGCTCCAGGGTCCCGACCTCTGCGATCGGGGTCAACCACCGCACCCCCAGGTCCGACAACTTTGCGCCTCATTCCCTGGGCCCCACGCACTCACCTAGCCTCGAGCCCTGCAACTTGTGGCTACGCTCCGCGCGTCCCTCCCGGCCGGACGGCCGTCACCGAGCGAGGGCCACGCGAAGACAGACGAGGGCCCGGAGCCCCGGAGCAGTCGCGCGCCGCGCCCCCCCCCAGCCGCCCCCCGCGCCACCACCGAGTCCCCGAGAGGCGCGGGCGCTGGAAAGTTTCGGTGGCGAATGGCGGCCGGAGGGCGCTGCAGCGGCAGAGAGGCGGGGGCGCTGGCGGATCGTTTCTCCTAAGCGTCGACACTGGGGGGGCTGGGCAGGGAGCGGTGGCGGCAACGGCGGCGGCGAGAGAGGGCGGGACGGCGGGAGGGACCGGCACGTCCAGTGACCTCTGCCGTGAGCAGCGCCGAGCGCGCGGACTCCGCCGGAAGATGCTCTTGTGCCACCTGGAGGGGGCGCTCTGTAGCCCTCCCCTCCCCCACCGCGTCCCCGCCGGCTCCTCCCCCACGCCCTGGGGGGCCGCGTACCCACGCGGCAGCCCCTCCCCCACGAGGGCCTGGACTCCTGGCCCGCCCTCACCCCCACCGCCCCCAAGTCCCGACCTACCCCAGGGGTTAGGGAAGAGACAGCATCCCAGCTCACCTCCTCACCTCAAAGCTTCACCATGCCCCCTCCACGCCACCCCACGCCTAGGGTGGAGGAGGGAAGCCCCAGTCTCACCCTTAGAGCCCCAACCCAGGCCCTTCCTTCTTCCCCTTGGCCGCCAAAAGGAGGGAGGGGAACCTGGGCCTCCTCCCTCACCCCCTCCCGGCGCGCACACACCCAATCTGCGACCCGGGCATTCCACAGGGCCTCTTAGGGGTTGGGAACACCGGCCACTCGGCAGGTAGGGAGAGGCAAGGGTAAAGCTAGCCCAAAAAGCGTTACCCTCCCCCACCTCACAGATGCAGCCGCCCAGCTGGCCCGAGAGGACCTCCTCTTGCAACCTATCCCAGGGCGCATCTCCCTCAAAATTAGCGGTTTAAAGCACATTCCAGCTGCCTTTATGCCCACCCCCAGAAATGGAGGGCTCAGGCGGAGCCATGACCTTTAAAAACACCTCCCAGCCAAGAGTAAGAAATTCGGGGGGGGGGGCTTAGGTACAAAGACTAAGGTATAAATAAGCTAGGAAGGGGTATATTAGAGTACTGGGATGCTGAATCTCCATGACCCCATCACCACCCCCCAGGTCTTAGACTGCGGGCGCTGGCAAAGTGTTTTCAGTTGCCAAGGCCGGTAGGGCCCAGCCCTGGTACTCCAGCATTCCTTCCCCATTAGTGACGAATCCCCCTTACTCCTGGTTTTAGTTCATTAAATAAATACCCTCCTCCTCAGCACCTTGGTGTCTGCCTTGTTGAGTATTTTTAAAATCAATTTGCCCCTCTCTTTGGCTTCTAATGAACTTGGTGCTTAAGAGCCCAGCAATTTAAACTATAACCTCACTTGCTCCTTCCCTCGAACACTAGGCCATTTGTTGTTCTGGTAGTTGGGGGGAGGGGGAGAACCTGGGGTGAGTTTTTAAGAAGCAAATCCTCCATCAAACCGGCCGACCTCAAAATTACCAGGCAAAATATTGCTGCAAAACGTCAGTGATGTCAAACGACTGTTGCTATACGATTATTAGAGCGCATCAATAAAAAATACACACTTACACAGTCTCCATAATTGTGAATCAGCAGAACAGTGGCTTATTAGCTATCAGCTGCCATTCAAGAACCCCCAAAAGGACTTGGTGGGGCTCCCTTGAGTCTGCCCTTCGTAGCTCCCAGGCTCCTGAGCTCGTGCAGACTGAGGCTGAGGTATTACATGCAATCGAAAAACGGAGAGTTGCAATAGAAAACCCAAGCCCGCTCATGATGCAACCCTGGCCGGGTTACACGTGTTTCCCTTCCCCCACCGCCTGCTGGTGGGAGCGCAGCGTTTTTTCCGCCTGTAGGGTCACATTGTGGTTGATTGATTCTCCTTTCGCCTTGCTCAGTCATTCAGATTTGGAAAGTAAATAACAAGTTGACATCATTACAGCTCCAGGCTTTACGGGGACTGCAGCCCTCAGCTACCACACACTCTTGAGTAGCTCCGCAGTCAAACCCTTCTTACCTGGCCAGGCTTGTCCAAATTAGTCGCTTGGAAATTCCCAACTCAAGTTAGTTAAAAAAGCCTCCTTTAGTATTTCTATTACTTGGCAAGTGATGATCATTACCAAAATTCTTCTTTCTGAAGTGCTACATGAATGGAAAATTACACGTTTCTATTTAATCTGTTTCAGCTATTTTTTATTTGTGCGGTCCCACTGGGTGGAAGAAAGCAAAGAAAGAGAAAGTAGGTAGTGCACTTTGAGGGGGAAAGGAATAAGATGCAAAAGCCCACTGCACTCTGTGTGTGTGTGTGTGTGTGTGTGTGTGTGTGTTCCAAAAAAACATTTTTACTCAGGAATCTGCTTGTGAAAAACGCTATTAGCAGCCCCCCTGCCCCACATAGTACCCCAAATTTTAAGTAAAAGACAATGGGAACCCAAAATAAATATACTCAGGTGATCTTTGACAAAAGATCAGAAGTAACTTATCCTTTATAATGAGTGGTGCAGGAACAACTGTGCACTCATATACCAAAGACAGGAAGGAGGGCTTGAAAGCTGGCTCAACAGTGAAGAGCAAGTACTGCTCTTGCAGAGGTTTAGTACCCACTGCCACGTTGAGCAGTTCGACAGCCGCCTGTTAACTCCAGCTTCAGGGGATGTGATGCCCTCTTCTGGCCTCCACAGGCACCTGCACTCACATTCACATATCCACACACAGACATGTACACATACACATAAGTAAAAATAAAAATAAATCTTTTAAGGGGGCTAGAGACAGAGCTCAGTGGTTAAAAGCACTGGCTGCTCTTACAGAGGCCTCTGATTTGGATTCCCAGGACCAACATGGTTGCTAACAACCTTCCCTAGCTCCAGTTCCAAGCGACCCAACCCTCTTCTGGCCTCCATGGGCATTGTACTGCCCTAAAGATTTTTTTGGTCTTTTTGAGACAGAGTCTCCCTGTAGCCCCAGCTGTCCTGGAACTCACTATGTAGACCAGGCTGGCCTTGAACTCACAGAGATCTGCCTGCCTCTGTCTACCAAGTGCTGGGACTACAGATGTGGACCACCACACCTAGCTAAGCTTTATTTTTTTAATTATGTGCCTGCATGTATGTATGCCTCATATGTGCAGGTGCCCATGAATGTCAGAAGAGGGGCTCATATCCCCTGGAGCTGGTGTTACAGGCAGTTGTGAGCTACCCATTGTGAGTGCTGGGAACTGAATTTCTGTAAGTGCAGTACTTGCTCTTAACTGCTGAGCCATGTCTCCAACACCCAAAGAAGTCTTAAATTTCACAATAAGAAAATAACCAAAAATAAAAATAGGGACCAGGAGATAATTCAGCCGGTAAAGTCCCTTACCACCAAGTCTAACATTCTGAAATGCACATGGTGGAAGGCGAGAACTGGCTCCCACAAGTTGTCCTTTCCTCTCTATATGTACACCATGACATACCTGCACATACACACACAGACACACACGCACACACACACAAATAATAAATAAATAAATAAATAAATAAATAAATAAATAGGGCTGGGGAGATGGCTCTC